>NC_064850.1:162344603-162683353 GCF_024139225.1 Suncus etruscus
AACAACCAAGAAATCTAATTCCAGAGGTCTGACTGAGACAACTGCAACTGAACAGATCTTCTGGAAACATAATGAAAGACTCTATCATCGGCTTCATCCTATGATCACTCCAAAAACCAAGACCACCAACTACAGAAGACTGATTAAAACAACAGTGATGTAACAGAAATTCTAGAACCGTAAAGAAAGACTTCATCATAGGCTCCATTCTTTGACGTATGCAGATACCAAAATCTCTAGATACAGAGGTCTGATTTTATCATTCATGTAGGAACAGAAGTTTTCCATACACCACAAAAGGACCTAGGGAAGAGTAAATAAACATGTACGGAGTTTATAGTTATTCCCATGACAGTATACTTCAAGGGCAGAGAAACCCTGTATCTCTTAGGCCAAGAGAATTCCCTTTCTAATGTCCCCAATATTTACTGTGCCGATGCAGAAAAAAAATAAAGAAGCAGCACAAAATATTTTTTTGCTTTTGTTATTGTTGTTGTTTTCATTTTTTGTGCTTTGTTTTGTTTTTATTTCAGGACCATGGTTATTGTGTGGTGGTTGTCTTTATTGCTTTGTTGTATTTTGAATTTTTTGTTTGATTTTTTGTACTGTTGATGTGCTTCTCTTCCTTTTTACCTTTCTTTTCTCCAATTAATATTTATAGCCTCTAGAAGGACTTTGCTCATTTTTTGCTTGTTTGATTTTTACCCCCATTTTATTTTTTTCTTTTCCTCAAACAGAACCACATAACTTGAGCCATCTTGTTCTGCCTCTCATATTGAGGAGGAAACAATGGTATCAAGATCAAACAGCTTTATGATCACTTGTTGTATCAGAGCCTTTATGATGGGCTTGGATGGTGGTGGATGGTGATGGAGGCCTTTCTCCTCCAGCCCATGATACGTGGCTCTGCAACCCCCTTCAGCTGTCGGGGAGGTGGTGAGGAGAAAATCCACTCACAGGCAGGTTTCAGGAAATATCAACTTTATTTGCCCTGGCCAACATGTGTGGCCTATAACAACCATTTATGCATGCTATCCTCAGCTTGCCCTGCATCTAGCTTCTTTCAACCATCTCTTTCATCCTGCACCTTCTCCATCCTGCATCCAGGTAAATCTCCGCTTGCCCCTTAGGCAAAACCCTTTATAACCTTCCAAGACCCCTCCTAGAAATGGGAGGATCTATTAGCAGTTAAGATTACACCGGAGGAAATGGGGTGTGTGGTTACGATCATTAAGTAGTATAATAAAAATGATCAGACTTAAACACCAAACCCAATCCAACGACAACAGATCAATACCCAAGCTACAATAAGCTAGACACAGAGGGGGCCACTTATACTAGCAGCCCAGGGGGTAAGGAGGGAATATAGGATGCATGCTGGGAATGGGGGTGGAGGGAGGACAACTTTGGTGGTGGGAATTCCCCTGATTCAATGTCATTATGTACCTAAAATATTACTGTTAAAGATATGTAATTTGCTTTGGTCAAAATAAAAATTATTATAAAAAAGATTTTACGGGCCCGGAGAAATAGCACAGCGACGTTTGCCTTGCAAGCAGCCGATCCAGGACCAAAGGTGGTTGGTTCGAATCCCGGTGTCCCATATGGTTCCCCGTGCCTGCCAGGAGCTATTTCTGAGCAGACAGCCAGGAGTAACCCCTGAGCACTGCCGGATGTGGCCCAAAAAAAACCAAAAAAAAAAAAAATATTTTACAGCTAATTAATTAGTTATAAAAATATAGCGTTGTGAAGTTATAAGATGTTGCCAATGACTAGCTATGATGTGCTAGTATAAGTTGAAGAGCCATTTTTAAAAAACTTTGCACATATTAATTTCATAGATATCAATGAGTAATAGCACACAATTGCTAAGTAATAATAAAATAAACAATACTGTCATGAAATCAACCAAGTGATTGCAATTTTCATTATTTTTTACTGAATTAATTTGGCTTGTAGCGAATATATGGCTACACCTGACAATCAAATGTAATTAAATATAGATGTTAAATATTTTCTTTATTTCAATACAATGAAAATATCAAGCTGAAGATAAAATATTTATATTTCCTTGTGTTGATGTAGAAAAGTTTTTAATGAGTCAGCTAATATGCTTGTCTTAAAAAATGTTCCTTGTGCACTTTTAATGAATCAATGTAATGTTGGTATATGAGTATTAAGTCCAGATATTTTATATTAATGTTTAAGTCCTCCATAGCCTCACTGAACTTATAAATGGTTGTTTTCATCTATTACTAAAACTGATTAGTAAAGTATACTCTTTTTTTTTTTTTTTTTTTTTGGTTTTTGGGCCACACCCATTTGAAGCTCAGGGGTTACTCCTGGCTATGTGCTCAGAAATCGCCCCTGGCTTGAGGGGACCATATGGGACGCCGGGGGGATCGAACCACGGTCCGTCCTACGCTAGCGCTTGCAAGGTAGACACCTTACCTCTAGCGCCACCTTCCCTGCCCCAAGTAAAGTATACTCAAGTATACTGTAGTTTTGATTATTCTTCCTTTTTGAATGTGAATAGTATTTTATTATGTACAAATCCTTTCTTTCTTTGTTTTTCCTTCACTCCTTCCCTTGCTCCCTTTCTTCCTTCACAATGGTGCTCAGGGCTTAATCCTGGAGGATCATTCCTGGTGAGTCTGGGGAACCATATGGAGGGCTGAGTTGGCCTCGTGAAAGGCCAATGTATTTTAGCTCCAGTCCCATTACTAATCTTTAAATAAAACCTTGTGTTTAATAATAAGTTGGATGGGACTAAAGTATGTTATATTAAGCAAAATTAGAAGGGTGCAAACACTAAATATCTCACTCTTATGTGTAGTATATAACAGCAGTTTATGGAAATAAACAATGGCTAATGATAACAAACCTTCAGACACTGTCATCAGAACTGAATTTACCAATCAGTTGGAACAGATTGGAAATGAGAAAAGGAGATTGTAGGATAATATTCAGGAGGTGCCTTTGGTAACAGGTATGTGTTTTAGCATTGTATACCTCACACAAACATATTAATACTGTTGTAATTTATATTACCTCATTTTAAATAGAAAGAGAGAAGTAGCATGATAAAAGAGAATAAGACTAGATAAAGTATGAGAAAGGGGGCAGAAGAAAACAAGTAATTAAAATAAGAAATGGCAAATGTTAAAGCCTGGAATATTGATGAATAAGAGATACATTTCAATTAACAAAAATAAAGATATTAGCCTTCTAGAAATGAGTACTTCAGGGACCAATACAATGGTAAGGCATTTGCCTTGCACACATCTGAACTGGTTTATTGTCCAGTACTCCATCTAGTCCTTCAGCACCCCCAGGAGTTATTCCTGAATATATTGCCAGAAGTCAGCCCTGAGGATCATGAGGTGACCCAAAAACTTACTTAAAAAAAAAAACTTAGAAACATGCTAAATGGTTGGAGCGCATGTCTTATCTGCCCAAGGTCTAACTTGATTTCAATCCTTAATACCTACTACCCCATTAACACCTACTAGCACTATTCAGGGCCTTGGTAGCATCACACAAACATGGAGCTACACGTTAAATCTTCAAATCTTACAAGCCCATGAAAATTAGTAAAATCAAAGTATTTTGATAACTCAAAGTTGAACTTTAATAATTTAAATTACTTTAAGTTTTCTATGAGTATATATTTTATATTCAAAATTCTTGCATAAAGCTAGGCATTTATATATTATATAAATATTAAAATATGATGATAGAATGATAATTTTGGAAATTTTATATATTATGTTATTTTAATATGCATTAAGTATATGTTATGAAATATATTTAAAAGATTTATAGACTTGAATCAACTTCTTCAATTTTAGATACCAATGATCCATAAAGGTAAATTATGTAATGATCTGTTTATATCACATTAAGTGAATTGTTATTTTCCATATGTGCAATATATATAGTCTATGTGTAACACACTATGTCTCTGTCATCTTAGTTTGTTAGAGAGCAATTATATAAATAGTACTGGCCCAAGAGAATTAATTACATATCTTCTTCAGTTCATGATTTGGAATGTATGATAATCTACAAAAGCTAAACATATTCTTACATGTTCCCCTAAAAATAATCCTCTTTTAATTGACTAAATGACAGACTGCAGTTTCTTTGATATAACTTAAAATATATAAGTTAAACACAGTCAGTAATGACATTAATATTCACTTATGAATGATAATTCTCTGAGCAGTACTCAAAGGACTGTGCTCAGAGATCACTCCTAAACATCCTCAGGGAGCTATATCTGTTGTCAGCTGGCAAGGACATTAACCTGTACTATGTCTCGAGCTCCATTTTTGACTACTTTAAATGAGGAATGAGATAGAAAAAAACAAATATTACTACTTCAACATATTGTATATTTATTAAAAATTCACACTTATATATTTTACTAATTTTTATGGTTTTTTGGGCCACACCTGTTTGATGCTCAGAGTTTACTCCTGGCTAAGCGCTCAGAAATCACCCCTGGCTTGGGAGGAACCATATGGGATACCCAGGGATCGAACTGCGATCGTGATCTTTCCTTGGCTAGCGCTTGCAAGGCAGACACCTTACCTCTAGTGCCACCTCACTGACCCCCATGTTTTACTAATTTAAAAATGATAATTCGGGGCCAGAGCAGTGGCAATTTTAGAAGTGCAGAACTTTACCAAAGAAGATCAAGAGTTATACTTAATGTGAAGCACCACAAAATCACTCTACTTTTAACATTGGAAAGGAGGCACACACAAAAAATAGACTCTCAACAGGGTGTGAGACTCAGGCAGATGCACTCATGGCTACATCTCACCTAGTACCTCTCAGTAGTACATGTGGAAGTTATGGTATTCATAGTATGAGACACTGAGTTAAATCTCCATATACCCTAGCAAAGCTAGGTGGGCTGAGAGAAAATTTTCATAACTATTCCTGCTAGACAAACAGACCCAGCTATGTCAACTCACATGTGCTTGCTGGAAAGTGACTTATGTTCATGTTAACAAAAGTACACATGAAGATGTATAAACAGTGGAATACTATGCTACTTCAAGGAATGAAGAAATCATGAAGTTTGCTGCAGTCTGAATGAAATGGAAGATATGCTGTTGAGTGAAGTAAGCCCAGAAGACAAACACAAATGATCTCCCATATCTGTGATATATAGAATAATTAGATGAGGAAATACAATGTTGTAAAGATGAGGATGCCTAGATTATTCTTGGCCCCAGAATATAGGGAGGGGATAGAGGAAAATAAATTGAGAAGGAAAAGAAGATAATAAAGACTAGTAATGAGGTAAAGAGGGGTTAAGGGCTTGGGGTACATTGGAAATAGGGAAGAGTAGTTCAACCACAGCCTCAATGGCACCAAAAACATGAGATCCAAATTCCAAACTCCAAACTTAAAAAAATAGCTAGAACTGGAGTGCTGCTAGTGAGAACTATTTTCTAAACATAAAAACAAGAAGAGATAGAGAAAAGTAAAATGCCTGCCTTAGAGACAGGCAAGAGAGAGGGTAGGAGGGATACTGGGGGCATTGGAGGTAGGAAATGTGTACATTGTAGACTGAAAATTATGAACAATTTTGTAATCACATTGTTTAAATAAAAGAAAATAATCAAAGACATTTCAATGAATCATATATTAAAGTTTAAAAAATATGTATTAGTCAAGATGGCAGGCTGGGGGTAAGGTGGAAAGGAAACTTGTGAACACTAGTGGAAAAAAATGGATACCTGCTGTGGGATTGACGCTATAACATTGCATATATAAAACTCAAACATCAATACTTTTGTAAATCATCATTCATTAAATTAAAGTAGTTTAAATAAAAAACACACTGTGGACCTCCCAAAGCAAGTATAGCCACTTAGCAAAGGAAACCCACTGCCTGGACTGATTTCTTGCTAGCTTTGGGGTATGTGTTCCGTCATTAGATGGAATAGTGGCACTATCCCCCCAATAAACTCAACTCCTCCATTACCCCAAGAGTATTCAAGTCTCAAAACAGGTTTCTAATACTGAGCTTGTTTAGTGGATGGAGAACATTCATAATCTAAACTTCAAATCTCTTAACTCTACAAAGTCACCAGTTAGTGAATACCCTTGGTTGTTGCTCTGGCGTGGTCTAGCTAGAATATAGATTTTACTGGAAACTTTACTGGGAATAGTAACACCTGCCGAATTGGTTGTTGTACAGGCCAGCTCTGCTTCTTGAGGCAGGCAGCCAGACTGTCCTTTGGTTAAAGCACTACTGCCAGGTAAAATAAAACCCTTATCTTCCTCTTAGACCTACCCCAGTACATGTTTGTCCACTACCATTCTATTCTCCCCAACTCTGGCAGTCTAGTACACTCCTTAATACTAGCAATCTAAAACTGCTGGGTATCATCCAGACCTTAAAAACTCAGCTATCTGAGACAGGAACTCTATTTCTCTCACTCATTAACATTGTTATAATAATTGATAGTGTAGTTATTTCTTTAACTGCACTCACCACTCTGTCTGGAATACAGGCAGGGGTTGGGGGAGAATGAAGATGGGGCATTTGTGCTGGGAACGGTGCATTGATGAAGAGGAGTGTTCTTATGACTGAAACCTAACTACAGACATGTTTGTAATCATAGTGCTTAAATAAAGAAAATATTTTTAAAAAATTCAGCTATTCACAGGCACTGTGAATGTGCACACACTGGTTTACTACTCAGGTTGCTATTTCTGACATACAAGTAAGTTTTGTGAGCATTTGCAACAGTGACCTTTAGTTATCTCTAAGACTGGCTGTGCTTTCCTATAGGCACAGTCCAGCCATTCTCAGTTTCTCATCTATCCTTGAGTGCATTATTCCCTTCTACCTGGGATGGATGTCACAGACACATCTTAACACAGCCTACTAATAGACTTTACAGGGAATGACCATGACACCATATTCTATAGTGACTGTGAACTGTTTGATGGCTATTCAGACCTATTCCTACTTGGCATCACAGTTGGTGATCAAATGAAACATTTAGAGACTTGCAACACAACCTTTTTGCCACAGGTACTCACAAATGCCTGTACTAACTTTAACTCAGACCACAACTACCACTTTGGTATAGTGGTGTCCCTGATATAATGAATAGACAAAAAAACAAAAAACAAAAAAACAAAAAACCCTACAATGAAGAATCTAAACAATAGTCTGATAAGAATCTATAAAATAAAAATTTCTGAGGCTTTGAAGAAGACCTTAAGGCAGCAGTCTTCAGTGAAATAGAGATTAGTGGAACAGACTAAAAAAGAACAAAAGAAAGTTTAAGAAAAGTCCAAACAGGGTCCGGAGAGATAGCACAGCGGCGTTTGCCTTGCAAGCAGCCGATCCAGGACCAAAGGTGGTTGGTTCGAATCCCGGTGTCCCATATGGTCCCCCGTGCCTGCCAGGAGCTATTTCTGAACAGACAGCCAGGAGCAACCCCTGAGCATCGCCGGGTGTGGCCCAAAAACCAAAAAAAAAAAAAAAAAAAAAAAAAGAAAAGTCCAAACAAAAAAAAGTAACATAACAGAGGCTGAACTAAAACTATAATGAAGGAACTAGAGAAACATTATAGAGAGTATGGAATTTACCTTTCATGTGTACAACCTCCAGCTTAATTTCCAATATGACACGGTCCTCTGAACGGTAGGGCCATGAATGCTCCTGAACACTGACAGATGTGGCTCTGAGGAGACGAGTACTTCCAGAATGTACCCAGTAACCCCAACATCACAAGACCTTGAAAAACTACATACTTGGGTCCTTGCATTGAGCTGTGGAACCAGATGGCCTAGAACTTCTGGGAGAGGGTTCAAACCTTCTAAAAACTGCTAGGGTACCCCTCAAAAGTCAGAATTGAAGAGCTCAATAGTTTTAAAAAATTAGGGAAAACAAAAGTTGAATTAGTAAATTTGAGGAAAAAAATATTTCCAAGAATACCAGTAGAAATAATTAAAATAAAAATAACAGAACTATCCGAACAGTATTAATAGTAACAATATTTATATCAAAGGAACTCAAACAAGATAAAGAAAGAGGTAATTAATTTTATGTGAATAAACAACAGTCAAATACTTTCACAAATTGAGGAAGTTATTTATCCAGACCCAGAAATATCTAAGTGATAAGAAAACAATGTTGTATGCAAAGACATTGTAATAAAAATAGCAAAATCAAAGAAAACGGAAAATCTTAAGAGCACCAAGATAACAACAAAAAGACATTTATCAAGAAGTTCCTCTAAAACTATCAGCATTTTTATCAACAGAAACTTTTCAGGCTAGAAGGCATAACACATACAAATACATAGAAACTAATAAATAAAAAATACCTCCAACCAAGAATATTATACCAGATAGTTTATTGCTCATATTTGAAATAATGATGTGAAACTCATATATCAAAAAAAAACTCCAAGAATTAACTATATATTTTGATTATGGAATAGGTGCTAAAAACTTTTGGTATGTTATTACTAAGGAATTGATATCTAAAACTTTAAAAAATATTTATTTCTTTTATTTAATTTATTTCTATGCATAAATTTTCACTTTTTTATTAAATTATTTAATAACATGTTGGAAAATATATTTCTATATTGTTTTAAAAACAAAAATATCGATCTTTTTATCTTGGATATTTTTAGCCTCTAAAATCCTACATGCAGCTTCTTCAGCTGAATTGATTTCAACTATACATTCTACACAAGTATAAAATATAATTTGAAATTTCCTTTAGAATATATAGATTCAAAATATTGCTTGTGTAATTTATTAAATAACAAGACTTATGATCAAAAGAGAATGAAACGTTTTATATTCTATAAAACTATAGAGACAAACCACTTATTTTATATCATAGGTTCCTTAATTTATTGGACTACCATCTCCTTTAAAATTATTAACACAATGCCAATTGTTCTGGAGGCAACTCTTTGCCCTCTAAATCACTCCAGTAAACACATGTGGGTAGTATCACTACTTTAGGAAACAATTTCCTAGATCACTCTCTAAGTTATTACCAAAGAGCTCTCAGGATGCTTTTCAATCTAATACATTAAAATACATTTTCTGTACTTCTTTTTTAAAAAAATATAAGGTTCTTGTTCTTTAATGTTTATATTACTATAGCGAAGGCAATAAGATCACTAAAGTGGTCAAGTTTCTGGTATGATATTCAGTTATTGCACACATCTATCACCAACATCCCTTTCATATTTAATCCCCATTCATATTTAATCCCTGATCCAATGTTCCTTCTCCCCGTAATATTCTCAGATTTTTATTACCAGATATGGTTTTAGTGCCAACTGTTACCTCCCTTAGCACCACTCATGTGCTCATGTAACTCCTCCTATGCTTCATTTACAATCTTGACAACTGATTCATTCCTGTCTTCTCACTCTCAGATTTGTATTCTTGAGTCCAAAGTTTATTATCTATTAATACTGTACAATCAAAATAGGGGGGTGGAGCGATGGTACAGTGGTAGGGCATTTGCCTTGCATGCAGCTGACCCAGGATGGACCTTGGTTTGATCCCCCGGTGTCCCATTTGGTCCCCCGAGCCAGGAGCAATTTCTGAGTGCATAGCCAGAAGTAACCCCCAAGTGTTACCGGGTGTGACGCAAAAAGCAAAAAAAAAATGTTTTAAATAACTTGTCTTTATATAAAAGAAAAATTATTTTTAGAATTGCCACAAAATATCACCTAATTTATAAAGAATTAGTATATTTAAATTTTACTCTATACCCCATATGAACATGTAGTATGAACTACATATCCCACAGCATGTAAAAGCAGCATGCATTTATTAGTGGAGAATTTGCATTTTGAAATTAGTACTGTGGTATTTCAAAAAAATTTCATTACACAAAATATTTTAAATACATATTTGAAGTGTTATCATTGGAAAGCAGTTTTTCATATAGGAATAGAAATATTTATTCTTTTTGCTAAGAAAACATTGAACCTTTTTTCAAGAAAATTATGTTTGCTTTTTCTGTAATAATAATCTGAAAACTAATAACTAGTTTAGCAGAATAATAAGAAAGGAGCAAAAGGCCACTGTAAAATGAGTCTCCACTTTTAGATCATCACCACAGTATATAAAAATCAAGTTGGGAATCTGAATCATTAGGCAAGTGGTAAAAAAATAGATCTTAATATATAAACATTTATTCAGATAGGGCCCACAACTGGAGGTGGGGAGACAGAAGAGCTACTTCTCTGATGCTGAGGACACTAGTGTTTGAAGGCGAAATGCTAAGGTTAAATGGGGACACACTATACAAGGTGGCCATGCAGCACTTGGAACAGAATTCAGGGCCTCACAAATCTGTGGGTCCTCAAAACTCATATTAACATAGCTTTGTTTCAAAGATAGTACATGGGTGAAGATGCTTGCCTTACATTACATGTAGCATACATGAGAGTTCAGTCTCTAGCTCTAAATATGAGTCCTCAAACTCCTGTTCTCTTAGTATTTCATGCTAAGTTATAAGCCCTAAACATCACTGGGTATAATACCTTAAACAAAAATACACAATAAATAACCTCTATACTCTGGATATAACAAAAAAAAGTAAAGTTTCCTTTTATCCACATGTATTTTCCCCTATGATGGACCTAAAATATAATAATAATAATGAATTACATAGATAGATGAACCAAATAATGCTTTGAAAAAAATTAGCTGAGGCAGATGCATACAATTTACAATTTAAATAAACTTGTCTTAAGACTTCACTGGAAATATTGCATTTGAGAATATCCTGGATAGAGGGACAGAGATTAGAAATATTGATAGTCAATATGAACCTTCACAGATGTCTAAAAACACAATGGATACTCTGTATATTTCATGAATAGTAGCAACTTCATTAAAAGTCAAATTAATTAATATAAAGGACTTAAAATTTTACATTGGGGTTTTAGAACCCCATGTGGTCCCCTGAGCATCACAAGAAGTAATCCCTGAGAGATAGGAAAGCCACTGGAGTTTTGAGCTCAAGAGAGAGAGAGTGCATGTCTGTGGAAAAATAGGCCAAGGGGTATAGAACATGACTAGCACATGAATGGCTCAGACAAATTCCTCCTCAATGTATTCCAAGAGCACTGCTAGTCTAAACATGGTACTGATGTGTTGAGAAACAAACACTCAGACTAACACCACAGACCAGTTATCAATGGTGGATGGTCTTGCTCCTTATGTCTTCCCCATTTACCAACAGTAGGACTTAAGGTGACACCTATCACTACATACTGACTCATACACACATGCACACATATTTAATATATATAAACACAAATAAGAGTAAGAATGAGGTGGATAAGGGGTTTTCAATTACTTGGTGTCATACAAAGTTGTACTTTCAATATGATGGAAAATACAATATAAAAATCAAAATAATGCCTTTCCTAGTTAGTAGTTGAAAATTGAAAGTTAGTTATGCATTAATAGATGTAAAGGTTTTATTTGAGTGGTGTAAACTAATTTTCTTTTTAAAAGGAAGAAAATATGAATATCAATATATCAGGTGCGCCAGAGAGATAGCATGGAGATAAGGCGTTTGCCTTTCATGCAGAAGGTCATTGGTTTAAATCCCAGCATCCCATATTATCCCCTGTGCCTGCCAGGAGCGATTTCTGAGCATGGAGCCAGAAGTAAACCCTGAGCACAGTAGGGTGTGACCCAAAAACCAATATATATATATATATATATATATATATATATATATATATATATATATATATATATATATATATATATATATATATATCAGGTGCACAATGATATATTTTACACACTATCCTAGATGAATGAGAGACATAATTTACTCTGGAACCAGTAAGCTTCATCCAATGGTAACTGAGGACACTATAGAAAGTACAGCTAGTTGAGAAATATAGCTCTTCAGTCATGTGGCTTAGAAAAGGCTGCGCATCCCTCAGGGCTGTGGCAACCTTACACCACCACATTTGGCTTGACAGAGAAGTACATGTCCTAGAATCAGTCTTCACTTGTCATTGCAGAGTGCAAACACCTCATAACTTCACACACACTCACATCAACCAAAGAAAACAATAATTGGCATCCTTATAGTCTTTAACTCAACAATAGTCTAATCTACTTACCTAAAAGATCATTGTATGTCATAAAATACAATTATTAATGGCATCATGTGCCAAAAACTAATGCTAGAAAACTAGATTAAATGAAAACACCCCTTTGCTGTATTCATAAATTTGTCCCTGTCTTCTATCAAGAATGCTGCCTGAAGATAAAATATTCATGAACTGTTCATTAAATCTTTCAAAATGTAGATGTTCCATTAAGTTTAGATGGTTGTGTTGTAATCATCATTGTTTTGATTAACGCAAAAAAGAAGCCCAGAATATACATATTTCTCCTCATTTTTCAAACAAAATGACACCAGTTTCTAATTTTACTTTTGCAAGAAAATTGGGCTGAAATTGGACTGAAATGAGAGTATAAAAAAGTGATGCACCACTAAGCTTTGCAAGCTGGAGTTGTTCAAACTAGGGCGAATGCAAAGAATCTCAATTCTTCATGGAGACTGTTAATATTTCTTCCAATGTCATCCGAGCTACACGATAATCATCAGAAATCACCTTACTGACCATTCACTGAGAGCTTGCTAGGCACCAAGTTTAAATATGGGTTTCTAATTCTTTCACAGAGATTTAAAATGCTACCTTTTTACGTACAATAATCTAAAATGGCACATAGTTTTGAATAGCACAATAGCATTAAATAATTTCAGGGTTCTTAGATACAATTTTCTATAAAATGAGAGCTAGTAACGTTTCTAACAAAATGAAAAGCATTTATTTTTAGCAACGTGACTGACTATATGACTCCTTGAAACATGAACTCTGCTTAGGTTAGATTTTTATGCATGTTGTAAACTCTCTAAAGATGCATTCACAAGGCAATATGAAAATATCTAATGCAAGGTTGTCAATTCCTGTTTAGAATAAAATGAAATTCAGAGTCCACTGAATAAAAATGAACATGGTTCTTATTTTCTGGTTATGCTACTGATTTATAAAGGCAGTTAAAAAAAAAGATCACACAGGGCAAGAGTATCTTTCCTTTGCACTTTGATTTCCTAAGAAGCAGTGCACAGCTGGCCATAGTTCCAACAAGGCTTTATCCATAAAGAAGTGAGAAATAGTACATGACTAAAATCTAACTACAACCATATTTGTAATCAAGGTATTTAAATTAAAATATATATATAAAAGAAGTGAGAAACACCCAAATCCTTGCTGACCATGTTCCCTCTTTCTTCTTTCTAATCAGAGTGCATTAACATCTTGGAAGTATTTACAATAGAAACAAAAGCACTCAGGTTGTAGATATAGTATATGTGATCAGGCACCCTAGTACAATCCCAGGCACCAACATAGTACCCTGTATACCATTGCTAAATCTCTTGAGGCCCTCAAGAACAGTGGGTGGTTGATACAATTCCAGCATTGCAGGGTAATTGAACTGCATCTTCAGATTCTTATATTGAAGGACAATCCTCCCTGGCTGAGAATTGCCCAGAGGACCTCCTGAACACCAATTCTCTCCCCCAAAATATATCTATATGTGCAATTAATTTAGACCCTGAAACATTTCATTCTAAGCAAAAATTGACCAATTAGTGTTATATATTTTTACATTGCCTCAAGAATGCATTTTTAGGGAGTTTACTACATGGATGTAGTATGTGTACATATATGTAAACACAAACAACCTGCCAATGAAGAAATGTGGCTCAATGGCATCTGCTTCGAACGCATGAGACTTAATTTCCCAACAATCATGACACTTAATTCCCCAATCCCCAGTTACACTACAAATTCAAAGGAATATGCATTTTCATCACCAGGAAACTTTTACAAACTTTGACCTTCTCATTCTAAAATCCAATTCAGTTTCATAAAGCAGAATGTAAATAAGTCTCTAAACAGATTATTAGAACATTTATTTTAATATTATCATATTTAGATACAGGTTTGTATATTTAAATAGGCATACAATTGCCTACCAATCATGTAAAAGCTATTTCCTAAAAATTTATAATAATATTAGGGTATGCAAACACAATTTAAACAGAAAACAAAATAGAAAACAGACCCCACCAAAGCTCTAATTTGAAGACTTATCCTTAATTTTAACACATAAAATGCCACCAGAATCAGATACCTACATTAAGAGAGCTTCTATTTACATGCATATAAAATATTTGATTTCAAATATTTCTAGAATTGAAGATTATGGCAGAAATTTGATATCAGTAGACCTCTAGTGGATATTAGAGTAATTGATTATTTTACAACTATGTCTTATGCTTTTCTTTCAGCCTAAAATAATAAGTGTCAAGTATCTCCAGATATTATTTATAATAATGAAACAGTAAAAAATATGTATTTATATCTTTGGACTAAAAGATGATAAAATAAAGTAATTTTTCTAAGTAGATTAAATTACCAAATATAAAGACCATTATTTTTATATTTTAAGTTCCTTTATATTTTTAATATAGCAATTTCATTTTTCTATGATTATAAGACTACTACTGTGAAACCAGAATATAATGTACTTGGTACCATTTTTTCTTATTACACACATTGTACTAGTTCACAGAATTAAATATATGGATAATGAATACAGAATTTCACTTAAAAGAGAACAATAAATGCATGTTTTCTCTTTGTGTCAGAATAAAATCTGTCCATTTTGAATGATGATAATCATAAATCTGTTTTTCAGGTCATAGAAATGTCTAAGATGTTAAGCTCCTTCTAATGTTATGTCACTTTATGAACTATATATTTCCCTTTATTAATAAAGACAATTAGAAAGTACCAAAGAAATCGCCAAGCCACAGCATTCTCTAGGTTATGTTTAGATTTGTTACAAAAGTACTCTCAAAAGAAGATAACACATTCTTATGTTATCATTTTAACAAATTACTTCCCACAAGATTGCCCTATATACATATCATGAAATAACTCGTGATAAAAATCATAGGAGGGAAGACTAGAGAAACAGCACTACAGGTTAAGGCACTTGCCTTGCATTCAGCCATCTGGAACCATCCTACATGTTTCCCCACACCCACTAGGAACGATTCTTGAGCATAGATCCTGAAGTAAGCCCTAAATACTGCAAGGTGAGCCCCCAATATTTTCTGCTGTCCTATAAAAGCTTGATATATATATATATATATATATATATATATATATATATATATATATATAGAGAGAGAGAGAGAGAGAGAGAGAGAGAGAGAGAGAGAGAGTTTGGGTTTGGGGACATGCCCAGTGATGGTCAGGGGTTACTCCTGGCTATGCACTCAGAAATTGTTCCTGGCTTGGGGGACTATATGGGATGCTGGGATCAAACCGAGGTCCATCCTGGATCAGCCACATGCAAGACATACACTTTACCACTGCACTATCACTCCGACCCCCAAAAGTTTAATATTATTTAGAAAAAATATGCTAAAGTAGGATGACAAAATTCAAATAATATATGCATCACAGTAGGCCAGTCATAATTTATTTTGCCTTTTTTTCTTTGTCTTTTATAGGCAAAAAATTGTCAAAAATAGTAATATATTTAACAGACAAAATATAAATTTTAAACATGTAGAAATTCTCAAGATACAGTGAAACAAATATTTTAATTTGCCATTTCTATCTACAATGGTGGGATAAAACAATAAATATCAATGGTTAATTTATCAACTGTTTAATTTATTCATAATTTTGCATAAAAATTAGACATTCAAGAAAATAGGAAATATGAGAAACACCCACAAATAGATATTATAGCCTATAAAAAAAACCTAGGAAGGGCTCAAAAAATAGCTCAAAGGGCTGAGTATATGCTTTACATGGGAGGATTGAATTCTATCCCTGATACAGAATTGTGCATGTGACATCTTAGATATACTGTGGATGTTTTTGAAATGATCAGGTAAGTATGTTCTCACGGAGACACGAACAGTGTCACTGAATTTATTTAATGTTCCAGACTCCTGTTATATCTTTGTTGCTAATTTGATGTTTCTTTTTTGTCATGTTTAGGGAAAGAGTGCTTTTTACACCTGGCAGTAATCATGGGTTATTTTTAGCTCTATACTTAGGGGCTATACTTTAGGTACTAGGGAACCATGAGATGCTAGGGGTATAATCTAGATTTAATGCATGCAAAGTATTAGCATTTGACCCTGGAAACATTCCCTCTGGCAATCTATTGGCTTTTCTTGATTGCTTTTTATAGATTTGTTAAAAAAACAACTAAGCAAAGATGAGTTATATTTTATATTCTATATAAGAGAAGAACCTATATTCCAATATATCACTATGTTATAGAAATATATTTTTATTTCATAAAATTTCACCATATTGAGAAATGGGTTAAATGATAAAATTTCTGATATTAAGAAAATTTCTGATATTTTTCACAGTGATGTTCTACTGTAGATTAAAAGTCTTTCAGTATCTTTAGGGACTACAACAAATTTTATGAAAAATTCTTTATAGAAATTACATTCAGAAAAATAACATAATGAATTCTTATAAATAATTTTCACAAACAAAAGTGAAAAGGAAAAATTAACCTTACATTGTGGCAATATCCTCTGTCCTTTGTATCTGCTACAATTTCTAACAAAGTAATAGAAGATTGATGGCAAAAATAATACAATAACTCAGAAAAATTCTTACAGTTAAGAATATAGGAAAAGAAAAAGTATGGTCCTATTCTATTTACCCTAATTGTTAACACACTACTCACATGTATATCTTGGAACAAAAATAGGTCTTTGAGAACGGAAAGGGATATCTGAAAGAAGAGGTCTCCATCATCCTTCTCTCTAGTCTAAGAATCACTTAAGTCAGGTTATAGATAAACAGGGAATTGTGTAGTCTCATCTATTTTTAAGTAATTTCTCAGGATGAAGAAAATAGAAAATGTTATAGATAAGGAAAATAAAACTAAAAGAAAACCCAAGTGTTCTGGAGTTAGAATAAATCCTAGGAATCATTTACAATGAAGAAATGGTTTCTAGAAGATGTTCATAATTCTTAAATAAACCCTCAAAATTAGTTGATAAAAAGAATCAGAAAAAAGATCTATAATTAAGAGTTCCTTTACATGGTCCTTTTTAAATCAATTCAGCTATCTCAAACTGCTGGGTTATTACACTGGGAAGTAGAAGGGTCAACATAACAGAGCTATCAGGATCCACAACTTTAGAGTAGATCACACATTTCTAGGCAAGAAAACAAACTAGTTATCCATTTTTTGCCAAGAAAAACAATTTCTAAGGTTGAGTGCACTTACACTACAGGAGCAAGCAGATGAAAAAAATTAAAAAACTATACAATTCAAAAACAATATTCTATTATATGTCAAATATTGTGCTTGGCTCCAAAGCAATGTGCAAAGATGCACAAAATTCACTTTATTTCCTTCCTCCAGGCACTTCTGGTTAAGTAAAGACTGAGAATGAAAAAAATTACCATAAAAGTGTAATAAATATCATGGAAAGCACTTAAATTGTTTTGTTTAATATCCTCTGATTTTTTTCTTCTATCAATCCATCATCAAATTATAATATCTCTAAAGCTAGAAAATATATATTTTATGGTCAATTTAGTCTTGTTTAGTACCTGTTCTATCTCTAATACAACTCTTAGATAGCACTAGCCTCAAAGTTTTACTCAACACTGAAATTATTTTCACTTACAAAATAAACTTCATTTTTCTTAATCTTTTTCTTTCTAAAGTAATTTCTAGCTGACCTACATTGCAGGTCACCAAAATAGTTTCAAGGAAACTCAGCATGGTATTTTATTTTACAGTGAGTGTCTATAAAGGCCAGCCAGGTGTTAGTAATAACATACAAGAGTTAAAAGATAGTTATTTGAGACATATTGAAAATTCTAGTGATTCTGTGCTATACAAATTCATTTTTGAACAAAGGCATACATATATATGCATATAAACACTGATATCACTCCTATGTCATGTGCTCTTCATATTTAATGTTCTTTAGACAGACAAAAATTTATATTTAGCATCTGCTATTTGATAATCATGGTGTTTTGGCAGCATTTCCAAGACATGCTGAAACACTGAACATTGGTTCCAGGTCATCATTTATGGACCAGTGAACACTGACATGAAAACAATAACAAACCGCAAGAGCAATACTCCAAAGAATTAACCCAGAAGTATGAGTTCAAATTAATCTGACATTGTTCACTGATCAGATTAAATTATCCAAGGTAGGCCTGGATCCTAACCAGTTTTCCCTAATTTACCAGAGGCTCAGCACCTAACATGACTGTGTTCATCTCTAGAGTATGCAACCTCCATTTTGACTAAAATCACTAAGCTACATGTTTTTTAAAGCAATCATTTATATGAAAACTCAGGTTAAGAATAAAATATTGGGGGCGGTGAGGTGGCGCTGGAGGTAAGGTGTCTGCCTTACAAGCGCTAGCCAAGGAAGGACCATGGTTGGATCCCTTATGGTCCCCCCCAGGCCAGGGGCAATTTCTGAGCGCTTAGCCAGGTGTAACCCCTGAGCATCAAACAGGTGTGGCCCGAAAAAAAAAAAAAGAATAAAGTATCAAAAAACAGAATTTGAGAAATTTTAACTTTCAAATACTATTACACTAGATGCAAAAAGAAAATATTACCTTACAAAGGCATTTCAATATATATATATTCCATTGTAATTTTTTTGTTTGTTCTAGTCTTTGCTTGAGGGACACATCCAGCTGTGCTCAGAGCTCCTGATATGCTGGAGAATTAAATTAAAATTCAGGATAACAAGGGGCCATAGCCATGTCAGCATTAAACCAGGTTATCTGTGTGCAAAGCAAGCACCATAACTCCTTAACACACACATACACTGTTTTATATACAATCCAAATTATTTCTTACTTATGCTTTTGAAAATAGAGAATTTCTGTTTAATGACTATTTTAGATGATCACATTCTCTTTCAAACACACATATACATACAGATACATATTTAAAATTTCAGTTATCAAAATTTACTATTTCATAGTAATGTTCTGTTTACTTATATTCTTTATTGATGCTTTTTTATGTTTTTGAAAAATATTTATTGAGCAATTTCCATGAAGAGAAAGCAATATGATAAGATCTATTATGTAAAGTTTAACATTTAGTATTAGAATAATTATAATTAAGTAAAAGTGACAACATCATACCAGATATTTTAAGTTTAAAAGTGTATACAACTAAAATAAATGAATAAGTAAATAAATAAAAATTACATTTAAAACAATAAAGGAGGTCAGATCTAACTACCCAAGCCAAGGTCAACGACAACAGAATCAAGAGACCCAAACTAAAACAAGCTAAACACAAAGTGGAACTGTTACACTAGTAGTCCAAGGGGCTGAGGGTAGAGGTATAGGAGGCATGCAGGGAACTATGGTGGAGGGAGGTCAACACTGGTGGTGGGAATGGCCCTACTTCACTGTGACTAAACACCTAAACTACAACTGTAAAAGACTTGTAATTCACATTGGTCTCAACAAAGTAAAAAAGTGTATATAACTTAAATATTCAGCATAATAAAGCTTCTGAGAATCTATTTAATTGTACAAGATAAATGCATATGTAAGAAAATTGTTTTTACTATTTATTCTTTGTGTATTATGTATTTCTCAAGCAAATATAAATTAATTTTAGGAAAATTAGTAAAACATATAAAGTTATTTACAAAAGCCAACATAACCTTAGTGGAGATAGTATTTAATCTAAAAATTTAATTTATTTTTTCAATTAAAACTCAGTATCACAAGGGGCCTATAGGAATGGTACAGTACGGGGGGTGTTGCTTTGCACATGCCCAACTCAGATTCTATCCCAGGCACTCCATATGGTCCTTTCAGCCCCTCTAGAATCCCAGGAGTGATTTCTTGCATAGAGACAGATGTAACCCCGATCATCATTGAGTATGGATTAAAAACAAATAAAACAAAATAAAAAATTGCAACATCACCAAAAATCACCAAGTTTAATATTGTTTTATCTTATTTTTA
This sequence comes from Suncus etruscus, assembly GCF_024139225.1. Lineage (NCBI taxonomy): Eukaryota > Metazoa > Chordata > Mammalia > Eulipotyphla > Soricidae > Suncus > Suncus etruscus. The sequence continues at coordinate 162,364,754 of NC_064850.1, forward strand.
TAAAAGAAGATCATTAGATTATGCAGCTAACTGGAGATTAGTAGCTTTTCTGACTGATAATTATACAAAACTACCATATTTAATTAATTTAGGCACAATTTTACTCACAAATAGTTATACTATTGTGAAATACTATTACTGCCATATAACTAAGAGTGTTATGTGTATAATTGTGTGTATTCTTATCCAATATATACAATATTTATATAGATAAAACTGCTAACTATATATTTATGAAACTAACAGAAAAGCATGTTCAAAGTTTTCAAAGTATAAAACTTATTACACTAGTAAATGGGCATGTCCAAAAGTATTAAAAATAACTTCAGTATAGACAATTGTTCAATTACAAAAGTATTAAATGAAATCTGTACTAACTTCCTTATAAATCCTCCCTCAGGGGGTTCTTTTAACAAAAAAGTCTATTTTAGCATAAACTATACCCCCCCAAAACTCAAAACCCTATAGTCAGCTGTCATCTTTATGTTCCCAAACTGCTACTTAACAGAGAATTATCTTCCAAGTGTGGTCTAATATAGGAATAATTAGACTTCTGCAATTCGCTAAACCTTTTCACCTGAGAAAACAGAGGCAAGCCCTGCCATAAACAACTAAGATTTATTATAGTCTGCTTTGAAAAATCATTTTTATTGCATTTTTGGAACACTTTTCACTATCGCCAGTTTTTATGACCCACAAATTCATTTATACACTAAATTTTGAGCCACACCCAGAAGAGCACACTCCCTGGCCCTGTGCTCAAGAATCCTTCCTGCCAGTGCTCCAGTTACCATATGTGATGCCAAAAATTGAACCAGTAATGGCTACATAACATAACACGTTTTAAACAACTAATTCCAAACCACAATTTCAAAATCTTGTTTTTAAGAAAAGGCAAATGATTATACCTTTAAATGCCTTTTAATTTAAAACCATTATCTATAAGTCTAAATGAATTTTAGTTTAAAATATTTTACTAAAAGTAGGTGAAAGTGCTCAAAATTTTTTCAGACTAAAATATTAAGTTTTCATATGTAATTCATATTTAAATATCATTAAGATAGGGGCCGGCAAGGTGGCGCTAGAGGTAGGTTTCTGCCTTGCAAGCGCTAGACAAGGAAGGACCGCGGTTCGATCCCCCGGCGTCCCAGATAGTCCCCCCAAGCCAGGGGCAATTTCTGAGCACTTAGCTAGGAGTAACCCCTGAGCATCAAACGTGTGTGGCCGAAAAACCAAAAAAAAATCATTAAAATATTAAATTTTTCATCACAAAAGAAAATAATTTACCTATATGTAACAATAAATGTTAACTCTGATAATTTTGCAGTAACTACAGTGAATGATTATACTGTATGTATTATTAAAATAATAATGTTAATTTAAAAATAAGAATAAAATAATTTTTATATAAAAATACAGTCACTGTTTTAAAACTGTTTTTTGCCAGTAGGGGGAAGCTTTAAAAATGTAAACCAAAGTCTTGAATATTATATGGGACTCATGAAACATTCATTTCTTTACTAAATACTTTATTCATTTTGTCTCTCCTCGACTCTACCTAATTATACTAGTGGCAAAAAATTTCTATCCATCTTTCTCCTTTCCCCTGAAACATAATCTACATATACAACAAAAATGGTAAGAATTTTATAGTATTCTACCCTTGATAATGAGTCAGATGAAAATATGCAGTTAGATAAAAATAAAGAAAACTCTTTCTCATTTTTATATAGCATTCAATAAAGATATTAAACCTACCTCCGTTATAACTATTAGGAAGGAATACTAAAATCACAATATGCTATTTTATTTTCTTTGAAATGATATTTTAAATCAATCGCTTGTTAAATAATGAGACTATTTTAATTATTTCTTAAGAGTTATATCCTTATTTATAGATTACTTAGAAAAAAATGAATTTCTCTGACAATATCTTCTCAAAATGCAGAAACATTTAATACTTGGTGCTGAGAAAATAACTGACATAGCAAATAAAATAAAACTCCGTATGTACACTTTCTGTGACAACAATTTCCAGTCATATGCAACTATGTAAGTTTAAATTGATATTCATTAAAATAAAATTAAAATTAGTCTTTTGGTTACATTAATCTTTCTTAAGTACTTAATAGCCACAAATCTAGATACTCCACAGTGCAAATATAGAACTTTTCCATTATCTCAAGGTCAACTGAGCAGCCTTCGAAGACTTTTCCCCAACCTTTCTTAATAGGGTTCTATAATGATTCTCAATATTAAGGTCTGAAACTGGCTTTGATCTAGCTAACCAGTGTTTTTAGCCCAGAGAAAATGCTGCCTTAGGGGCATCTGTAATGTCTGGAGACATTAAGTTGTCACAATAGGTGAGGGACCAGTTCCCAGACTGTGTTATTACAGCCCAGACTGCAAAAATGTATATACTACTCTAGGTGGAAGTTAAATTGGGTTGTTACCCAGAATTGGGTTCATTACATATACTTACTTTCTGACTATTCACAGAGATTTATTCACAAATTCCACCAAGAAAATAATCTATTCCTACATGCTATGTAATCTGAGCACCCAGAGTTCCTAATTTGAGAAAGGTCCATAGACAACTGTTTCATATCAATATTATTTTATTTTGTGACAAATAATTTTTATTGATTTCATTGACAGAAAGTAGACAGTATTGTTAATATTGTTAAGAAAAGGAGGAATAGTTCAGTGGTTAACATACCTGCTTTGCATGAAGTCAATCCCATGTTGATCCCCAGCAGTGTATATGGATAGTACAACACTGTCAGGAATGATCCTCGAGTAAAGAGCCAGGAATAAGCCTTGAGTAAGTCTCTTTAATAACTGACAAATGCTGAAAATCTTAGTTACAGATATGCAGAAATATGAGCTCAGACCTTCTTTAATGCTATGTATGAAAGCCAAATCAAAATACACTAACAACATATCAGGCCAGTTTCTGTAAATAAAACTGAGGAAAATATGGAACACTTCACAATATGAAATCTAAAAATAAATCTTCCTTTGTGTGTGTGTGTGTGTGTGTGTGTGTGTATTTTTGGTGGTACATCCAACAACAGTCAGGGGTTATTCATATCTCTGCACTCAGACATCAATTAAGAAATCAATCCTGGGCCCAGAGAGATAGCACAGCGGCGTTTGCCTTGCAAGCAGCCGATCCAGGACCAAAGGTGGTTGGTTCGAATCCCGGTGTCCCATATGGTCCCCCATGCCTGCCAGGAGCTATTTCTGAGCAGACAGCCAGGAGTAACCCCTGAGCACTGCCGGGTGTGGCCCCAAAACCAAAAAAAACCAAAACAAACAAAAAAAAGAAATCAATCCTGGCAGGCTTGAGGGACCATATTGAATGATCGGGATTGAACCTGGATCAGCCACATGCAAGGCAAATGCCCTACCTACTATGTTATTGCTCCAGCCCCTACAGATTCAATTATTCAATCTTACTGGTCAATCAAACAGAAACAAAGATAAACAAATGGAACTACATCAAACTAAAAAGCTCTTAAAGCTGAAATGATAGGACAGAGGGTAAGGCACCTGTCTTGCAAGTGTAGTCAACCTAGATCCCTGGCACTCCATGTGGTTCACTGAACCCCATCAGAAGTGATCACAGATCTCAGACCACAAGTTGTGATCCAAATATAAAAGCAAATAAAAACAAAAGAAACTTCTACAAAAGAAACAATGGCCAAAATAAAAAGATACTTAAAATGCCAGGCAAGGATATTTCTCAACCACTCATGGTTACAGTGTTAATATGCAATATACATATAGTACTGGTAGAACTTTACCAAATAAAACATACAACACCTAATCAAAAAATGGGATGAGGAAAAGAACAAAAATTTCCTCAAAATAAAGACATACAAATAAATGCACACAAAAATGTTCTACATTACTTATCTAGAAAATATAAATCAATACAGCAATGAAATATCATTTTACATCAGTCAAAATAACACATAACCAAAAAAAAAAACAAAACAAAACAAACCAGTGTTGTTATGGTTGTGTGAAAAGGGCATCCAAATTTACTGCTAGTAGGAGTGTTGACTGGACCAGCTTACATGGAAAACATTATTGACACTTCTCAAAAGTCACTAGGAACTGAACTTTTATATAACTTAGTAATTCCACTTCTTGGCATCTACCTCAAAGTTCCAAAAACTCAACTCAGAAATGTGTACCTGTGTGCTCATTGCAAATCTAAATACAATATTTAAAATGTGGAAAGAGCCCAAATATATAAGAACACATGCCTGGAGACAGAAACTGGTAATATACAATAATGTCATCATGCTATTCACCTAGAAGAAGAAATCATGCTATTTGTCAGCTACATGAATGGGTCTGGAGAATATCATGAGGGAAGTTAATCAAAGGAAGAAGAATAGGCACAGAATGATTTATCTAATTTGTGAGATATAAAAAAATATAGTGATGGTTGGTGAACAGACGCAAAATTAAAACAGAAAATAAAATTGATTTCCAGTAGTAAATTCATCACAGGTGAGCAACAGGGATAGAAATTGGGCTACATAGTATGATGGGTGGAGAAAGGTAGACACTGATGAAGGGGTGGCACTAACAATTTTATGTATAAAACTCTACCAAAATAATAAACCCTGGTCTTTCAAATAAACTATTTTAAAAAAGAGATGCTCAGAGAAAATTATTGTCAAATGAAAGAAGAAAAGGTCTAATAAAAACATGGCAAATCATGACGGCTCAAAATTTCATTTTAATCATTCAACATTAACTTATGAATGATCTGAAATGTAATGATCACATAATGACTAGAAAAATTGAAAGTGGGTGACTGGGAGAGACGGAGGGGACCTGTTGGCTTTGCGTGTTTCTCTTCACTCTCCTGAAGCTCCCCTGAGAGGGCCAGGAAGGGCTCAGCACAAGCTGTCTCCAGGAGCTGCACAGGCCAAAAGGCCAAGAGAGACTGAGTGAGTGAAAATCAGATACCAGAGATGCGAGGCAAAAAGGTGACTCCTTTGTCTGTGAAGGCAGGTGGGAGGGGGTCTGACCCTGCTGTGAGATTGGTGACTGGGAGAGACCTAGGAGACCTGTCGGCTTTGCGTGTTCCTCTTCACTTTTCTGAAGCTCTCCTGAGAAGGCCAGGAAGGGCCCAGCACAAACTGTCTCCTGGAGCTGTACAGGCCAAAAGGCCAAGAAAATCTGAGTGAGTGAAAACTGGCTACCAGATGCATCAGGCAGAGAGATGACTTCTTTGTCTGTGAAGGCAGGAGGGAGAGGTCTGACCCTGCTGTGAGATTGGCAATTGGGAGAGATTGTGGGGACCTGTTGGCTTTGCATATGTCTCTTCTCATCTCTCTCCTGAAGCTCTCCTAAGAGGGCAAGGAAGGACCCAGCAAAAACTGTCTCTTAGAGGCCCCAGGAGAGCATGGCGCTCTGCTTTGCTTTATGGCCGCGCGATCTTTCTAACTAATGAACCCCACCATAATACCCAGAAAAAATCACACTACAAGCTTGACAATGGGGAAACTTTGTATTAAAAACACCATGCACAGAGAATGAAGATGATAGCTGTGATGACCCAAAATATATCAACCATCTGATTAATCTTTCAGATAAAGAGTTTAGAATAGAAATATGGAGGGTACTCATGGAAATAGAAAAATAGCTCTAGCTGAACAGAACAAAATGATAGAAATCAGAAAACTTCAAACTGAAATAACAGATCTGAAAAACATGGTAGCTGAACTGAAAACCTCAATGGAAAGCTTCTTCAATAGGGTAACAATAGCCAAGGACAGAATCAGTGAACTGGAAGATGAAATGCAGAACAAATCCATACAGTAGAAGAGATTGGAAAATGATTAGATTAGATTAGATTAAGGAAAATGATTAGAAAATGGAAAAAGTACTCAAGGAATGTAAACAAATAAAAATAAAAGTCTTTGATAAACTCAACAAAAACAACGTAAGAATCATTGGAGTCCCAGAGGCTCAAGAAGGAGATCCCCAAAAAGAATCAACAGTCAAAGACATCATCACAGAGAAACTCATAGAGCTAAAGACTACATGCAATCAGATCCTGCATGCCTGAAGAGTACTACCTAAAAGAGACCCAGAGAAAAATGCCCCAAGACACATCCTACTCACAATGATGAATCCCACAGATAAAGACAGAATACTGAAAGCAGCAGGATCCAAAAGGAAAATTGCATTCAAAGGAGCATCCTTAAGATTTACAGCAGACATGTCACAAGAAACTCTCAAGGCCAGAAGACAGTGGTGGGATATTGTGACAAGACTGAATGAAATGGATGCTTCACCTAGAATACTGCACATAGCCCAATTCACGGTCAGGGTTGAAGGAAGGATACATAGCTTCATGGATAAGCAGTATTGACCCAGCTGGCACAAGTTTGTTCTAAGTCTAATCATTGAAGTCTTAGATCTGTACCATTTCATGTTACCTGAGCAGGGCTGAGGATTCCTCCACCACCTACACCCATACCCACTCACACCTACACCCACACTCATACCCACACACCCCTTGACACACAGAAGAAATGAAGAGAAAAAAAACTGCTTGGGATATTCCAAGTAAAGAATAAAAGAAACCCGAGATAAGTCAAAAGAGTGCAGGCAAAAAGTAGAACTAACAAGACAATATTTCAATGAATGTTGCTGTGAAATGTGTTATGAGGATTGTGCCGAGAAATGGCGCAATGAAGAGATGGGCACAGTGGGATCAATGGATGTTTTCTTAAAAGAATAATGACTATATTCAAATTGTACATTGCTTCTAGAAAGCCAATGATGCAGAAGGGTTAATTACAATAGAAATGAAAATTTCCTCATAATAAAAATTGTGATGAAAAGACATTTAACATAAAAGAAAGGCTTAGTTTAGAGAAGATATAACTAGGTATGTCCACATAATATATTGCTATTATATAAATGATACCAAAATGCTTTTCCATAAAATTAAGCAATAGCTGTTAACTCCCCTGAATATTATTAAAAACTACTGATTTATCTGAAATAAGCTAAAAATCAACAATTTGAATATAAATTAAGGAAATAATGCATTTAAGTCATGGGAGCAATCAATATCTATATTCTTGAAAATTGACTAAATGAAAATGAAACGAATATGACAGCTATAAAACAAGTAAGTGATATGCTTATGTACAGCAGTATTTTTATTATAACCAATTTTTTATTTATATTTATTTATTATTTTATTATATTTTTATTTTTATTTCTATTTCATATTTATATTTTATTTATATATTTATATTATATTATATTTATTTATATTTGATTATTTTGATTATTTATAATCAATTTTTATTATAATCAAAATCTGAAGACATCTGTTCATAGTTTAAGAGAAAAATAATCATTATATCTAAACCAGATGAATTTCTCCTTAGTGAATTTTCCAAATTAATTGTATTTCTACTGCAATAGTAATTATACATTGGGGATAAAATGTGATTTTATTAGAACTGGGATTTGCATGTGCCTGAACCTGGTTGAATCCTTAATATCACCCACATGTCTGATCCCCCAACAGAGATAGGTTACTCCTAGTAGTCCTCAGGCTTGCGGTAGTCTTCGTTGAATTGCCAAGACTGGTTGCTCAAGTATTGTTGAAATTGGTCAGAACATTGCTGAGGAAGCCCTTCCCTGCATCCCTTTATGCAAATCACTAAGTATACTTTCTTTGTCATTAGTATCAACAGAGCACCAGGATCCTTTTAGATTCATTTAAAATGAAAAAAAAAATCCAATAAAAAAATCTCTTTCTTGTAATCTGTATTAGACATTTTTTTATTTTTTTTATAATTTTTATTTTGATCATAGTGGTTTACATGATGACAATAATATTTTAGTTAAATATTTACATAACATCAGGGGGGGATTACCATCACCAAATTGTCTTCCCTTCACCTCCGTTTTTGTCCTATCTCCCATATCCACTTCCCTCACCCCCAGGGCTGCTAGAGTATGTGGTCCCCTATGTACCTATCCTACCACATAGTAGTCTTGCATCTGATTGGTCTAGGTGTCTCCCTAATTTTCCCCTCTAACTGGGAGGTAGGCCTAGTTAGTTAAGTTTGCGTGGTTTGGTCTGAAGAAGAGAAAAGTAGTAAACTGGGGTAAAAGTCTAATACTCCAAAAGTGGGCAGAGTCCTTCTAGAGGCTCTCATCATAGATTTGGGGGGTGATGGAGAAAAAAAGAAAATGAAACATTCCATCAGTACAAAAAAAAATTATCCAGTGAGGACTCCAACAATAATGGTAAGCACCACACATGCACAAAACAAAAACAAAAACAAAAAAATAGACATTTTATATGCTTAAAAATAGCTATTTCTGGGGCTGGCAAGGTGGCGCTAGAGGTAAGGTGTCTGCCTTGCAAGCGCTAGCCAAGGAAGGACTGCGGTTTGATCCCCAGGTGTCCCAAATGGTCCCCCCAAGCCAGGGGCAATTTCTGAGGGCTTAGCCAGGAGTAACCTCTGAGTATCAAACAGGTGTGGCTCTAAAAACCAAAAAATCAAACAAAAAATATTGCTATTTCTGGTATGGTGGTGGAAGAGGGATGTGAGGAGACTCGAAAACATTGCTCATGGATCAAAGGGCTACTTCTCATGATATTCCATCAGTTAGACTGGATGGATCGATGTTTATGCTCTGCTGTACTAGGGACCACCATGTTTACCCTAGGAGTGCTCAGGATTTTCCAGGGCTACACTCAGAAATGGTGGGGGCCCACATGGTGTGAGGAACCAACCAAAGTACTCATATGTGGTGCATGCGGCTCTGAATTCAGTACTGCCTTCCAGGTCACAAGCTAAAAATTTAACATCTTAAGAACATAAGGAAAGTATGCGGAGGTAGGAATGAAGAAGTATCAGTAAATTTTTAATAGTATCAGAGAAAGCAAAGAAATTTCTCCCTTTCACCCCATGTTTTAAAATGTGTGTAAACTTATAAATAACATGAATAAAAATTTAATTTGGAAGAAATGTGTTAGTAAACTTGTTAGGTCCTAATTTTCATTCATAATCACCCAAGTAAGGTACATTTTTATCATGTATAACTTTATACTTACAAAAAAACATTTACAATGGTAAATTTTAAATATTAGGCCTAAAGTTTTAAATATAAAGATGAATTCCACAGATAGTACCATGAGTAAGTTGCTTGCCCTGTATAGATCAGACCTGATCTTCATCCCTGGTACCCCAAATGGTTCCCAAAGTCCACCATGTGAGATCTCTGAGCATAGAAGCAAGAGTAAGTAAAATAAGTAAATAAATAAATAAATAAAATGACTTCCACTATATATTGTTTTCTTCCTTCAAGAACAATGAAATAAGGAATTTACAACAGACCTAGAAGTAAAAAATTCATAAATCTTCCTCTTCTTGAAACAAGTAATCTTACCAAATGTCTATCCAGTAAAATATCTCTGATAAAATAACCTGTTACAACTTTGTTTAAGGAACAACCAAATCTCAAATTGCTCCTTTGATCATTTTTAAACTTTAAATTTGACTAGAACTACAGGTCCAGAAATCAAAGCTAGAAAACTTTGTACGAGCCCAACATACACAGATATAACTCATTTTAAGTTAAGGGGAAAAAGGCTAGTTAAAATTTTATCATCAATAATATTATCATTTATAACAGTATTTTAAATCAATCTGTCATCCTAGTTTGAAGGAAACCTTTGGATTCAAAAATAATTAAATTGATAATATAACCAAAGTACACTAAAAATGTCTTTATAAATTTTTGCTGCTGTTGATACAAGAGGTAGCTGTTACTTCTGTTATTTCAAGGTTTTATTGTTTTTTTCACTGATCTATTTATCTCATTATAAAGGCTTACCATCTTGCTGGCCATGGAGAGTCTGGGGACTTTGCATTCTTTCCTCAAGATTGGAGCTAAGATCAGAGTTCACAGCTGACATCCGTGTTGAATCACTCATATCAAATTCATCACTTTCTATTGAACTTTCATCCTGAAAATAGTTTTAAAATATTGAGCATTATTAAAAAATCTGTACATAAAATTTTCAAATGAATAAATTCAAGTTTGGCTAGTAAGGTTATATGAAACAGTAAAATGTGCTAAACTGTTTACTAATAATAGATAATCAAAATAAAATATCTCTTTAAGGAATTGCAAGACTTGTAAAAATTTTCTGTCCATGTACAAACATAAAATAGATGATTACAAAACATAAGAGAAATACATCTTATGATTAAATAAATGACAAATAGAATCTTGTAAGTAGCATAGTTAGAGAAATAACTACACTGACAACTATCATAACAATAAGAATGAATGAAGAAAGTGAAAAGCCTGGCTCAAATACAGGCAGGGGGTGGGGAAGAGAGAAATTTAGGGCATTGGTGATGGGAATGTTACATTGGTAAAGGTGGGTGTTTCTTTATATGACTAAAACCCAACCACAATCATGTTTGTAATCAATGTGTTTAAATAAAGATATACAAAAAAGAAAAAGAAATAAATACAAAAAAAGAATGTTGGCAGTAAAATGTTTGAATGCAATAAGAAATAACCATGATTTTTAATTGGCAAACAGAATGGATTTGTACGAGACAAGTTTAAATGACTATATTAAAATCTGCACTCACTTAAGAACAAGGTTATCTTAGCAAGCATTTCTTTCCTTACAAATAATATAAATTGTACTGAAATCATAAAAAGAAATTCTAGAGTCAATTGAATCAAAATCTAGTTAAAAATGGTTAAAATGGCAACAGATCAGTTTTTAAAACAATTCAAGACTTTCAAGTATGACCTAAACCTAATATTTAGACAAATGATACAATTTTGTAGTCAGGGAAGTCTGAGGAATGTTGTGTTTAAGATTGGCATTAATTTGTAAAATCTTTATTTGAAAATTTAGCATTAATGTAGTACATTCCCCATCTTCCTGTGTAATGTTACCTGATGGTAAGACCAGCCCATTTCTGGGAGGGATCTTTGGAAGGTAACAAAAGGATTGCCTCAGAGGTATAAAGGGGATTGAGAGAGATTCAGGAAGAAGCAGCTGGAGAAGTTAGCAGGATGGAGAGATATCAAGGACACATTTAAGTTCAGGACTGCTTATAGAGGCTGCTTAAAAGTTTAGCCAGACTCTGGAAACAGTTAAGATGCCCTTCAACAGATGAATGGATAAAGAAACTGTGATACATATACACAATGGAATATTATGCAGCCTTAAGGAGATGAAGTCATGAAATTTTTCTATACATGGATGTACATGGAATCTATTATGCTGAGTGAAATAAGTCAGAGGGAGAGAGAAAAACTCAGAATAGTCTCACTCATCTATGGGTTTTAAGAAAAATAGAAGATATTTTTGCATTAATTCTCAGAGACAAAAGAGAGGAGGGCTGGAAGGTCCAGCTCTACATGAAGCTCACCACAAAGAATGATGAGTGTTGTTAGAGAAATAACTACATTGAGAACTACCATAACAAAGTGAATGAACGAGGTAAGTAGAAGCCTGTCTAGAGTACAGGTGAGGGTAGGTTGAGAGGAGGGAACTCTGGGACATTGGTGATAGGAATGTTGCACTGGTGAAGGGGGGTGTTCTTTGCATGACTGAAAAAAAAAGTTTAGCTGAGAAGTCACACATGTGGCCTATTATCAATAAAACTTTATGTCTTCTGAAACCTGACTGCCTGTGGATCATTTCCTTGCTGCCACCCAGAACATGCAGACCCGCTGGCAGAAGGGGGTTGCAGGCTCATGGCCTGGGCATGCGGAGAAAGGTCTCACCCTCCATCTCACCATTATCCACAACCATCCAGGACTCAATAATTAATATCTATTTCTATATAGTATATGCAAGAACAGTAGTAGAGTAAGACTACTTGTATCATAAACATTGTTGTTTATATTTGTTTAATCTTGATTACAACCATGATTTGCCAGCATTTAGAAATTTGGCATTGAGAAACTGATGCACAGAATAGTCAAGTGACTTATTTTCAGTTATTGAAATGCATATTAAGTTGAAATTCATTTATATGTTAGAACAGAATGGGTAAGAAATAGCCCTGTCTGGAGAAAATAGCTTCTTCAAATATAAAGAGTTATCTTTGCTTCATAATGTTATTGTGGTAAATCATTGTTTTGGGACTATACTCCAGTGGTGCTCAGGGCTTACTCCTTGTTATATGCTCAGGGATAATTCTTGGTTGCGTAATTAAATGCTAAAGATCAAACAAGAGTAAGCACATACAAGGTAAGTGTATGTACTACCTCCCCAATCCCATATTTGCTATATAAATTATATCTCTAATTCAGTCAAGAAATTGCTGTAGTTAAAAAGAAAAACAAGAACATTTAGGCTGTTTATTTTCCCTTCCCCTCCCTACTTCTCTTTTCTCAGCTAGTGTTGTTAATGATGGTGAGCAGGGGTCACACACAAGCTTAAATATTTTAGTTGTGGTGTTTTCCAGAGATCACACATCAGGTTGCAGTGCTTGGCTAGAGCACTCCTCACTTTCTGTCATATACTTTCTTGTGGTGCTTGCACTTTATTTACCAGAAATCACGTTATTTTTTACTTGTTTTGCTTCCTGGTTTCTGCTAGTTGGATGACCAGGGATCACCCCAATGCACATGCCAATGGCTACACTTTCTGACTAGAGCACTAAGTCTTTGGCTCCAATGCTTATCAGGATTGAACTTCCTTTGGTTGTAATGCTTTCACACACCAAGCTTTGGCAAGAACAGACGTTGTGTACATATCCACTGGAAAATCAGACAGCTTATTTGTCAGGTCCAAAAAGCAGAGCCTCCAGGACCATAACAAGCACATGTGGAGGCACCAGGGATTCACCTAGTAACCTTACTCCTGTATGGCAACTCTAAATTATAGAATCATATTGTGTGCCCTGAATGGAACATTTTCATAAGAGAACAAACTGGTATTCTCATTCACAGTTTAAATATGAAGATGATTTTGGTGTCCCTTCTTTACTTACTCAATACAATAGTGTTATACTACCACATTATCAAGTAAGTAAGAAAAAGTCACTTTGTGACTCTGGAGAATTAGCCACAGACCAAAATTTTTACCCCTTCTCCTGAAATCATACCATTTCTTCAATTCTAAATATGCAAAATAGTTGTTTATCCTAAATAAAGTCAATAATAAGCATTTGTAATATAACTTACATATGTAATCTAGTAAAATAGTTTTATAATATATTTTATATAATTTTCATAAACATATATGACTATACACTTTTATGTACCTTATATAAAACATGTATTTATGTGTTAAACATGTATGTTCTACAAGAAATTTCATGTCTGTGTCAGTTTAAAGAAAGGTAATTAGGGCCCGGAGAGATAGCACAGCAGCGTTTGCCTTGCAAGCAGCCGATCCAGGACCAAAGGTGGTTGGTTCGAATCCCGGTGTCCCATATGGTCCCCCGTGCCTACCAGGAGCTGTTTCTGAGCAGACAGCCAGGAGTAACCCCTGAGCATTGCTGGGTATGGCCCAAATAACTCAAAAAAAAAAAAAAAAAAACAAAAACAAAAAAAAAGAAAGGTAATTAGGGGCAAGGTTACCACTTTTGTTTTAGGGCATGATTATATAAACTGCTAGCACAGTATAAATTTTCTCACCACTAAATGACACTTATACATTTTAAGAAATGTGGTCAGGAGACTAAATTTTTTAACTAATATTTCTTTTTAGGTTATGTAACAAAAATCTTGTGTAATTTATTGTTTTAAAATCATTTAAAAGTATTTATCATAATAAGTGGTTCAATAACTTGTGACTATTTTAAATATTTTCCTCTATGATTTTCAATGAAACATAATTTACCCTTGCAATTCTAGTCCTTATTAGAATATCAAATTTCCAAGTGCTTAAATTTATGAAGAACTTTACTTATCTTGTAACTTCACTAGAGGATTAAATTATTGGCTTTTAAAAATAGCAAATTATACAAAATAAAATATTTATGAATATTTTCTTATCAATATGAAGATGAAGATGAATAATAAGAAAACTTGATTGAGATACTGTATTTATTTGACTTACTTTTTTAGAGAACTCACCAAGATTTTTTTCTGTGAACGTTTGATTAAAATTTTTATTTCCTATAAATTGTGCTTATAGCTTATGTGAATCATATGAACTAATGAAAGCAAAATCAAGCACCACAGAACATAGAATTCTGTTTCACAAAACTTTAAATGCTAAAAATTAGAACAAATATTAAATATTTATGGCCTTGTCCTCTTTAAAAATGTCAGTAGAGATAGTAATAAGGCATCTACCATGAATGTAGCAAACCCAGGTTTGATCCCTAATATCACATATGGTCTCAGAGCCCTGTCAGGAATGATTTCTGAACACAAAGGCCTGAAGTCTCAAAAGATGTCTGCCTTTGGTCCATTTCTTCACTCTTTCAGAAGATGCTGTTTCCCAACTTAAGAGAAAGTATTTATTTTCCTTCACAATGGTTCTGTATTGTATTTTTGTGAAACAGAATGAGCAGATGATTTTCAGATGATTAGGGAACTTCTTCCTATCCTTGGGATATATCAGCTGCCATATACGGAATTGAAGAATACTCAGATCGTCATGCTGTGAGGAAACCCTCACATGCTGTGAGAGATAATATTAAGGAATGTCAAAAAGGCAGACATTTAGTTGAAGTTTTCTTTGGCTACTTAGCTTATTTAGCTACAAGGTGAATATAATCAAGTAAATTTTCTGGCAAATACTACAAATAATAAGAAAGAACAACCATGTTGGCATAGATGCAGAAGAAACTTCACTGCTAGTGGAAATGTCTAGACCAACCTTTCTAGAAAAAAATTATGGCTATTCCTCAAAAAAATGGAAATTGAGCTCTCATATAATCCAACAATACCACTACTAGGGATATAAACTAGAAACACAAAAACACAATGCAAAAAATGCCCTCTGCACTCCTAAGTTCATTGCAGTGCTATTACAATAGCCAGAATCTGAAAACAACCCAGATTAATGACAACTGATGAGTGGCTAAAGAAATCGCGGTATGAGGGAGGGACTTCAGAGCATAAAAACCGGCTAACCTTTGCAAAAGCTGGCTCCCTGTGTGTGACACCAGGCGGGGAAAATCCGCGAAAGTACACCGACCCAGTGGGGCTCAGCTGTGAAAGACTGTGAGTGTGACCTGTCTATGTCTGTCTACTGTCCTCTTGCGTGAAACTCTTGCGAGTGGGGCAAAAAGAGGCTCAGAGGAGCACGGCCGCTCCGCTTCGCTACGCGGCCGTGCACTCTTTCTAAGGAAAGAACTCCATTGCAACAAGAAGGAAAAATCACACTAAGAACGGCACTATATCACAGAAGCAAACATTTCTCTCTGGACTGTCTTCTCTGTTGCATGCTCGGGCCTAAGATTTGACCCAGTGTGAGGCTTCATCCACGGAGGACTCCCCTCCCTTAGAGGCAAGTCAGCCCATCCAGAAAGGGAGGAGCCAGAGGAGTGTGCTGCCTACATCATATAGACAATGAATACCACCAAAACACGTAGAAAAACCCACAATAGAAGTGTGACAATGGGGAAACAACGCAGGCCAGCATCAGACATAGAGAATGAAGATGACAATTCTGAGGACCAGATAATGACTGAACAACTAATCAACCTCTCAGATAAGGACTTTAGACTAGCAATATGGAAGGTGCTCAACAGACTCCAAGAAACCATGGATCGAGTTGAACAGAACACTAATAAGAACCAAGAAAATATGAAGGCAGAAATGACAAAACTCCAAACTGAAATAACATGTCAACTAACAGGACTGAAAAAGTCAGTAAACAAAGTGAATGACAAAATGGATAAGCTCTGGGACAGGGTATCAGAAGCTGAGAATAGACTTGGTGCTGTGGAAGATGAGATACATAACAATTCCATACAGCAGGAGAGATTGGACAAAAAATTTAAAGCAAATGAGCAGACAATGGAAAAATTAGTCAAAGAATGGGAACAGACGAAAATAGAAGTCTATGATAAGATCAACAGAAACAACTTAAGAATCATTGGAGTCCCAGAGACCCAGGAAGAAAATTTCCAGGAAGAATCAATGGTCAAGAACATCATTAAAGAGAAACTTCCAGAGCTAAAGAATATATGTGATCAAATCCTGCATGCCCGAAGAGTACCAACCAAAAGAGACCCCAGAAAAACCACCCCAAGACACATCCTAGTCACAATGACAAATCCCACAGATAGAGACAGAATTCTGAAAACAGCAAGATCAAAAGGGGAAATCATGTTCAAGCAAGCTTCCCTGAGATTTACAGCAGACCTGTCACCAGAAACGCTCAATGCCAGAAAGCAGTGGTGGGATATTGTGACAAGACTGAATGAAATGAATGCTTCACCCAGAATACTATACCCAGCAAAACTCACTTTCCGGTTTGATGGAAGAATACATGGTTTCACAGACAAAAAACAGCTCAGAAACTTCACAGACACAAAACCAGTCTTAAGAGAAAAACTGAAAGACCTAATCTAAGACAAGACTACCCAAAAGACACACCAAATTTTGAAATAAAGATGGCGTTAAATCCCAGGACAATTCTTTCTCTCAACGTCAATGGACTAAATGCACCAGTTAAGAGACACAGAGTGGCTAAATGGATCAAAAAACTCAATCCAACCTTCTGCTGCCTACAAGAAACGCACCTGAATAGTCAGAACAAACATAGACTCAAAATAAAAGGCTGGAGAAAAGTTATCCAAGCAAACAACACCCATAAAAAAGCTGGAGTGGCCATACTAATATCAGATAATGCAAACTTTATACTCAGGAAGGTTGTAAGGGACAAAGACGGACATTTTATATTAATCAAGGGGTACGTAGAGCAGGAAGAATTCACTCTCCTAAACATATATGCACCGAATGAGGGGCCAGCAAAATATTTAATACAACTGTTGACAAATCTGAAAAATAATATCAACAACAACACAATAATTGTGGGGGACCTTAACACGGCTTTGTCAACACTGACAGGTCAACCAGACTGAAACCCAACAAGAATATACTAGACCTGAGGAGAGAAATGGAAGAAAGAGGCCTAGTGGATATATATAGGACACTCCATCCCCAGAAACCTGGATACACATTCTTCTCCAATGTACATGGGACATTCTCCAGGATAGACTACATGCTGGCACATAAAACATACCTCCATAAGATCAAGAGGATAGAAATTTTGCAGGCTACCTTCGCTGACCACAAGGCTCTGAAATTATTTGTGAACTCCAAAGGGACTCAGAAGAAACACTTTAACACCTGGAAGTTAAACAGCCTCATGCTCAATAACCAGTGGGTCCGAGATGAAATCAAGGAGGAAATAAAAAGGTTCCTGGAAACAAATGACAATAAAGACACAAACTCTCAGAACTTATGGGACACAGCAAAAGCAGTACTGAGAGGAAAATTTATAGCTTTGCAAGCACACATCAGGAAGGAAGAAGGAGCTTACCTGAGTAGCTTAATGACACAGCTAATAGAACTAGAAAATGCTCAACAAAAGGACCCAAGAATAGGAAGACAGAAGGAAATAACAAAGCTGAGAGCAGAAATTAACGAAGTGGAAACTCAAAAAACAATCCGAAAGATCAACGAAAGCAGAAGTTGGTTCTTTGAAAAAATAAACAAGATTGATAGACCACTGGCAAACCTAACAAAGAAAGAGAGAGAGAGAAACTTGATAACTCGTATCAGGAATGAAAAAGGAGAGATCACTACTGATATGACAGAGATTCAAAGGGTAATCAGAAACTACTTTGAAAAACTCTACGCCACTAAAAATGAGAACCTGGAAGAAATGGATAAATTCTTGGACTCTTATAATCTTCCACGGTTGAAGGAAGAGGATGTAGCATATCTAAACACCCCCATCACCATTGATGAAATTAAAACAGTAATCAAATGTCTGCCGAAAAACAAAAGCCCAGGTCCAGATGGATTCACTAATGAATTCTATCAAACTTTCCAAGAGGAACTACTGCCAATCTTGGCAAGACTCTTTCATGAAATTGAACAAACAGAAACACTTCCAAATAGCTTTTATGAAGCCAACATCACCTTGATACCTAAACCAGACAGAGACGCTACCAAAAAAGAAAATTACAGACCAATATCACTGATGAATGCAGATGCAAAGATCCTCAACAAAATCCTTGCAAATAGGATTCAATGCCTCGTTAAGAAGATCATCCACTATGATCAAGTAGGTTTCATCCCAGGAATGCAAGGCTGGTTTAACATCCGTAAATCTATCAACATAATACACAACATCAATAACAAGAAAAATAAAAACCACATGATCATATCAATAGATGCAGAGAAAGCATTTGATAAGGTCCAACACCCATTCTTGATCAAAACTCTCAGCAAGATGGGAATGGAGGGAACCTTTCTCAATATAGTGAAGGCCATCTACCACAAGCCAGTGGCAAATATTATCCTCAATGGAGAAAAACTGAAAGCCTTCCCTCTAAATTCTGGCACAAGACAAGGCTGTCCTCTCTCACCACTCCTATTCAACATAGCACTGGAAGTACTTGCTATAGCGATTAGGCAAGAAAAGGATATCAAGGGAATCCAGATAGGAAAGGAAGAAGTCAAGCTCTCACTGTTTGCAGATGACATGATACTCTACTTAGAAAACCCTAAAGACTCTATCAAAAAGCTTCTAGAAACAATAGACTCATATAGCAAGGTGGCAGGCTACAAAATTAACACACAAAAATCAATGGCCTTTCTATATACCAATAGTAATAAGGATGAAATGGACATTAAGAAAACAACCCCATTCACAATAGTACCACACAAACTCAAATATCTTGGAATCAACTTGACTAAATATGTGAAGGACCTATACAAAGAAAACTATAAAACTCTGCTCCAAGAAATAAGAGAGGACACACGGAAATGGAAACACATACCCTGCTCATGGATTGGCAGGATTAACATCATCAAAATGTCAATACTCCCCAAGGCATTATACAGATTTAATGCCATCCCTCTAAAGATACCCATGACATTCTTCAAAGAAGTGGATCAGACACTTTTGAAATTCATTTGGAACAATAAACACCCTCGAATAGCTAAAGCAATCATTGGGAAAAAGAATATGGGAGGAATTACTTTTCCCAACTTTAAACTGTACTACAAAGCAACAGTTATCAAAACAGCATGGTATTGGAATAAGGATAGGTCCTCAGATCAGTGGAATAGGCTTGAATACTCAGAAAATGTTCCCCAGAGATACAACCATCTAATTTTTGATAAAGGAGCAGGAAATCCTAAATGGAGCAGGGAAAGCCTCTTCAACAAGTGGTGTTGGCACAATTGGATAGCCACTTGCAAAAAATTAAACTTAGACCCCCAGCTAACATCATGTACAAAGGTAAAATCCAAATGGATTAAAGACCTCGATATCAGCCCCAAAACCATAAGATATATAGAACAGCACATAGGCAAAACACTACAGGACATTACAGGCATCTTCAAGGAGGAAACTGCACTCTCCAAGCAAGTGAAAGCAGAGATTAACAGATGGGAATATATTAAGCTGAGAAGCTTCTGCACCTCAAAGGAAATAGTGCCCAGGATACAAGAGCCACCCACTGAGTGGGAGAAACTATTCACCCAATACCCATCAGATAAGGGGCTAATCTCCAAAATATACAAGGCACTGACAGAACTTTACAAGAAAAACACATCTAACCCCATCAAAAAATGGGGAGAAGAAATGAACAGACACTTTGACAAAGAAGAAATACGCATGGCCAAAAGACACATGAAAAAATGTTCCACATCACTAATCATCAGGGAGATGCAAATCAAAACAACGATGAGATACCACCTCACACCCCAGAGAATGGCACACATCACAAAGAATGAGAATAAACAGTGTTGGCGGGGATGTGGAGAGAAAGGAACTCTTATCCACTGCTGGTGGGAATGCTGTCTAGTTCAACCTTTATGGAAAGCGATATGGAGATTCCTCCAAAAACTGGAAATCGAGCTCCCATACGATCCAGCTATACCACTCCTAGGAATATACCCTAGGAACACAAAAATACAATACAAAAACCCCTTCCTTACACCTATATTCATTGCAGCTCTATTTACCATAGCAAGACTCTGGAAACAACCAAGATGCCCTTCAACAGACGAATGGCTAAAGAAACTGTGGTACATATACACAATGGAATATTATGCAGCTGTCAGGAGAGATGAAGTCATGAAATTTTCCTATACATGGATGTACATGGAATCTATTATGCTGAGTGAAATAAGTCAGAGAGAGAGAGAAAAACGCAGAATGGTCTCACTCATCTATGGGTTTTAAGAAAAATGAAAGACACCCTTGTAATAATAATTTTCAGACACAAAAGAGAAAAGAGCTGGAAGTTCCAGCTCACCTCAGGAAGCTCACCACAAAGAGTGATGAGTTTAGTTAGAGAAATAACTACATTTTGAACTGTCCTAATATTGAGAATGTATGAGGGAAATGTAGAGCCTGTTTAGGGTACAGGCGGGGGTTGGGTGGGGAGGAGGGAGATTTGGGACTTGGGTGATGGGAATGTTGCACTGGTGATGGGTGGTGTTCCTTTTATGACTGAAACCCAAACACAATCATGTATGTAATCAAGGTGTTTAAATAAAAAAAAATTAAAAAAAAAAAGAAATCGCGGTATATCTACACAATGGATATGCAGCTGTTAAAAAAAAGTGAAGCCATGACCTTTACCTATACATTGATGAATATGGAAACTATTATGCTGAGTGAAAAGAATCAGAGGGAGAGAGACAAACAGAATAGTCACTCATTTGTGAGATTTAAGAAAAATAAAAGACAATATGATATAATATCCAGAGACAATAGAAATGAAGGCCAAAAGGACCAGCCATTGATATGAAGCTTATCACAAAGAGTGGTGATCACAGAGAAATAACTGCACCAACAACTACCATGACAATGATAGTGAAGAGAAAATTAGAATACCTGTCCTGAGGACAAACAGGGAGTCAGGGAGAAGGGAAATAGGGAACACTGTGGCGAGTAAAGTTATAAAGGTGAAGAGTGGTGTACAGACAATAACTGAAACTCAACTATGAACATAGTTTGTAACCACGGTGCTTAAATACATGTTATTAAATAAATAAATAAATAAATAAATAAATAAATAAAAGCAATTCACTAGAAGAGGCCTGCTTAAAATTCTAATCCACAGAATACTGAGAAATAGATGATTATCTTCAATTGTTAAGTTAGAAAGAATTAAAAAAACAAACAGAAAATATTATCTAATCCCCCATTAGATTATACCACCTCACTTGATTTATATTAATGGTATTCAACAAAATAGTCTGTAATAAAATTTAAATTATTTTGTAGATAAGGAAACCTTGAGATCTAAAATTAAATTAACTTAGCTTCAAATATCTAGTTATATGCTAATTTTATCATTAGAGTATGCTTTGTTAATTCAAAACTTTTCTTTTTCATATTCAAATAAAGAGAAAACCATTTTACAGAAAGAATTCAAATATGTAAGAAACAATATAAAAATATAAAAGTATAGTTCCTGCTATCATTCCACAGATGTAAATTTTCATTGTATATCTAAAGAAAAAGAAAACAGTAATTAAAAAGATATTTGGAGTTCTATATTCATAGCGCCATTATTCACAATAGCAAAGAAGTAGAATAAACCTAAATGTTCATTTAGAGATTACTGAATAAAGAAACTGTATATGTATACTCACTGGAACAATGCCCTGCCTTAAAACAATATAAACATCATTTCAGTGACTATGAAAATGGCATAAAGAAGGAAGACAATTATTAGATGGTTTAACTAGTATATGAAATATAAATAGTGAAAACCGGAAAATAATCCACCTAAACTACTTCCTAATTCAGTGAAAATTATAGTAGTTATCAAGGAAAAGTAGGGAGTATAGAAAGAAGAATGTTTGAAAGTCTTTTGGAGAAGAGGCAATTCGTTTTTACTGGAACTTTTGTAATCGGTGTAAATAATCCCATAACATAAAAAAGTACATACCCCTGAAATTATGTAGTTGGAAAAGCAATGATGAATGAATTAAATATCATGTTGATGAATCTATAAAATATAAATTTTTAATCCTTCACATATTAAGGAACTCAAGTTAGGATTCACAGTGGACATGTATTGCACATTTATTTATGTGTTGTTGAAGCTCCTGTTCAGTCATTTCAATATCATTCATCTCCAGTCTCTAATAATTTTAGTATACTTGAAATAGCTGTCCTTTTTCTTCAATAAATCTCTTCCTCCACTGAACTTCAAAATTTCATTTCCATGTGCAGTATTAGATATTCCATTACTAAAAACTCTTTCAGGGCCCACTAGCACAAAATTCAAGCATCTCCCCTATACATATCACCTCAAGTTTACTAGTATTTTTTATCTCGTGCAACAAAGTCTCCATCCTGCACATAATGTGATTCATAGATTATAATTCAATTATTTCTCTCTTTTATATTTTTTATTTTTGTTTTTGAGCCACATATGACAATGTTCACTTCTGGCAGGCACCAGTAAACTATAGGGGACACCAAGAATGAAACCTGGATTGGTCACATGCAAGATAAATGCCTTACATGCTGTGTTATCTTTCCAGCACTGATCATAATAACTCTTGTTCATTGACTAGCTACTTTTCTTTATTATCACACTTAATTCCTAATGTGTTTAAAATTAATTTGTTTATTGTTAATTATATAATTTTAACCTGATACTAAACCTAATTTATTTCATTTTCTCTTCAAAATTTCTTAAACAGCTTAACATAAAACAATTAGTCATTAAAATGATTCATTCTAGGTGCCACGGCGAGGTGGCGCTAGAGGTAAGGTGTCTGCCTTGCAAGCGCTAGCCAAGGAAGGGCCACAGTTCGATTCCCCCAGCGTCTCATATGGTCCCCACAAGCCAGGGACAATTTCTGAGCACTTAGCCAGGAGTAACCCCTGAGCATCAAACGGAAGTGGCCCGAAAAACAAAACAAATATAAGTGATTCATTCTAAATATATATTTAAGAGGCATATTTTATTGACCATTTAGTTTTTATCATTTAGATGTTCATTTTCCTAATCAACCTCTTTTTTCAGACTCCTAATAATTTCTCAGACTCAGTATCTGTTTAGATTCTTGCTTACCTTTGTGCTGAAAAATTAGGAATAAACATAAGGAAATGTTCATACATTTTACCAACATTCTGTGCTCTGTTCTAAAGCCATTTATATCAACTTTAAACAAGAAATCTTGCAGGTCATGACAGCGACAAATGCATCATCAATTCTTTCTCCATTTTCTTGCACTCTTAATATTTCATAGTGATTCACATAACAGACAAATGTGCTATCATATATATTACATAAAAACAAACACTTCTTGTTCTACAATAAAAATTATTGTTCTTATTCCTTTCTATAGCTAATAGCATCTTCTGCTCTCCTCTAGAGCAAAACTCTCCTAGACACATTGCTATCTCCAATTCTCTCTCCTATCCAACCCACTCTAGTCAAGCTTTCATCCCAACACCCCATAAAAGACTGCTCTTGTCAAAAATGCCACTGGACTTCCATGAGGCTAAACCTATGGAAATTTCATAATTTTTATATCTTGATGAGTTGATACTAAAGATTATTATAAATGACTTGAAACTATTTTTCCAGTTGTCTTCTAGTTTATTCTCTCTTAATTTCCGTGCTAACACACTTGCATCTACTTCATAATCTCCTGATTCTTATCTTCTACATGCCATAACATTGACATTTTCTAACATGCAGTAACATTAAACATCGATCCTTTATTTACACTTTTAATCTGTTATAGTTTCCACACATATAGTTTAAAATACAATTTAACAATAATATCTAAATGTCTCATGTTCAGATATGTTCTTTCCTTTGAATTATATTGTTCAAATAATTGCAAACTCTGGTATTCAATAAAGATCTTGAAACTCATTTGATTATGAATAGCTCAAAATTGAACAACTTATATAGTACAACTATTTTTGACCTACATTCTTTCTTATACCAGTTAATGTCAATTTTACCCTCCCTGCTAAGATCTTTTAAATGTGGTTACTATTGATTAGTGACTGACTTTTGCACCGCATTGAATCTCTCAGAAAATCCCAAAATGCATTCATAACCTGACCTCGTTTTACTCTTATCTATTACTTGTCTGACCCAAGAATCTATCATCTTCTTTTCTTTATACATAAAACACCCCCAAAAGTGAGCTATTAGTAGATGAAACTAAAACATATGTTCCTAGAATTACTACAAATCATCCTAGACATCATATTCTCTTGGAGGAAGCATCATCAAAGAAAAGTTATCTATAGGGCAACAACAGGTACTTCTCCATGGAAGTCCATACTGATTCATATTGTCAACTAGCTCTTGTTTCTTTAGTTTCTCCCGACAGCTCAAATGTGAGAAATCAGTAATAAATAACTGGCAGCTTGAGTACTTAGAAAGAAGGTATATCCCACAAGACAGAAAATACATTTTAGAACTCTAGAATTAATGCTTCTAAGTTCCCACAGGTATTATTACGATGATCTTCATTTAGTTATTTCTGGTTTTATGATTCTAGATACCATTTAGAAACTGGATTGAGTTTCATTTTAACTCGCATGCCCAAATGCACAGGTGCCACCTAAATTCAATCATGTTTATGGGGAAACAAAGTTAAAAGTAGAGTCAAAGATCAGATTCTCAAATTAATTGAGTAAAGGGTTTGCTTAACATACCATAATTTCTGTCATTAAATTTCTACTGGTATCTCTAAAACCACTATTTAAATTTAAATAAATAATTGTGGGGTCTGGAGATAGTAAAAGGAGGGTAAGGAATTTGTTTTGCATATGCCCTACTGGACCTTAGCCTGCCAGGAGTAATCCCTGAGCACTTGAGTCTTGAACATAGCCAGTTGTGT
This sequence comes from Suncus etruscus, assembly GCF_024139225.1. Classification (NCBI taxonomy): domain Eukaryota; kingdom Metazoa; phylum Chordata; class Mammalia; order Eulipotyphla; family Soricidae; genus Suncus; species Suncus etruscus. Next base: position 162,389,846 of record NC_064850.1, read on the forward strand.
TTCCTCTTCCCAAAAAACAATAAAGATCTTTTATATTGACTTACAATACTTAAAAAATATCAGTAGTAAAATTCAAACACAGTAACCAGGACCAAAGATCTTGTCTGCATCTATATTTCCCATTTTCTTTTTTTTTTCTTTTTTCTTTTTTGGTTTTTGGGCCACACCCGGCGGTGCTCAGGGGTTACTCCTGGCTGTCTGCTCAGAAATAGCTCCTGGCAGGCACGGGGGACCATATGGGACACCGGGATTCGAACCAACCCCCTTTGGTCCTGGATCGGCTGCTTGCAAGGCAAACGCCTCTGTGCTATCTCTCCGGGCCCTATATTTCCCATTTTCAATTAATTTTTTTCCAACAAAATAGTCCACATAGGTGGCTGGAGCAATAGCACAGTGCTAGGGTGTTTGCCTTGCAAGCACCCAACACAGGACGAACCAGGTTCAATTTCTGGCATCCCATATGGTCCCTCAAGCCTGCCAAGGGTGGAACGATTTCTAAGTGCAGAACCTGGAGTAACCCCGGAAGGCCGCCAGTTGTGACCAAAACAAAAACAAAAACAAAAACAGTCCACAATAACGCTAATAATATTTGGTTAACCTGGAGTCAATGAGATAGTAAAGCTGATGTGTTGATTTGCTTGACACAGCTACTCTGGGTTCAATCTCTAATACCACAATGGTACCCTAATCCCTTCCAGGAGTGATCGCTGAAAATAAGGCTAGAAATATACCCTGAGTACAAATGGGTATAGCCTCCAAACCAATAAACATGTATGTATATGAATAATATCACATTACTTTTGATCAAAATGTACAGCTTAATTATGTTATCTTTCTATCCCAACTTTGACCAAACATGCTCCTATATCTAAAGGGACTTTGCACAATATCCAATTATGTATAGTTTTTAATCTTTGAAAGTTATACTTTTAATTTTTCTAAAATGATACCGTTTCAATAAAGGTATTTCAAATTGTAAGATTTAGTCCTATTTCCCCAAATTCAAGTCCTGAGGCAACTGAAACTGACTTTTGAGTTCCTCTAATAGTATTTAGTATTTTATTAGTTGCATTTTTATATGTGATTGTATTTTTTGCCACATTAGAAGGTAAGTTTATCAAATGCAAGATGGTCAATTTATTTAATGCTGATACTTGGTGTATTAAGTAATAATTCTTTTATTTTAAATAATTTTATTGTGACCAATGTGAATTACAAGTCTTTCACAGTTACATTATTATATTTAAGGTACATAGTGACAATGAATTAGGGTCATTCCAACCACCAGTGTTGTCCTCCCTCCACCCCTGTTCCCAGCATGCATCCCATACTCCCCCTTAACTCCTTGGACTGCTAGTTTAATGGGTACCCTTTGTATATAACTTGTTGTAAGTTGGGTGTGTAGATTCTGTTGTTGTTGACTTTGGGTTTGGTATTTAGGTCTGATCATTTTTTTATTTCCACTCAATGTTCATGCAACTGTTTGTTCTTGGTTCCATCTATCATTTCCCCTCAATTTATGAGTCAGAGCAAGATGATATTTAACTGATCTCAATAAATGTTGGTTGACCTAACTGAATCAATGCTTATCTAAATATAATATAACAAATTTGTCTCTCACTTGAATTCCACTTTCATATGACTTACCTTTATCACTTTCTTCACATCAATCTCTCCCTTTCTCTTTTTTTTGGGGGGGGTTGTTAAACCCAGAGTTTCTCATATGTATGGCAACTATTCTATCATTGAGTTATATTAATAACCTGACTTTAAATTTGGGGGGGGGTTGGTTTGGGGCCATACACAGCTGTGGTCTGGGCCTACTCTTAGTTCTGAGCTCAGGGATTACTCCTGGTAGGGCTCTCGGATCTTATGAGTGTCCTAGATCTAAAGGGTTGGCCACGTGAAACGCAAGCAATTTACCCAACTCCCAGCTTCCTAACTTTCCATTTTTAATAATTACAGTTTATAAAATTTTTAGATATTAAAACTAGTAATTTATATGAGTTATTTTAGGCAATTTATTTTTAAAATGTAGAGAAAAGTTACTTTTCTCACTCATTTATAAATTTTAAAAAGCTTTTGTGTGAAATACTTAAGGTTTTTAGAAAAATTTTTATGTGTGGTTCTACAGTTGGCACAATGTTATCTTCTTACTTTTTAGCCAAGAGAAAAATATATTAACACTTGTATCAGCTCCCCAAAAAAGTAATTTGGCAGTTCTAGCTAGTTTATAAGCTTATATTTATTTTCAATTATGTAATAAATTATAGGAATTATTTTTCATTCTCATGGGTGGATATAAAAATTTTTATTCTCATGTCTTTAACAAAATTAATTTGTTACTATTTCAGTTTCTGTTAATAGTAGTTACCTATCTAGTTAATGGAATATAATAATACCAGGACATCAATAAAAATTTTAGTGTATGACTGAATAAATTACCTTGTAATGAAATTAACATAAATAATTTTTATTTTATATTTATAGTTGTTCTAGTGGGTCAAACTCTGTGGTTTTTTTAGCCATATATTATAGAAAATGGAACCAAGAATTTCACACTTGCAAAGCAAGTTCACCCCGATTTTGACAAACTGCTCAAATAAAAAAAAAAAAAAAAACAGAAATTCAATTGAAAAAATGTTCAGCATTTTTCTTATTCTAGAGAGAATTTAAGGAGTACATTTAGTAACCCAAGAAACTATTCCTAATATAATCACTTAAATGTGTCTATAATTTAATAACTAAAACCTAATTTATCACCTAACTACTGTGTCTATAGTTATAAGTCCAAATACAGTTGTAAGTCACAAAACACATATATAACTTAGTCCATGTCTTTGAGATTCTTCAGCAAAAATAAGTCCTCAGAATCCCAGAGAAAATCAGAATATATGTATTTAGTGTCTAATACACATTGCTAGATTATTACTACACAAATAAAACAAAATATTTTTAAATAGCAAGACATCTGTAATGAAAAAGAATCACTACAAATTGTCTTCAGAAAATGAAGTGGCCTGGCGAGATAGCACAGCGGCGTTTGCCTTGCAAGCAGCCGATCCAGGACCAAAGGTGGTTGGTTCGAATCCCGGTGTCCCATATGGTCCCCGTGCCTGCCAGCAGCTATTTCTGAGCAGACAGCCAGGAGTAACCCCTGAGCACCGCCGGTGTGGCCCAAAAACCAAAAAAAAAAAATGCAATAAAGGAGAAAAATAAATAAATATGAACAATAGTCTTACTGGGTAAAGAAACTACTATACTTGAAGAATTGGCCAAAATTACATTTTTCTAATTTCCAGACAAAATCTCCTTAGTACTAGAGTTTCCCAGAATACTCATTAGCTGAGAATATTTTCTCATGAAATTTATGGCCTATTATTAAGGCTCACTCAATCTATGATCGGTTAAGAAAAATTAAGAACTAATGACAGAACAGAGATGGAGATGGGGTATTCCTGAAAGAAAACCAGAGTAGAAGAGAGATAAGGAAGGTGGTAAGGTGTGAGTACTTGGTGGTGGAAGCAGTTTGTGTATCAATATCATATATTTTTAACACCAATATATCTTTGTAAATTATGAAATATAAAATTAAAAAGAAAACAAATATTTCTTTGGAATGAACAAATTCTCATTTAACATTATGGTAGATACGTTACAACAGGAATCTATCTAGAATTAGTCATTTCTGCCCGTTTCTCCATCTGTGCAATTCTGGAGATTCTCATTTGATTAAAAAATAAATTACCATCTTCAAAAATATGGTCATGCTTTATAGGATAGTCATGGTTATCAAACTTCATTCCAACTTGTAAGTGATAAAAATGTAAATGTTTTCATTTTACCTCATCTTGTTGGGAGTTCAGCAGCTGCAATTTCATGTGCTTCATATAGGCCATGGTAATTGGCATGTTGTAGTCAATCATGCTGGTCACCAAAGTAGGAGGTTTTCCATTATCTATAATAAGACATTTTAACGGGTAATGAAAGTGAGACTGTATTCTACCTGTAATTTCAGAATGCTCTAATTTGCTCAAATTGAAATATGTGTTTAAGAGTTGGTAGTATTAGAGACGGATCATAGAAAATATAAATGGTAAGGTTATACAATGGTGTATTTAGGCAAATTATCACTAGAGATATGATTTCTAAACATGGACGAGTCCATTCACTATCCTAGGTGAAGTCTCATGGAAGCTAATTAAAGTGACAAAACACAAGTATTTACTATTTTTCCTCAGTGCACACTTACTTTATCCATGTATTATTACTGAAGTGCAGAAGGAAATGGTCTCATTTCTCTTTTTTTCCTTTTCTTTTATTTCCATTCCACATATCTTCCAACTCATAGGAATGGACTAACAGAACTATGTGTTTCCAATTAATTGAATCTAAGAGATATTCATATATTAGAAAATAATACTGATTTTAGTGGAAGCTAAAGCTGAATTATAATGTATGTAAATCTTCATTGGAGAAATTCAATATCATTGATTACTTTTATAATTAAAATTTTGTAGAATTAAAAGGGACACTTATAGAACCTATACTTACTTATTGGAAATTCTTAAATGCCATAAAATACACACATAAAAATTAAAATATTACTACATGATAAAAAGTTATTTGTCCCCATTGAAAGGTCTTTTCTTTCTGCTGGGCAAAGCCTTACTTTGTAAGTGGATATTCAATATCTACTGCTGGCAACTTGAATAAATGAGATGATTTGACTTGTTGAACTGTTTCAGTCTACCCCATTTTTATAAAAGTGTGTGGTATAAATTGCCATTATGAATAAAATTACTTTAAATCTCACTATTTGACACTGTGGCTACCTTTATGATCTGTTCCATCTGGGTTTAAATGCATTCTTTTCTGGCACTCTGAGCAGCTCATTAGAAACCGTGTCACCGCTTCTCTTGGTAGGAAGGCATAGCTCTCTGAAATCTGAAATGATTCACAAAATAGAGGTATTATTATACAAGATGACTGAGCATGGTTCAACAGAAATGATCATTGTATTTCCAAATAAGACACATTATTCCATAATGGCAGGAAGCATAATGAAAGCATGCACTGCATACCATGCATCATTTCAAGAAATATCTATCCAACTTGATTGCATGTTTCTTAATAATAGCTAATAAAAGGATGTGGAGGAAGAAAGTCTGCCACATATAATGATTATTGGTTTGTATTTCTGCATTTTTTAGGAAATTTTATGAGAATGTACAAACAGTTTAGTGATTTTAACTCCTTAAAAACTACCAACATTTGGTTTATAATCTTACTGCTAGTACCACTGGAATTTCATTCAATTTAGATAATTTTTTAAATTTAGGTAGGAACAATAAATTTTGGATTCTGTGTTACTGAGCATTTTATTCATCCTGATTTTCTTATTTTTAATCAAAATTAAAAGTAATTCGAACAGAATTCTAGAATATGCCTTGAATCATCCTTTCCACAGAAAATGACACAACTGGAAATGCATTCGGCCACTTATTTCATATTATATGTTAACTTTTATAATTTTGGTCCACAATAGTTCACAATGTCAAAGTAAACTTTCTTAATGCCTTCCTCAAAAGCATCAAATATTCTCAGAATCATTTATCTAGGATCAAGTTAGAAATATAATATTCAGAAAATAGTAATATTAATATTTTTAAAACCCAGTTATGTACTTTCTCTATCAGGTAACATGTTACACTAATATATATAAGTTTGCATAAAAGAAAGAAAATATGTACCTGAAGCAAATTTGTACCAATTCCCAGGAATGGTGATGGGATTCAACTTTTGCTTTTATCACTCACATAGAAAGTGATACAGAAAGAAACACTGTACTAAGGAAACCCCACAACTCCAAACTGTAGAGCCTATTATCCCTAATATTAATATTAAAATAAATTTGACCACTAAATATACCCCACTGACTCCAAAGGAAAGAAGTCATAAAAATGCTAAAGAAAAAGAGCAAGTCAAATATGTACCAAAGAAGAAGCAACTCTACCATTAAAGTAGGCAAGAACTATCCAACTGAAGATAATCCAACAGGGATTCAGAATATCAAATTTAATTTTTATATAATCGAAATTATATGAACTTTTATTATACTATTACATAAAAGATACTTTTCCATACTATTAAAATTATGAATAAAATGATTTAGAACAATTTCCTCTATAATGCTTCACAAAACTAGTTTATGTTACTAAGAATACATTTATAATTTAAGTTCTCATTCACTCCTATACTTACTTTATATATGCACTCAAATTTAATTTCTATCCACCTATTTTACAAAAGATTTTTCTCATTAGAGATGTTCTAAATATCTACTTACAATAATTCATAAATTTAAAAGCTGATGATGTGTGCATAATCTTGGTATCCTATAGTTTAATTCATATAAAATGGAATTTATATAGTTTATTACATATAATAGAATTGATTGGGAAATTTAATTTCTTTTCACAATAAATATTTGAGAAGAATGTTCCACTGATATTCAGAGAGAATTTATTAAATCTTCTCTTTACTTGTGTAAAAAGAGAAATATTCCATTGAGAGATCTGGGAAAGTGATGAATGGAAAATAATATTCCATTTGTTATCATGGATCTTCCTCAAAATCTGGCCATTTCCTAATGCAATTAATTATGCATGGATCCCTCATACTCAGATATATAATTAAAACCAATTCAATTGCACTTGTCCTGGCATTATTTATCTCTAAATCAGTTTTTCTAGGAATAAGTATTAATTATTTTTCATTTATTTAAAGTTCCACTCTAAAAAAATAAAGAATCTGCTTCCTGGGAGCCGGGAGTCTAGCAGGAGGAGGTTTGGCAGGCCCCCGCCATGCCGGAGGCCTGCTTGGCCAGGCCTAGGGGGGGTGCGGGACTTGGGTAACCCCAGCACCCCTCTGCCGCCTTGCTCCAGATCTCCAGGGCTTCCCCGGGCCACACGCCTGGGCAAGCTGGTGAGTTGGGTCCCTTGGTGGAGCTTGAAGGTACCCTAGGCCTTCCCCCACCATCCATGCGGCTCCTTAGGGAGGGTCCGGGTGGGGCTCTGAGCTTCTGGTCTCCCAGCTTCTTGAAGGATCTCTCCTTCCTGGGAGCCGGGAGTCTAGCAGGAGGAGGTTTGGCTGGCACTGGTAATCTCTGTCCAGTCTACATTTTCAAGAAACATTAATAGTACTCTCACAAGAAACATTAATAGTACTCTCACAAGAAACATTAATAGTACTCTCACAAGAAACATTAATAGTACTCTCACAAGAAACTGTAATAGTACTCACACAAGAAACATTAATAGTACTCTCACAAGAAACATTAATAGTACTCTCACAAGAAACATTAATAGTACTCTCACAAGAAACTGTAATAGTACTCTCACAAGAAACTTTAATAGTACTCACTATCATTGAATTATGTTTTTATGTATGCAGAATGTCTATTTTTTACTCTGCCCTTTTGCATACCCCTTCATAAGTTCATATTTCTCTTTAACTTCTTTAACTCCTATCATCATTACTCCTTTTATACCCTTTCTAACTTAAGTACTGTTGAGTCCTAAGTCACAGACCAAAGTGGTGCCCTAGAGTTAACACCCACCCAACTATTTTAAAAGGCATAAAAAGGACACATATCTTTTCAACATTTTATGGGTGTTTTCTTTGACGGCTGTAACTTTTGCTAAATACTTTCTTATACAGTGATGATCCCCCCCCCCCATGTTTTTTATCTTCTCTTTGTGAACTGCTCAATATGGAATTTGGTGTGAAAGAATCCCTCAGTTTAATACTTATGTTTGAACCAAGTCATGGGTCTTGTTGGAAATGTTCTAATGCCCCCATATATCTGATAGCACCACGTGGCTTTATATCTTGTTTGCGTAGGCACACTAACATGGAAAAATACTATACATACCAATAAGTTCTTATCTAATAAAAATCTTGTAGTGCAATGAGACCTTACACCCTGAACATTGACATAAAGACCTGGCACAGGCCTCAGAAGAATGGACATTCTCCATTCACCCCTTGATCTACAGAAGACATTTACAAAACATCCAAGGTTGTATATAACATCACCTGGTGGCATTCCTGTACCAGGAAAGACCCTACAGCTGCTCTGACATCTACTCAAAAAGAAACACCCCTTAACACTGAGAAGACAACAAGAACAAAGACCTGCTTACTGGACAGGGCTTGCTGTATTGCCCCTTAATTGTGAGGTTTGTCTATAACATCACCTGGAAGCAATCCTCTACCACGGAAGACCCTACCACTGCTCAGACATCGTCCTGCTCAAAAGAGACTTCCCTTAACACTGAGAAGACTTAACAACAACAACCTGCTTACAGGAAAGGGCTTCCTGCATTGCCCTTTCATGGTGAGGTGAAACGAGAAGGCACTCCACATCATGACTTCAATGTAGGACATGCAGATTCCAGAATCTTTAATACAGAAACATGAGACCAACAACAGAGACTGTGTGAAAAGTGTGTTGGCACTACAGACAAAGTCTTGGATCGAACGATAACTTTCCTGAGGCCTAGAGCTGGTCTTATGCCAGGAAACTTCAGGGGTAGGATCTCTTTGTATTTAGGCCAAGGTTATTCCTTTCCATGCCTCTCATATTTTGGTGGGCCTATGCAAACAACAATTGCCACTCTAACACCGTTTTTACTGTGCTCCTTTGACTCTAATCCTTAAAACGCACCCACTTAAAATTTGAGGTTAACTTAAGCTAATATGCATGTACATGGAAATGTAAAAAATACTATGCCTCTAATGTTTAAGGAGTTACGTAAGTTTGATGGCTTTAGATTGCCTTGTGTGCTGTTAAGAAATATTATAATGTGCTACAATCTGGAGACTTGAGGGACAAAGTAATTGCACATGGATTCTGTTTCATTTATCTTAACTTTCTTTGGTGAAAGTTCAAAGTTAAGATATCAGCAAGGGGACTTCTTCTGATAATTATGTTATGGGTGATTGTCCTTCCACTGTAACTTTACCTTATCCTCTTTCTTTGCATCTTTTGTTCTCATAATTCAAAATAAAAAAATTATAAAAAAAAATAAAGAATCTGCAATAGTCACAAGTATGTTTGTAGTCTTGCAAACACAAGTTTGAAATTATATAAAGTATCCTGTTAAATCTTAGCAAAAGCTATCAGGCAGATATTTTTATTAGATTATTCTCTGTAGTTGTATTGTGGCAAAAAGTTGGCCTGATATTGTATGTTTAATAAGTCAACAAAAACACTTATTTGGGCAATTTTTCTTGGTGATCAGAAAACAGTTTGTGGGAATGCCTCTTAAGACATCAGTGTCAATTGTTTCTTCCCTACCTCACAATAGAGGAGGGACACCAACAATATGGAGTATTCCTAGGCAATGGAAGAAGAGATTCTCTGAGCAAACTGATTTCCATTTTGAACATTATTTCTACTGCTATGAGATGAAGTAGGAGAAACCTGTCTTCATTATGTACAATCTTCCTTCCCTTAGAAAAAAAATACTTTCTTTTTAATATAAAATCTTCCTTCCTTAGGAAAAGAAGAAATACTTCCTTTGTGAATTAAATATCCTAAACAAGCTTCTTTGGACTTTTTTTTAAATGTAGGAATGTCTTTATGCATTTATAACTAAAGTTCTGTAAAGGAGGATTCTGCTCTAAAGACTTCACTGAACTTTAGGCCTAGTATGGATGTCCTTACAGCCTCTGGCTAATGAACAGCCCAGTTTCCACTTACAGAGTGAATGTTTGAAATGCACAAATCAATTTTAAATAGATGTTCATGATGATGATAAAACTCAGGGACGTGTTCTTCTCAGCTGTTCATTGATTAGGATCCTGACTAACATCCTTTACATAAAATGTAACTGCAGGTTCAAGTGAAACCTAGAAAACACTGGGAAATAATATTATTAAAGTACTTGAAATATTCTACTAAAATTGTAATTTTTTAAAATGCCAAAATTAGTTTAAATATCTTTGGTTAACCTTTCATACTAATTACTTCCCTGTTTCCAAATAAAAACAAAACATTTTCTAGAAGACTGACAAAAATAATACAGTCATTAAAATGTATTCTTAGAAATATTTTTATATTTTAGAAAGAAATTATGTCCTTGTAATTTGCCTGCGGGGAGAGAATGTCTGCATATTGTTATTAATGGGAGGGAAATTTAACTCTGGGCTCCATTTGAGCTAAACACTCGAAGGACAAATGGTATGTGACAAGCTATGTGTGCATTGCTTGTAACAGAAATAGATATAACATCTAATGCCAGGATAGATAATGAACATCCATATTGAATCTTACACACTAATGCCTAATATTTTTGTTTTCTTGTTTTGAGGCTACACTTGGTGGGGTGATTATTCCTGGCTCTGCACTCAATAATCATTCCTGTAGGACTCAGGGAACCATATGGGATGCTAGTGGTAGAATCAGGTAGGCTGCATGCAAAGCAAATGCCCTATCTGCTGTGCTATCTCTCTGATCTCCTAATGGCCTGATATTATCTATCATATAGACATCTTTTTCTTAGAAATGTTATTTTCTATGACCCAGGATAGTTTTCCTGAATTTACATTCTAATATTTTTTGAAGTTTATCTTATCCATTACATTAGACAAGTAGGCCAAAATAGATTTTCATGGTAACATTTTGATAAATGTCTACCTATCAATGTGCTTATCTACATTAATGAATATGCCATTGCTATACAGTAGAGAATAAGGCAAATAGCTGAAACTCCAGTATAGATCTCCCAAATCAAATCTATTCCTATAAATTGTATGAATTGTTATGGGTTAATCCAACAGATAATCCAAAAAGGGAGGAAGTCATTAAAAATTTATTCTTAAAAATATATTTGTACATGCTGGGAATAGGAGTGGAGGGAGGATAACATTGGTGGTGGGAATGCCCTTCATTCATTGTCACTATGTACGGTAAATAATTTTGTGTAATGAACTTCAGTCACAATAAAAATTATATATATAAAAAAGAAAAGCAATAGAATGGGGTAAAAAAAAATCAAATAAGCTGAAAATGGGCAGAGTCCTTCTCGAGGCTTTCAACCTCAGTTTGAGAGAGGACAGGAAAAAGGTAATTGAAACAACGCAACAATACAGATTAAATAACCAGTGAGCACTACAGCAATAAAGACAAGTACCACAGAACAGTCTCGGTCCTGAAATCAAACCATGCCGGAGTGCAAAAAGAAAGAGAAAGATAAAATAAAATAAAATTGGAGACATCAACTTCAATATCTACACCAAAATAAAGAAGTCAAAAAATCAATCAATCAATAAATATATATGTGGGAAAAAATAAAAATATATATATATATATTTGTAAATTATCTAAAGTATCAAAGAGTTATCACAAGCAAAAACAGCACTTCTTACACTTAAGTTATGTTCATACGTATACATATATTGTGCTGTTATTTTGCTCTCAGAGATGTTTTAAAATTATAATTATCTGTGGTAGAGAGGTAGAGGCATTGGTAAAGATAATACCTGAGCTTACTTCATCAGGGTGTTGTACAACATTGACACTATTTAAAAAAATACATTCTATTAAGATTGGAAACAGTATTATAGAAAAATCAGTAATAACAAGAGTATTATCATAAATTAAATGCAGAAATGCCCTCTAGTCTCAAAACATTCAGATAACCATCTATCTATCTATCTATCTATCTATCTATCTATCTATCTATCTATCTATCTATCTATCTATCTATCTATTTATCTATCAACTACATAGTAGGCTGTTTGCCTTGAATGCAGCCAACCCAGGATGGACAGCAGTTCGAATCCCAGCATCCCATAAAATTCCCCAGCTTACCAGGAGCGATTTCTGAGTGCAAAGCCAAGAGTAACCGCTGAGCACCGCTGGGTGTGACCCAAAAACCAAAACAAAAAAACCCACACTGCATTACAGATATTTGAAGAACTAAAAACTAAATGTGACTCAGAGCAAAGAGAGTATATTAAAAACTTAGTATGTCAGTCCACTTCAAGAAGGCCTGGTTGTTAAGGGGCACCACTATTGAACTTCTTTGTGTCAATTATTTTTTAAAGGAAACCTACTTTTTAAGTCTGTAGAAATTTTAATCATCAAAAGAATGAGCATCTCACGTCGCCAATATTCAGGAGCTTTCTAAATAAAGAAAAAATATTGTTTACACAAACAAAACTCTAGGAACAGGGAGCTGCCTCATGATAGTGAAAGACCCCTCATGTTCAAGCCTTGAATTTGCTCCTGGTCGCCAGTACTACCAGGTTTTCCTGCGCTTCCAGTTGTAGCACTGGTGGATACCAAGTAGGAGCCAGAACACTGAACCTCCAGGGTTACGTAGAAAAGCAGAATATTATTCCAAGCCCCACCAGCACCCCCAGCACCTTAGTGGGTCACTCCTAATTCAAATTAAAGGCCCATTCAGGAACCTGAGAGGTGGTAGAGAAGTAAGCAAGTGCCTTTCTTCCAAGATTCAATCTGCAGGTCAGAGCAGGAGGGGTCCCTAAGTACAAGTCAGTAGTGAGCCCTGAGCACTGCTGGGTGTGGCCCCCCAACCCAAACAATTAAGATAAATTTTTGTAATTCTGAACTCCCAATTACTTTTATCAACATAGTTTAAGTTAAAAAAAAAGTTGTGGGCCAGAGTTGGTAAGGCTCTTTCCTAGTATGACACTAGGAGTAATTCCTGAGTGCATTTAATAAATGATTAAATAAAAATTTTACAAAAATTTGAAGTTAAATCAACAGTTGTCATTAAAATAATGTGCAAATGAATTTGGTGGTGGATTTGGTGGTTTTTGGCCCCCAAAAAGTCTACAATGAACAATTTTTAAAATACAAGTTATATTAAAAATTTGCAACACTTATCTTGCAATTTCAGAAATATAAAACTTCCTCTACTCACTGAAGCTGTGCTTCAGGAAAGCTTAGCCAGAGGGTGGTCCTTGGCATGCTAGGGGCAGGAGATGTTGTAGGAAGGATAGAACTTAATTATTCTTTTCCTGACTGTTTCACAATTACGTCATATAAGTTTATTTCCTTAATACAAATGCAGACTGTAAAATGGAAGCAAAATTAGTAAGTTTAGACTGGACATTCTATGCCTTTGTCAGTAGCAAGTATTGTTTCTCTTTCTAATTTTTAACAATAGAGTCCCTCTAAATATCTTCAGCCTATATGTGAATTTGTAACTCTGTTGCCTAATATGACGGAAAACTGATAATTCTGAAAGTCGAAATTCTATTTAATTTTATAACCATTTTATTTACTCTTTTTGAATGAAAGAAATTCTTTCTAAACACTGCATGTTTAAGTTTTCATTGAGTGTTTAATACATGGACTGTTTCTACATAAGAATTTTGTGCTTAATCATCATCCCACAAACTGGCCAGTATTGTCAGCATTATCATTTCCATTTTATAGGTAAGAAAACTAAATTTCAAAGTTGTTGGGCAACTTGTTAAAGAGGCATAAGACGAGGCAGTTTAACATGAAAATCTGGTTGCAGAGCCTGTTAAGATGATCATTGTATTTATAATTTCTCTGGGTTAACAGTATTTAAAAAGGAAGATTGTCTGGTACATGAAGATTTGTAAGATTAACCTCACAGCACAGGTTAATTATGCTAAAATATTGATAATGGTCCCTGGTGGGAGGTTCTTTATAATGAAAAAATGCTTTATCCAGTTTGAAGTGACCCTACTGAATACAAAGGGCAGCCTAGCACTCGGTACCTTGTGGCAGGTTACAAAGTTCCAGGAGAAACACTTCAGACTAAGCAGTAACAATACAGAGCTCCACCTGCAGGATATTATTAGGCCATCTGTTCTGTTCTAGAAGAATTGAGGGCTACAGTGAAATGCCATAATATTGAAACAGCCAGGAACTATATGCAAAGGACTTTAGCTTTTAATAGAATGAGAGTATGTGGTGGTGGTGGGGGGAGAGGGGATGGAGCCTATTTTAAAAGATACTTATAAGATGTAGGACTTGCCATTGTTAAAAGAAATTCACCAGCAGAGAAGTCATTTTTGGTTTAAGATTTGAACATATGATTTAAATCCACCACATGAGGTTGGTGAGTCAAGAACATTAGTAATCACTTTTAAAGCAGTGTAAAAAAGAAAAATCACACCATTTTTTCAAATTCACTAATGCTAAACCAACAATAAATGAAATACAATACAATCAGAATTCGAATGACTAAATATTAGCAGTGATTTGAAAAACGTCGCTGTTAAGTGTTAAATTTCTCTAAACTTTGATGCCTTAATCTAGCCTCTCCATTTCAAACACTGAGCTAAATGAGAACTAAATGAGAGTGGTCTGGTTATAGTATTTCTTAAAATTACCTTTTCCACCTCTGTTCCATACAATAAATTTAAAGACAATTTTACATTTTACAGGGAATAAAAACATTAATATGAAGGTTTTTTTTATCAAACATCAGAGAGCACATTCAAGAAAAAACTTGCCCTTGAGGCCACACTTTGACCCTTTTATGAACACTTTTTATTTATAAATACAAAATAAGTTTGAGAAATATCTCCTAGTAAAATGTGTTTATTTAGCACATTTAATATTGCAAATTTGATACCATATATGGTGGTATTCTATCACAAGCTACCTACATTGTATCTAACATAAGGCACCTATTGAAAGTAATTGCAGAGGAATAACCAGTTATACAAAATGCCAGATATTTATGCAGCATGCTTGTACTTCTATTTACTGCCAATTTCAATAATGTTTGCTTTAGAGTAATTTAAAATGTTAAATCATAAATGAGAAGAATGAAAAGTGTGGTGCAATATTATCTTTTAGTTTCTCTCAGGATTGGGAAATGTTACAAATGAACAGCAAAAGGCAAAGGCACCCAGTCTGGGTAAAGGTCCAGAAATATGCCAATTGAGAAAAATTGGAGGAGGAAAAGATAGACATAATGTTCCAACATTATGTATGCATTTGTAGATGAAGTTATGGGCAAAAAAGGAAAGAGCACCCATACAATGTAATTATAATTAATTTTTCAAAATCATTTTTGCTCCACTAATTATAGTTGCAATTTAGCTATATGGATTTGCAAAGAACTTTATTTGCTTTTGTTTTCTTTTCTACTATGAATGAATGAATATCTACTATATATAAATATATACCCTACATATAAGTATATATTCTACAATGATGAATATCTTTGGTTGCATTTTGTTACAATTTAAATAGTTTTCTATTGAGTAAATGCAAAAAAATATCAAAAAGAGATACAGTCAGATAAACTGAAGATATATCCTCAAAATGTCTGAGAACTCTTTTTGTACAACTTCTTATATTAGAATATTTTCCTGTTAAATAACAGATTGTTATAACAGCAATTCTTGTACTAGATGAAATAAAATAAGCAGATGGGCACTGAAAAGTTTTTCTTCATACATGTTTTCTAATAAAATAAAAAGAATCTGTAAATATTGCATGTAAATAAATTGACTCAAAAGCAAATGTTTATATAATTACTTGCAGTGTAAAGGATGACATGAAAAAAATACAATTGTACACAAGGGCCATGTGGCTATTACTTTCTAATTTTTCCTGGAGTACTTTGTTTCTTTAGAGATAGGTAAAAAATACTATAGTTATTGCAGTGACCCAAAGCAGTGAAGAACTAGCCACCATTAGGAAATGGAAAGAAAATGGAGACAGTAGACTTCTCCGTACTTCAAGTTTGTTCAGGCAATGCACAGAGCCTGTGACATGATAAAAGAAAGCCATGGGATGGGGTGGGGGGAGTGTGCCTTGAGTGCAGTATTTGCTGCCTGAATTCTTCACCTATAGATAACTTGTAAATAAAAAATTTCCTCCATAAAATATCAAGCAAAGAAACGATCACTTGTTTATCTTTAGGTTTCTCTTCACTTGAGTTTACTATGCTCCAAAAATGATTTTTAAACAGAAAAAAGTATTCTGGTTACTATAATAAATAGGACTTAGACTGCTATATCTTTTTTTTTTTTTTTGAAATCTTCTGGAGGCCCATTGGGGGGTAATATCATCTTGGGTTGAGAAATGCTATCCATTAAGTAAGAAAATGTTTGATTAGTTCAGTCCAGACAATAAATTTTGATAGGTAAGCTTGGGCAGCCATATTACAGAGTACCAAAATTGTAAAGTTTCAAATTCAGTATGATGTCATGTGATTAGGGGAAAGACATGGATATATATATATATATATACATATATATGTACATATATAAAATCTATATTATGTGTAATCAGAAAAGAAACTTGTTTGGGAAACCTTGTTAATATTAATTCTATAAGACATTCGGTTATGAATTAATCATTCATCAAAATATGCAGAGGACTTATGTAATTAGCAGGAAGGGGGAACACTATGGTATCTTTCCCATCACCACCTACTTGCTCCATCTCTCATACAATCAACTCCTTGACTACCTCCCTTTAGTCCCCCCAAATTCTATTAGAACTCATCTTTATCTAAAATATTTTATGTAAATATTTCTTTTTTTTTTAAATATGGAACGCTTCACGAATTTGCATGTCATCCTTGCGCAGGGGCCATGCTAATCTTCTCTGTATCGTTCCAATTTTAGTATATGTGCTGCCGAAGCAAGCACAATTTTATGTAAATATTTCTATTAAACTTTTTTGGCATGATAAATAAAAAAAATAGACTGCTATATCTTAACAGTGAAGGTGAAGAATATAAAAAGGGTGGAGTACTTGGGGGCAATGCCAACTGCCTTCTCCCAAAGCTTTATAGTGCCCAATAGAGATATATTGGTTTTGATTATTCAAATAATGAAAAAACGAATGAAGTCAAAGAACTAAAGATGCTTACTTACATGTTCTCTAAAGAAGAGAATATCATAACAAGATAGAAATTCCTTGGTTTAAATTCCAAAATTCTTTTTTTGTTGTTGTTATTTTGTTTTGGGGCCCACCAGCAGTGCTCAGGGGCTACTCTTGGCTCTGCACTCAGAAATCCCTTCTAACTCAGAAGTCTATATGGGATTCAGGGGATTGATCCCACATCCAACCTGAGTCAGCCATATGCAAGACAAACTCGCTAACACTGTACTACCACTTTGGCCCCCTTTTCAGTTTTTTTCAAATTCCAAAATTCTCAGAAGCAGCATCTGGTTCACTATGTTAGTGACTTTGGGGATTTATCTTTTTTCATTACTATATTCAAGGAGCAGGCATGAAAAAGGTATATCTTACCCAGAAAAATGAAGGTGGTTCACAGCATAGGGAGTAAAGCTGAGGAAGAGATGGACCAGGTGAAGGTTGGTTTCTTTTGACTATCATAAAACTACTAAAACTACCAATAAAGAGAGTGAATCAGAATCTCAAATTTGGGGAAATTGTGGATGAATTGATGGGTAAGTTGTACACATAAGCTAAAACCACACGAATGAGAAGCACAGTTGATTCTAAGGAAACAGTAGATATCACATCATATAGAAAGGCCACTTTTAATGTCTACTGATTAACTTCTTTTTAAAAAATGTATTTGTTTACCTCATTACAGTATTAAATTCAACTATAATCTCAAAACACTTAAATGTTCAGTACCCCAAAACATCCTAAAGTAACATTTATAAATCACACCTAATTTTGATATATATGTAAACGACCTAGAACTTTCTTAACATGTTTAAAATTCAAGACTAACAAGAAAGCTGGTACCATTTTATTTCTAGCGTATTTCACTCTAGCGCACCACATATTCCTTTTTCATATTAACTATATACCATTTAAAAAGAGTATATTATAAAATATTATTAATTTATGTAATTTAATAAATTAAAAATGTTTTATTTATTACACTTTCAAAGTACCCAAGAATAGCTTTCTGAGTGAGAAATACTTCGGCTTCTAGCCTTAAACATCAAATTGTTAAACCTGCACTAGCTCATTTTCACCACAAGGGTGCACTAAAGTAGCAATTTATTGGGCTGGAGATAAGGAGTTAATGCAGTTTCTCCAAATGGTTAATGCCCTTTTTCAGGAAAAAGCTATTCTAGAACAATACTACTTAATAATTTTTTAAAGATATAAGTTATAAAAATGACTTCTTTTTAAATTAATGGGGAACCAGCTTAGGTGAGCTCTTTTTAGTCCTCTTATTAACCAAAAAAAAATTCTAAGTATAAAAGATTACCCATCCAACCTCTTTTCTTTTTGTGTTGGTACTACACCCAACTGTAGTTTCCAGAGATAAAATCCAGGTACAAGGCAAGTGCCCAATCCACCATACTATTTCTTCAGTCCCCAAATGATTTATTTTCTGAGTAAAAATATATTATGTGAATTATGTTTTCGTCTTTGTTTAAATATTTAAATATCATCTGAAAAACCTGCATTGTGTATATATGAATTTGTATCTGAAAAAAATAAAGCAAATGTGACCAAAAGTAGCAATGTGTTTATATCCTACTTCAATGATAATAGTGTTAATAGAACATCAAATTTTTACCTATAAAATAAATGAGAAGCATCTGTGTTTAATAATAATTTTTGAAGCTTATTCAGAGCCTTCAACACTACACACTTCCAATGCACTCTCCTATCTAAACATTCAGTGCAGTCTTCAAGCCCAGAGCTTCAACTCTGAACTTACTGCATTGTCTCTTTTTTTTATAACATAATTTTAATTTTAATTGTAGTGGCTTACATATCGTTCACAGTAATATTCCAGGTACACATTTACATTGAATCAGGGGAATTCCCACCACCGAATTGTCTTCCCACAACCGCTCCCATCCTGCCTCCCATATCCTCCACTTTTCCCCCCAGGGGCTGCTAGAATGCGTGGTCCCTTCTGTGTCTAGTTTACTACATAGTGATCTTACAACTGTTTGGTCTTAGTGACTCCATTACTGCCCCCTCCAATTGGGAGGCGGGACTAGAAAGTTCAAGTTATGTGGTTTTGTTTGAGGAAGAGAAAGGTAATATAATGGGGTAAAAATCGACTACGCCGACTATGAGCGGAGTCATTCTAGAGGCTCTTGTCCTTGGTTTGAGAAACGATGGGGAAAAGACGAAGGTGAAACACCACAGCAGTTCAAAAAGAGGAATCAAATAAGATATTCAGTGAGCACTGCAGCCATAAAAATATGCACCACATAGTTGCCATGGTCTTGAGATAGGAAATATGACAATAGTAACAGCTCTTTTGTCTGGTATAAAATGACAAGGCTTTCTCAAAGGCATGGTAAATTTATTCCTTCAACACAAACTTAAATTAAATACTTAAATTATTAAGTGCTTACTATGATGCAAGCATTCTTATAAGCTCTGTTCATAGAGAGACATAAGAAACAGGCATGGTTCCACAAATCAGGAGCTAGTTATGATTATCTAGTCTAGTCAGAAAAAAGAAAAACAAAAGGAACCTCATGGAGTACTATCAAATAGCTGTGATTGAATAATGATGCATTTGTAAACTTTCCTAGATAGAGCTAATTATAAAACTTAAGTCCAAAGAGCCTAATTATTTCATCATAGCACCACAGGAATCAATACTAAAAATGTCTATAAAATATTTGAATTTGAAATTATTTGTTTTTCCTATATCTACTTGATATTCAGAAATGCTCTTTATTTAAATCACTGACATTTATCATAGCAAAGTGAAACAATACTATCTGCATAAAAAAGGCAAGGACCTGTATTTTGCTTTTATTTATTTTTTACATTAGTCAAGGAAGATGAATTGCAGGCATGAAATTAATTTCTAAGCCCCTGAGAATATTTTCTTTCTGTATTTTCTTTAGTAAAATTCTACCTACATTCTTGAATCAGAGGCAGGAAAGGGAATAAATCATAATGAGAAATGAGACAGGACACGTGAGCACAAAGTTTTTTTTTTTATATTTATTAGCAGAATCTGGTTAGAGTAACCTTAAGATATCTGATGAAATTTTGCAGTATTTAATCTAATATTTTCACCTATTTAACAAAATACTTCCATCTTTAAAAATTATTTCATTAACAAGGATTCTTATATGTGGAAAATATTTTCAAATGAGGATTTCATTCTCATACAAAATGAGTTTTCAACTTCTAATGAGCAGACCCCTGCCTATGTTGGTCACACATGATACAATTAGGCATGCCCACTGCTATCTGGGATTCTGTATCTTTACCCATGGCAGGCCTAATATTTCCTTCTGTGCACTTTCCACTTGAATAGAAAGCAGCTGGACATGGGAGACAGAAGCAAATTTGCAAAACAATATCTCAAAGTGTCAATGACTATTGAAAGTTGAAATTATTTCCTAGCTTCTCTTATCCACAGATATCTGAAATCCATAGGCCATTATAAAGCTCAAATGTTTAACCCAAAAAATTTAAATTTCATTTAAAACCTTGAGGACCATGATGGAGCAATAGCGCAGCGGTGGGGCATTTGCCTTGCACGTGGCTGACCCAGGATGGACCTCGGTTTGAGACTCAAGGTCCCATATGGTTCCCCAAGCCAGGAGCAATTTCTGAGCACATAACCATCACTGGGTGTGGACCCAAAAACAAAACAGAAACAAACAAACAAACAAAAAACCTTGGGAACCAAGAGAAGATTTAAACAAAGTGATCCTGAGATTAAACACCGAATTAAATAGATAATCCAATTGTAACAGTGAAAATTCAGTAAACTCTAGAAGACCTGATTTCAGATACTGGAGTACAGTAGAAATGGAGTAAAATTGGATACACTTCACACATGGGGTGCACTGGAATGCACTTGGATAAGGTATTTGACTTGCATGCAGTTCATATATGATCCCCAGTAGTAAGGATAGATCTTTGAGAATTGGTAGTCGTGGCCCTGAAACAACAACAACATAAACAATAACAAAAACTGTAAAAAAACACCTATTTCAGACCACAGGAAGATAAGAAACACTAAGAATCTTTTGATCATTAGACTTAAAGAAAAACAAACAAACAAAAATGATTCTATTCAACTCAGATGTAGTCAATCTGTTGATCTGAGGCTTACATCTACCTTATTCACTTCAGGAGCCATTCACAAAAAAAGTTCCAATTACTTTGCTACAGAGGTGTGTGTGTGTGTGTGTGTGTGTGTGTGTGTGTGTGTGTGTGTGTGTGTGTGTGTGTGTGTGTGTCTTTTAAAGGACACACTTGGCTGTGTTTGGTATGGTTCATGGTCTATGCACGTGAATGCTAGTGGATATTGGAAAACCATAAACAACCATCTTAATTTCTGTATTATCTCTCCAGATTGCTTCTTTTTAATGTTTTTTGGGCCATACTTGGTGATGCTCAGGCTATGCACTTAGAAATCGCTCCTGGTCAAGGGACCATATGGGACTCTGGGTCTCAAAACGAGGTCCGTCCTGGGTCAGCCACATGCAAGGCAAACATCTTTCTGCTGTGCTATCGTTCTGGTACCTATTATTATTTTTGAACTGAAAATGTGAGGTCCAAAATCTATACGCCCTTTTCATTATTATTATTATTATCATTATTATTATTCTCATCATCATTATTATATAGGGAAAGTTTCTACCCAAGAAAGACAAAATCATGTTTCTCTATATTGCACTTTGTTTTTTGTTTGGGGGACACACCCTGTGACACTCAGGGGTTTACTCCTGGCAATGCACTCAGAAATCGCTCCTGGCTTGGCTGACTTCATGTTCAGAAATCATTCCCAGCAGTCTTACAAAACCTGGATAGAGCCAGAGTCAGCCACAGATATCTCTTTATCCCCTGTACTATGCTTTTCAGTAACACTTTTAATGGACTAAGATGCATTCCCTATGTTTAATATACATCCTAGAAACTGAAAGGTACCATTTTTCACTGTTTCCCTTATATAGTATAGTAATTACTTTCCACATATTATTAACATATACAGCTTTTTTATTTATGTATGTGTATACTCTGCTCTAGGACTTATTTTAAAGGCTAAACAAATTTCTTGAAATTTAGAATTTTGAATTTAGTGCTTTTTTAAAAACAGCTGTGACAAATCTAGCTCATTAATCTCACTAAAAAGTTGTCAAGAATTCTGACAATTTTTACATTACAAGCTAGCAGAAAGTGGTGCAAGTTCCAATATCCTACTTGGTAGAAGAGAGGCTGCACAATATCTTTCTATAAAAATAGGACAAAATGATTCTATCAAACTTTTTAATTGTTCTAAATCTGATAGAATAAAGATCTTTCTTTATAATTTTCAGAGCAGGAACACATAAATTCTACACAATGAGTTCATCTTAATGGTACATGTATCTCTGGAAAGGAATATTTATATTGAAAGCAAGGTTTAAAATTTTTCAGAAAATAAACTGGAAATTAAACAGTGGGAAAAAGAAATAAAATAATTGAAATATCATTATTGATTAGCAATCAGGAAAACTCATCAAACCTTGGAAACTGGTTTACTGTCGTTTTCATTCAGATAGGTGAAACCATGGGTGAGAGTTTTGCTATGGGCTTTCATGGATTCACAGAATGCACAAAAACCTGTTGAAAGTACATAATGCATACCAACATTATGGGGCAGAGATATTTGGGAAGTCAAAGAAAATGAGATCTTCATTTTAAATTGAGAAATGAGAGGGTTGTTCTAATTGTCTTGCTCACCCACCTCAGTCATGAATAGTAAAGTAATAATAAAATAAAGAATTAATCTAAAGTTTACCATATAACAAGGATTTGCACATATCACAGCTAATTTATTTTATCAGGCATATTTTTTCTCTAAACAGATAGATAAGTAATCTTCCAAAGGCACTTTCGTGATCGTAGAGGTACAATAACTTAGTACTCAAGACATAAAGATTAACATTACTGAAAGTTTAGCACCACAATTTTTTTAAGAAATATGAAGTGCTAGATCTGAAATTGAATGTGTAAGGATTTTAGCCTTTAAATAAAACATAGGCTCTCTACTCTGATTTAAAAAATTGGTAAATATGTACATGAATATTAGATGAAAATTTAATGTATAGTCTATGTGTTTGTGAGTTTACCTATATGCACACTGTTATTTTAATGGAAATATTTTAACTGTTATTTATTGGATTATGACCATAATTACTCTGATTTTACACATTGCAAACAAGTTTTGAAACATTTATTCATGACCCTGATTTAAGTAACATTTGTAAAAAAGGCAGATATTTTTAGGTAGTAATAAAGTTTAAGTGACAAACACAAACAGCAAAGAGTGATCTAGTCCTAATGATCATCATCCTGATGATGAAGATCAAACAGAAGTTGAAAGAGTTAAGAACTGGAAGACACTAACCTGAAGTAGAAATATTTTTAATATGACATCACTTATTTTAAAAGGACATTTTATGTTCATTTTTATGCAAAGATATGTAGATATAAAGTTCAAATATAAGTGTTAATTGAATTATTTATACCTCCTCTTTACCTGTTAGAATAATCAAGAATTAACTACAGTCAACCTTTTCAGGGGAAACTTTCAATTCACTAGTAATAGTTACTATGTAGAGAGGAACAAATGTAGGAAATCAAGGAAAAACCTAAGATACTAGAATCAATTAATTAAAAATATGATAGCCATTACATATTCCTAAAATGTGTCATTTTATGTGGATTTTCAAAAAAATGAATGAATAACCAACTATGTAAACTTATTATAGTCATATCAGATTGTAATAAAATTTAAGTTACATAAAGCCTAGATATTTCAAGGAATGATATACAGCAGATAGATAAAAACAAATAGCATTCAGTTAATCCAATATTAAAGGGCCACCATTTCCTGCAGAGTGAATACATAGAAAGATTTGCAAGAAAAGAAAAAGGCAAAGTAAATAAAAGATTACAAAATCTATAGTATTGTCAAAGAATATGACATGTTTTAATGATTAGTTGTGTGAGTAGGGTTTCTTGACCATGTAGAAGAGAGAAAAAGGTCAAAAATCATAACCATGCATGCCCAATGAGCTATGTTAGAAGTAGGAATATACCTTGAATTTAATGGAAACCATTATAATGCAATGGGCATATAGCTAATCCTACCAATGACTAGCCATTTTCAGCATTTGTATGAAACTAAACTCTGACCCAATAGTTTAGGGTCCTAATAACACCAAACAATTCCATTTCAAATTTCATTCAGTTTTATGCCCCATTAATTGAGTAGTTATATTAATTTTCAACAGTAAGCTTAAATTTGTTGTAGAATTATGTGCAGTTTTACTGGCATTGATGCTGTTTCATTTTTCCTACAAAAAATTATTATACCATAAAATGGAAATTTTTCTTGATTAGATACGAGAAGGCAAAGAAATGGCCTAAAACTTTCATTATATTAGAAAACTATAAGGAAACTTTAGTTACAGAAATAAAATATGTATTTTTTCAGTCTTGCAATGAAAAGAACCATCATTCTCAACAGGGAATGGGTGATAGTTCAGATGTGGCTTATGTTTTCAAAGTTGACACCCTAAACCCAAAATGCAGAAATGGTATTTATAATGCTAATGCAAAGTGATACATGTTGAAAACATGTTTATGAATTTATTGAAAGTTTTTAGCATGCATAATGGCAATAAATGAAGTTCCCTCGATTTCCTTTTAAAAAAGCACATGTTTGGGAGGAGAGATTTGGGTATAATGCTATTGACTGATATCTTAGGTCATAAAATACTCATTAAAAATAAGAGTATTTCAAAGATCATGTCATGTTAAATTGCTTTTGGCACCTAAATTTGGCTGCCATACTACTTACAATGAAGACACTTGTTTGTTGCTTTTTATTTAATAGCATTGAACGTATATGTTGCTATACTGCAAAGTCCTATCAAGTACAGGAAGCTATTTCATGAAAAATGTATTATTATGAGAATGATAGTTAGTGTATTAGTAAATCAAATAATAATTTTCCTAATACTATCCAGAGATAGAAACCTAGCATAGGAGACAGACAAAACAATTATGTTCAGTAATATTAGTCTACATAAAAATATCTTAAGCACCTAAATCATTTTTATTAGTCATGATAAGAATGTCTCCTGAGAAATGTAAGTCAAAAGAAAGTTTATGTGGCAGAATTATGTAAGGAAACTTACAATAGTACCTGCCCACAAACCATGCAATTTGGAAACAGCCAAGAAACAAAACCATAGAAAAGGAGAGATAAATACAACATGTACTAGGGGTTATTGTGCAACTATAAAGATTCATTATGAACCTAGAAATATAGCAAAAAATAGTTATGGAAAAGAAGCTATTTCTTATGCTCAGTAGCTAATTTTCAAACATATGTACCTGTATTTGAAACTTTGAGCATTTCACACATTTTTCTGTATCTGAAAAATAAATGGATCCAGACTGATATAACTAAAAACAGTTAATGTCAAGGTAGCCAAAAGCAAAGTTCAATAAGAATTCTAAAAAATATATTATTCATTTGCTGATAAGATATTTCTGATGCACATTTAATTTATATTGGAAAAGGATTAGTTACTGATCAGTGTTCCTAGAAAGGATAAAATACTTATATTAAGATTATTTCATAAATCTATTAATTAAATTTAAAAGTTCGATTAAAAGAACTGTATCAAACTTTAATTATTACTTAAAACTTTTAAAAATAATATATAGGATCATTTTTACAATATATTCTAGTATATTACAAATAGTAAAGTCTAATTAATTTAAGATGATATAAAAATACATAAAATGTTACCAAGTGACTATCATATTAAATAGGAAATAAACATATTAGTAAGATTTTAAGAAAAACAAATATTAAACAATGGTGGTAGTATAAAAATTTGAATTCTCCAGGTCATAACATGAATATGTTTTCCTAATATTAGAAATATGACCAGAACTACCACATGTTAACTATATTTAAACTTAGTGAACTTACCACCAGAACAGAACAATACAATTTATACTTTATATGTTAGGTGTGACCATGATATGGTCTACTTTATTTCGAAGATAGAATATGCTTATTTAATCTATTCTAACATGTAATACTATAAAATTTCAAAACGTTGATTTCATTTTTTCATTTTTATATTTTTAACTTACTGCTTTATAAGTTCTCTTTTGTCCAGCATGTTTCCGAATTTGTTCTCCATTTGGTCCTGTTTCCACATGCATAGAATAGATAATGTCAAAGAAATCTTCAACCACAGCTACCCGACGTAAGGACAGTTTCTCATCTACCCCAACGCCATCCTGGAAACAAAAGAACAAAAACAAAAAAATCACTAAAGTAATATATATTTAGCACATTGAACACATAGTGAAAACATAAAGTTGGGTATATAGAAACACTATGCTAGAAGGGGCCAAATAATATAGGTAGGGATTTAAAAAAATTGTGAGTGAACATTTTTATATTTTTATATGATTTATAACTTTAAGAAATGTGAAGATATAACAAAATGTTTAGCCATAGTACTCTTAAATTTTTCTTTGTATTAGCATATCTTTCCTTATTGTTGGTATTTAAATCTAGGCTTTGATTAATTCATACAGTCACTATTGCTTGAGTTTCAAGCTATTGGAACATATTACAAAAATAGAGGAAATAAAAGGAATGTCTTATGCATAAATTTCTTATATAATTCAGATATTAGCAATAAAGTTTGAGATATAATATAGATACGAGCAATAAAGTCAGTAAAGTAGATTAAGGACATTCATTATGAATTTATGTAAGTTCTAGGGATTATTTAAGTGTGAACTCTGAATCCTCTCTGAATAGAGCAGATCATGTAAATCTTTAAATTTTTATTTGTTCAAATACCTCTATTCCCAATGTATCATAACAAAAATAATCCACTTTACACTGAAATTTCACAGAAAATCTGTGAAAATTCAATGAAATATGCATGTACTTTAGAAATCAACGTTGGATAATGTGAAGAATAAATGAAGGTTCAGGAATGTTGATTAATATGATTTTTAAAGAGCTAAGCAAGTTAGTATGTACTTTTTGCTTAAGTTTCTTGGAAGAAATATAATTTGAAGTGAGTAGTGGTTAAAAAGACAGAGTGGGGCTGGAGCAGTGGCACAGCTCTAGGGAGTTGCCTTGCACGTGCTAACCTAGGATGGACTGCAGTTTGATCCCCAATGTTCCATATGGTCCCCCCAGCCAGGAGCGATTTCTGAGCGCAGAGCCAGGAGTAACTCCTGAGCATCACTTGGTGTGACCCAAAAAACAAAAACCAAAAAAAGACATAGAAAATAGGGCAGGTAGAGAGAGACATAGATAGAGCAGGTAAGGCCACTGCTTTCTCTGAAGCTAAACTGGGTTCAGTCCCTGGTATCCTGGTATCAGAGTTCAACTAAGAGAAATTGCTGTGTAGAACTAGGTAATACCACTAAGCATTGCAGGGTGTGGTCCATAAACCAAAAAAAAAAAAAAAAGGCATAAGTCAGTCAGTGAAAAGTGTGACAATGAGTCAAAAAATACCCATAGATAGTACATAAAGACTGGAATGAAAGGAAAGATAATTTTACATGTAAGCAACATGAAAGTTTCTGTCTTGTTTGCACACAAGTACACACAAACATATGCTGTTCTTACTTGGACACTGAAGCATAATTGATATAACATGACATAGTCATCGATGCCAGTATGTACCACAATATGGAGATTTACTTGAATAAAATCAGTATGCAGGGCTGATGAACAGTACAATGGGTAAGGCCTTTGCTTTGTAAGTGCCTACCCTGGGTCTAATCCCCAACATTTCATACAGTCCCTTGAACTTTGTAAGAAGTTATCCCTGAGAACAGAGCCAAAAGTAAATCCAGAGCACAGTTTTGAGTTTGGTCAAAACAAACAAGACAAATATGCAGTGAATGAGAAAAATATCAAAGCCTCAGTAAGCTGTGCTCGATATAAATAGTAAGTTTTATCTTTTTTTTATTTTTAAAATAAATTTGTTGATATATGATTTGTTATGATAATACTTGTTTCTATATACTGCACTCCACCAGGATTGCAGTGTCATTTAAATCATCAAACTGATCCCCTTGCATCCTTACTTCTTACCTATTCCTTCCTCTCTAGTAATCATGTTATTTTTTAGATTCCAAGAGGGCTTTGTGTTTTCTTTCCCTTTTTTTGCTTTTGAATCACATCTAGTGACACTCAGGGCTTACTCCTGGTAATGCACTCAGAAATTGTCCCAGCTTGGGGACCATATGGGACACCAGGGGATCGAACCACGGTCCAGTCTAGGTTAGCGCGTGCAAGGCAAACACCCTATCACTTGCACCACCACTCCAGCCTCCTCTTTTGTGTTTTTAATTTTTTTGTTGTCTATATACAATATATGAAAGACCATCAGTATGTTGGTGAAATCAATTTGCCAAAATTATCTTGAAGATTCATATATTAAGGATATCAAGGTCACAACATGAAGAATGAAGCGTCTTCCACAAATAGAAAATTGACTTTCCATAAATTGGTAAAACTTGATAGTCTTTTGAAATTAAAAGAAATTGGACCATATACATACAAAATGCACCCACATACACAAAACTAAAATAGACTAAAAACTTGAATATTAGAACTATCCACATAAAATTAATTTAAGAAAGCAGGCAAAATACCATATCATGTGGGCTAATATGATGTATTCAGGGCTCTAATTCCAATTCTAAAAGAAAAAAATACAACTAGGTTTATAACTAAGTAAAAAGCCTCTGAATAATTAAAAAACTATTATTCAGGGGCTGGAGTGGTGGTGCAAGTGGTAGGGTGTTTGCCTTGCACGCGGCTAACCTAGGACGGACCGTAGTTCAATCCCCTGGCATCCCATATGGTCCCCCAAGCCAGGAGCGATTTCTGAGTGCATAGTCAAGAGTAACCCCTGAGCATCACCAGGTGTGTTCCAAAAAGTAAAAAAAAAACAAAACTATTATTCAGATTAAAGTACATTCTAGATAATGTGAAAACATCATAAATACTGTTAGTATGATTGAAATTAGGCCAGGTCTATAGAAAACAGTATGGAGGTATCTTAAAATATTTAATTTCTTAAAACAGAACTTCTGTATATTCTACTCCTAGGTATTTATCATATGAACAAAGTGTAAGCAGGAAAGGTTCATGGGTTCAGGGTGGCAAACATTGTAAGACTGAAACTCAATCATAAGCAACTTTGTAATCTTGGTGTTTAAGTAAACTAGGAAAACAAAAAATGTGGAATGTTTCTATACTTGTGTGCATGGGTTCACATGTACATATACACAATGAATACTGCTTAATAATATTTAAAAATAGAATATTTCTCATTGAGATAATATGCAAAGAACTGATGAAGGTAAAAGTAACAGGAGAAAGATATACCACACTGAGAAGCAAAAACAATGCAATATTAAAAAAAGAAAAGAAGAACAAATCCTTGAACTCTTGAGAAATTGAGGTTTACAAAAGGGCCTAGGAGAGAATTGAAAGGAGAATAAGCTGAAGGGATAGTGGAGGAAATATACTGGTATTTTGATGTTGGATGTGATGTGATACAAACTTATTTGTTGAAGAGGTGATGAAAATCTATCCCTAACACCGTCATAATTGAAAACTAACTACTGTATAAAACTTGAAATATTTTTAAAAAGGAAAATGCATATTCAACAATAATAAAGAGGATTATGACATGAAATTAATAAATTAAAAATAAAAATAGAAGTTTATATCCAATAATATCTATGAAGACTTTCAGGGCTAGAGAGACAGAATAGCAGTATGACTCTTGCCTTGCACCAAGCCACAAGGATGTGATCCCCACCAACACACATCCTTTAAACACTGCCAGGAACAAGCTCTGTACAGAACCAGAGGTAAGGCCTGAACACCACCATATGTCACCAAAATTAAATAGAAACAGGGGCCAGAGTAACACTACAGTGGGTAGGAGGCTGGTCTTGCAAGTGACAGACCCAGGTTCAATTATAGCACCCTATATCATCCTCCAGAAACTGACGGGAGAGATAGCTTAGTGCAGGAGTAAACTGCACAGTGCAGTCTTTGACTCCTCTCCAAAATTAAAAGTAACATAATAGACTAAGAAACACAAAAAAAGCAGAGATCATCACATTGATACTAAGAAATGCTTTATATGTTATCTAAAAAATATATTAGTCTCAAATATGTTATATATTAAAGTTAAAAAGATATAACAAATTTTAAGAACAAAATGTTAAGTTAGCTGCTATATGTTTTTACATATATTTATACTATATTATATATTATAAATACTATATTTTATATTAGTATAAGAGTACATGAACTTAAAACACTTCACATGTTACTAAAGATAAAATAGAATAAGTTTTAGGAGTTAGATTTACAGAAACATATAAGTATGGCATTGGCATCAGCCCAAGCAACCCTGGGATCATTTGATGGTCCCCAGAACTGCAGCATCTGAGCAACACTGCATTCTCTATTCAATGTTCTAGAACTAAAATATCAGCTCGTTTGGCCATGTATTAGTAGGAATGACGCTGAAGCTCTGTAAGCTCTGTTTGAGAGGACCACACAATAAATTAACATATAAGTTAACATACAAGCACCATAGATATGGTACAGTTAATAAGGTATTTGTCTTTCTATGGCAAAGACTGGTTTGAAAATTAGGGCACACATAGTCACCACTCACAGAGACCTTGAGTACACAAAAATTGGTCCCTAATTATGATAATTATAAACCACCAAGTGATAAAAATAAAATTAGTAAATTATGCATGTTTATAGAGTTATCTTAGGTTTGAGGCAACACCCAGAGTACTGCTAGTATTCCTAATTACTCAGATGTTAGTACTCTATTAGTAATTAGTTAGCCTGTTAGTACTAAGGAGAAAAAACAGGGTGCTAAGTATCAAACTTGGGTTATCTGGATATTGTACAGAGTATATTATCTCTCCAGCACAAAATACTTAACATTTAAACATCAAATTATTGAACTTGAAGTACTACATACACACAAACTGATGATGCAAAATTCACAGACCTAAAAAGAGAAATAGTCAATGCATTAAGAGTTAGAGATACCAAATCAAATTTCAAAAACAGAAGAGCAATATACAAAGTAAATAAAGGTATTTGAAACAACACTCATAAAAAAACCAAATAGACATTCAGTGAACCCTTCAAACAGCAGGAACTTCTTCAAAGTGCATCAGATTCAAGAACATAAAATAAATGTCAGTAAATCTTAGATTGAAATGAAATTTTATAGCATTTTTCATAGAAATTGAGCTAAATTATAATAGTAAAGACATTTTGGAAATCTGCAAAATTAAAACAACACACTGTTAAAATTCAACAAATCAGAGTAATCAAAAGATAAGTTGAAATACATAAAGTTGAATGGAAAGAGATATATAAAATATGAAATCTGAAACTTAGAGGGATTATGATATAACTGACTTTAAAAAATCAGTAACTATCTTTTTACCTTTAATCAAACTAGAAATACAGTTTCCTAATACCAACAAAACAGAACTTTTTAAGGAAGAAAAATACATTAATGGAAAGCAGATGAAAAGCAGATACATCTATGAAGTAAAGGCAATTAGTTAAAAAGCTGTTTCAATAATGAACTCTAATAATCAAAAGAAAACACGTTAATAAAGTACAAATAAAGAAACAATAGAAAGGAAAAGAAATTCTCTACTCTGATATTTAAAATATAAAAATGTTATATTAACAAATCAGGTAACTATAGGAAGAAATAAAAATAACAGAAATATTTTTCACAATGAAAACTTTAGGCCCCAAAGGTCACAGGAATAAACATTTAACATGATCAATTACATTCATTTTGAACTATTGTAATAAATAGATGATAATATATTTCTCAAATCTTTTTATGGACCACTTATTTCAATACTAAATATATAACAAGAAAACTTTAACCACTATTTTTATAAATAATACATTAAAATAGAAAATATGAAGGAACCAAATCAACAAATACATAAATTACATACTAGAGCCAGTTAGGTGATTCTAGCTAGGCAAGGTAAAGTTGATTTAACAAAAGAAAGTGAATTATTATTACATAGTACATCAATAGAATAAAGCCCAATATCATACTGTTGCCTCAATAGATTTTTAAAAAGCATCCAGTGATAACTAACCATTTTTCACTTACAAAAACCTCTTAGTATGGTTGATAATAAAAGAACTACTTCAGTCATGTAAAAGGGATCACTAAATCTATTATTCGTTAATTCGTTAAGAGAATCACTAAATCTATTATTCGTTAGCAGTGTATTAAAGGTTCAAGTTAGTAGAAAAGTATGGCAAGAAAATAAAGGCCACCTAGATCTGAGAAAAGAAAGCAAAGCTATCTTTGTTCACAATTAACATATAAATTTTACATATAGCAGTTAACATAAATCTTACATATAGATATCCTAAAAATATACACTATAATTGTGGGCCGGAGAGATAGCATGGAGGTAGGGCATTTGCCTTGCATGCAGAAAGATGGTGGTTCGAATTCCGGCATCTCATATGGTCCCCCGAGCCTGCCAGGAGTGATTTCTGAGTGTAGACCAGGAGTAACCCCTGAGTGCTGCCGGGTGTGACCCAATCACAAACAAAAATTATACTATAATTGTTAAACAAATAATTGGTTCCATAAGATTCAAATTCAATATATAAAATTCAATTAAAATTATTTCCACTAGAAATCCAAAAATTCAAAAACAAATTTGGAAAAAACTTCATTTACAATGACATATAAAAGTACAAACTTTGGGGGCCGGAGAAATAGCCTGGAGGTAAGGCATCTGCCTTCCATGCAGAAGGATGGTGGTTTGAATCCCGGCATCCTATATGGTCCCCGTGTCTGCCAGGGGTGATTTCTGAGTGTGGAGCCAGGAGTAACCCCTGAGCACAGCCAGGTATGACCCAAAAACCAAAAAAAAAAAAAAATAAAAATAAAAACTTTGGTAATAAATTTATATATCAAGTTACAAAAAAACGAGTAAGACTTATACACTAAAAATGAAAAACATTATAAAAGTGTTAAATTGTCCAAATAAATTCCATTTTATGTTTATGAATCTAAAGGATTAATATCATTAAAATACTACATTCAAAATATGATTTATAGACTTAATATGATCTATTAAAATATTAATTTTAGTGTTTTATTTCTAGTAATTGACAACCTCAATTTTAATATAAATATGAGGTGCTAGAATAGCCTAAATAACTTCTGATAAGAAAGTTAGTATGATCTCTTTGGCAGCATGTACACAGAGGAGATTAGGATAACACATGCACAAGGTTAATACACAAATTTGTGAAGCCTTCCATATTTTTTAGTCAAAGAAGAAAGAACAAATACCAGATGATTTCCCTCATCTGGTATTCAGAGGAACAAAGTAAAAAGACAGTATTAAATGATAATAAATCATTGGCCTTGATCATAGAACTTAGAATACCAAATAGAGGGTGTATATATGGTGATAAAATGAGGTAACAGGGAATATAAAAAGCAATAAATGACATAAATCTACACAGTAGGAAGATAACAATATATTCAGAGGCAACACATCCTATAATCAGCTTCATCTCCCCACTAGGGAGGGATGAAAGGACAATAGGTCTAGAGGTAGTAAGTACTATGACAATGGTAGAGGGGAAGTAAACATTGGTGGGGGCTATGATGTTGGAGTGCTTTAGACATGAAATCCTATCATAACAGTATTGTAAGCCACATGCTTAAGATAAATTTTCTAAAAATGAAACTATTGTAAAGATGTGGCATAAACTATAATAATTAAATTAAAGATAAATTTTAAAAGCCATAGGGATATCTCCTATATTTTGATTCAAAACATACTTTAATCTAATAAAAACTACAATAAGACATATCATGAACTGGCATGAAAATACACACTTGAGATAAAAAAATAGAATTGTGGGACTGGAGAGATAACACAGTGGTAGGGCGTTTGCCTTGCAAGCAGCCAACCCAGGACCAATGGTGGTTCAAATCCCGGCATCCCATATGATCCTCCGTGCCTGCCAGGAGCAATTTCTGAGCACAGAGCACTCCTGAGTGCTCCAGGGTGCGGCTCAAACCCCCCCCCCAAATAGAATTGTGATTTCACAGATAAATCCTTACACTGATCTTCAATTCACCTTTAACAGAAATGTAGAGACAGTACATAGGTATGAAACACTTTTTTCATCAAATAGACAAAGTCAACCGGATTTCCACGAGCAAATTAATAAAATCAGGGTGAAGGTGAAGCTCACAGGGCTGTAAATGTGGAGTATGAGTTCAATACATTAAGTCCATATGGTTCCCCACCAACTATAATATTGGTGTATTACATCAGTTGTAATATCTAGGAGAAGCAACACCACATCACAGGACACACGCACCAATATTGTCCAATTTGCACAACTCAGCTGAGTATTAACCAGTATCCCCCAGTACCCTTGAGCATTTCTAGGAAGGTCTCTTAAAAAGAATATCAAATTTCTATGTTAAACAATATTTAAATAAAAAATACATGCATCATTGTTCTAAACATAGAAGCTAAAATGCAAAATATAAGATCACAGAGTAAGTACTTATAGCCTTGAGTAAAATACAGTCTTCTTAGTTATGATACCAAAAATTAAAACAAATAAAGAAAATTGTATAAATTGGCTATGTAACTAGCAATTCCACTTGTATTTATGTGATGAAAATAAAAATGGTAACTTAAAGATATATCTTAATGCCTATGGTCTTTGCTGCATTATAGATATCAGCAATGTCTAAAAACAACCTATAAGTTCATCTTTACATAAATTGATAAAGTGTGATATGTAAAGAAAAAAATATTAGCCAGCTATAAAAATTAGATCCTGCCATTTGTGACAGCATAACTGAACATTCAAAACATAATCCTAGGTAAAATAAGTCATATAGAGGGGCCGGAGAGATAGCACAGTGGTAAGGCGTTTGCCTTAGATGCAGATAGATGGTGGTTCAAATCCCGGCATCCCATATGATCCCCCGAGCCTGTCAGGAGCGATTTCTGAGCATAGATCCAGGAATAACCCCTGAGCACTGCCAGGTGTGACCCAAAAACCAAAAAAAAAAAAAAAAAGACAGGGATATAAATGCAAAGGGCTAAGGTTCATGTTTTATATGCAGAGGCCCAACAAAAATCTCTGATAAACTCCAATATGACCCAAAAACAAACAAACAGAAAAGCACATTACATAGAAAAAAATCATTAAAACCTGAACTATGTATATCATATACATACACAAAATCCTGAGTCATACAAAACACATTGCTTCCCCCATTTTCTTTTGGGATATTCTTTTGGTGGGTGGAATCAGGTCACATTTTCATCACATACCCTGGTTCTATTGAATTTGAGAAATGATTTGTGGCAGAAAGGGCTCGGGTAGAGTTCCACTGGGGGTCCTTATGGAGCTGAATCAGATATCAAGCAACAGTCCACATTTTGGGGGGGGAGTGAGAAGGTGGGCCTCAGAGCATGAGTCAGCAGGAATATTAGTTGTAGTTTCTTGCCACGGGACGAGATGTGGGGCTGAGTGGGTGTCCCTTCTCTTGGAAGCTGGGTGATGGCTTGTTGGGGCAGGAGATCAGTCTTGATATCTAATGAGTTAAGAACTGAGGGTAAAGAGCATTGATAAGGTGGGATATCAGATAGGGATTGCGGGGGGTGAAGATATAATAGGATTTCTGAAGGGGGGAGGAGGGATAATATATTGGAGGGACTCTGGGCATGTTAGTTATCAAAGAGCATGGTCTTTTATTTTTCTGTTGGTGTTTCAAATTAATTTTTAATAATATCTTTATTTAAGCACCATGATTACAAACATGTTTGTAGTTGGGTTTCAGTTATTAAAAAAAAACACAAAACAGTCCCATTCACCAGTGCAATCTCCCTACCACCAATACTCCCAGGAAAAGTTCTGCTCAGTTGTGGGTATCATATCCTTCTGTAATTAGAGATCTTGGTTTTTGCACAGATCCTAGAGATAAGGGTCTTCTGATTTCATCTCACCGTTAAGTGGTGCAGTAGAGCAATATGCCCTTAGATCAAGTTGTTGTTGTTTTGTTGTCTTCAGGGTGTCCTATGAATCTACCCTGGCACAAGTTGGTGCCAGAGCAGTATTAGGACCTCCCCTGGGGCAAATTTGATTCCTGGTGCTGGTGAAGAGAACTTGTTATTTTACCCCAAAATGCACCAATGATATAATATGGCATAGCTTTTTTTTGCATATGTACACTAAAATGAGGGTAATCTTCTGTATAGAATGTTCTTATATAATAGGGAAAAGAATCCATACATTTTATAATGCAGGGCACCTTCCACCCTAAACATTTGCCATGGGGACTTGGCTTAGACCTCATGTGATCAGACATCAACCATTCAACTCCGAACCCCAGATCCCAATCTCAGAACTGGCACAGTTCTCTGCACCCTGAACACTTAACATACTATCCCACTAGTTCCTTCAAACTGATGTAATTATATTTTTAAAAATTAATTAATTAAACCAGGGTTATTGTAAACAATAGTTTTGCACTGTATATGTGAAGATAATAATATGACATTATTAAACTTTCACCACAATAAACTATGAGTATGTAACCGATAAAATTTTTAATTGATTCCAGAGAATGAACTCAGGGTATGAGACAAGTGTTTTAATACTGCACTAGACTTACTTTGGTAATTACCTTTCAATGTATATATATATATATATACATATATATATATATAAATCTTGTATCAATTCTGAGAAAAAAGAAATTTGATTAAGCCTTTAAATATACATTTTTCTGTAACAAAATATGTACAAGAAAAGAGTATCAACATTACTTGTAATCAGGAAAATGTACAAAACTTGATGAGATATTACTCTGTGCTCATTGAAGATTATCACAAAAAATAATAACTATTGAGGATATAGAAAACTCAGAACCTTCACACATTGCTGGTGGGAATATAAAATATTACAGTTGCTTTGGAAACAGTTTGGCAGTAACTTGCAAAATTAAACATAGACTTACCAGATGATTTAGTAAACCCACTCTTACAGAAAAATATGTAAGAAAAATTAAAAATATACATCAATACAAATGTATTGTAAAAGTATGTACTGAGTGATTTATTTAATGTACACTCTACATAAAAGAAAAAACTTAAGATAACATTGGTTGTTTAGATTTGGGAATCAGAGAACAATGAGAGAACTATTATTGGTTGCAAAGTGTCCTTAAAAGGGGCAAAAGTATTCTAAAATCAGAAAATAGTGATATGTTTTCATAGTATGTACATAATATATACACTAAGTGAGTAAATTGTATGATTTGTGAATTTTATATATACAATAATTAAAATATAGTTTAACTATATATATGATTTAACTATTTAAAAACAGTTGAAACATCTATGATGTTTTGGATGTGAAGTTTAAAGATAAAACAAAATCTCAGATAATAAATATAAAAAAACTATTTAGAAACCCATGAATGGAGAGTAGAAATGGAAGTGGCATAGTCACCAAGGCTTATGGTGATGTATTGGTTAATGTTTATAACTGTCTCTAAAAATATATAAATGTAAATGTTATAAAATTTAATTCCATAAAGTATTGAAGCATGCAACTTATAAACAGTAAAACTGACAATAATTTTATTGCCATTTCATAGAGAGCATTGGTTTCCACAAAATGCTATTCTTGAATTTAGCTGCACTCTGATTTATTTAGTCGACCCCTAAGGTTTATGTTAAAATAAAATATATCCAATAATGTTTAACTGCAAATTATTTCCCAAAATAATTCTGGGAAATTTAATTCAGAATGTGACCTACTGTTTAACTATTTCTATTTATGAACATTTTATTAAATATATAACTTCTTTCAGCTTTAGCAATAAGACTAAAATAATAAAATCTAGCCCTGGTGCATATGCTGCTTTCTGTGTTATAATCGTCTCTGCCTTAGCAAATTTCAAACCACTTTTGTGAAATGACTAAACCTAGAATTGGATAGAGAAGTGCAATAGTTCACCATTCTATGGTAGTTCCAACATACTAATATTAGAGACCTTAATAAGGTCTGTAATATATGAGTACAAATAATATATTTCTACAGTACACTGTACTGAGTACATGTTATACTCAAATAATTAAGCAGTGACAAATTTTGAATATGTAATAAGGCTACATATTTAACCCTTAATAGACTTGTGTTTTTAAATATGACTAGAAAGCTCCTAAACATCTATTCAAAATTTTTCTACTTTTAATAGCTAGTTCTAGGTATCACTATTCTATGTCATTTAAGATGAGTGAATAATGTATTTGAGGAAAAGTGAATACTTATGTCGTAATTCCTTGATAAACTACTGACATAAAAAGCCTCAGAAAGTAAGAATTGATTAAATGGTCAATATAACAAATTAGGGGCTGGAGCAGTGGCATGGAGTGGTCAGGCATCTGCCTTGCAGGTGCTAGCCTAGGACGGACCACGGTTTGATCCCCCAGTGTCCCACATGGTTCCCCAAGCCAGGAGCGATTTCTGAGTGCATAGCCAGGAATAACCTCTGAGCATCACAGGGTGTGGCCAAAACAAAACAAAACAACATATATATATATATATACACACAATATATATACAACAAAAATAATGATGCTATTAAAATAGTTACTGAAAAACCTCATATTAAATATCACAAAGTAATCAAACTTATAAATTGAGGTCATGATGACAAGCTTATGTTAAAAATGATTAGCCCTTGAGAACCTCTAGAAGGACTCCGCCCATTTTCGGTTTATTGGATTTTTACCGCATTTTATTGCTTTTCTTTTCAACCAAAATCACTTAACTGGAACTATCTAGTTCTGCCTCACAAATAGAGAGGGGGAAATAATGGAGGGTAACAAGACCAAACAGTTGTATGGTCACTACGTAGTAAGCTAGAAACAGAGGGGACTACTTATTCTAGCAGCCCGGGGAGAGTGTGGGGACATGGGATGCAAGATAGCAACGAGGGTGGAGGGAAGACAAATTTGGTGATGGGAATTCCCCTGATTCAATGTTAATATGTACCTAAAATATTACTATGAAAGATATGTAAGCCACTATGATAAAAATAAAAATTATATATTTAAAAAAGAGAAATGTGATATGCAAAAATGTAAAAAAATGATTACCCTTATAAATATTATTGAGCATATTAATACACTAAAATTATATTAAAGAAAAACAATAGTTAAGCTCAAATATTAGACATCATTACTTAACTTTTTGCTTGCTGACCAATTTCCAGTTGAATAGAGATAAAATAATTTAAATTAATCATATAAAATGTATAAAAGAAATAGTAAACTGACATAATAATATCATTACAATAAAATAAAATGTAAATTATGTAAAATGCTGACATAAAATTCTAAATATTCATTTTTGCTTTTTTGGGGGGCACTCCCAGTGATGCTAATGGGTACTGGCTATGCGCTCAGAAATTGCTCCTGGTTTGGGGAACCATATGGGACACCAGGGAACCAAATCATGGTCTGTCCTAGGTTAGCCCGTGCAAGGCAAACACCCTACTGCTTTCACCACCATTCCATACATATTTATTTTTTGGCCCTACAAGATCCTATTGATTTGTACATAGTTGAATTTCAAATTCAGTTGTTTTTAAATTACTCATTTTCAATTATGAATTAAAACTATATAAACAAGAACAAAAAAGAAGGAAGTAACTATTATGGGATATCTTTCAAAAATCTTTCCTGGTTATTATTCTTCACAGAATTCTGTATCTTTTTGGGACATAATAAGGCAAGATATGGATAGACATCGACACTAGTATGTCATTCAAGCATACAACTGAGAATAAAACAAAATAGTTTACAAAATTTAGCACACTTGAAGGGCTAATTTTTGAGAAATCAGTGATGATAATTATCACATATATTTCTTCAGCTGTTATCAAAAATATATCCTAACTATCAAAACATCAACTAGTTGATAAAAATTTTAGTAAAATATTTATAAGTAAAAATTTAAAGGACTGTCAATTCATCAGATATATACAAAATAGCATCAAAACACTAAGACTAACATTTAAACATTAATTTTCAACAATCTTAAACTTAAGAATTTACAAAGACCGGGGGCCGGGCGGTGGCGCTCGAGGTAAGGTGCCTGCCTTACCTGCGCTAGCCTAGGAGACGGACCGCGGTTCGATCCCCCGGCGTCCCATATGGTCCCCCAAGCCAGGAGCGACTTCTGAGCGCATAGCCAGGAGTAACCCCTGAGCGTCACTGGGTGTGGCCCAAAAACCAAAAAAAAAAAAAAAAAAAAAAAAAAAAAAGAATTTACAAAGACCACTATACATGACTGAATATAATTTTTGCAACTATTTAGGTGCTATCTAGATTGAAAGTATTGACAGGTACACCTTCAAACACAATAAAGGGAATAAAAGGAGTCTGTTTGTAAATGTATAAGATATTAGGAACATGGTTTACCACAGCTACATGAATACATCAGAAAGCATTGAAATAAATATAGTTCTCTATGGGAGATATATTCATGAAGCCCAGAATGGAGAGAGGTACAAGAAGTTAAGTTTTGGTATTGGCAAGTGATGGGAAATAATTTCTAGATTATTCAGAATTTCTAGATTATTAAAAATGATAACTCCAGTGTGATAGGTTAGATTTATTTTAATAAGTTATATGTTTCCCTTCCTGAAAGCAATTGCAGTTTACAACTAAAAGATTTTGTTGGGTTTTTTTTTTTGCTTGTTTTTTTTGGGGGGGGGGCATACACCAACAGGCACTCAGAACGTATTCCTGGATTTCCACTCAAGGAATCACTCTTAGTGGGCTTAAGGGACCATATGGGTGCCAGGGATCAAACAGGGTCAACCTCATGCAAGGCAAGCCTTCTGCATGCCTTATAAAGTATAAATTAAGATTCTCTATTCATTTTTAACCTTAACTATGTATTGGGATTGAAATAAATTTAAAACATGGTCTGTTGGGACCTGAGTGATTTAGCAAAGAGAGGAAGGCATTTGACTTGCATTCATCTGACCTGAGTTTGATCCCCAGCATCCCATATGGTCCCAGACCCACCAGGAGTGATTTCTGAACACAGAGTCAGGGAGTAATCAGAGAATAATCCCTGAGCACTGTCAGATGTGACCCACAACAAAACAAACAATAAAACCTTACAGTCTGATGAAGGTTAAATTTTTTTAAATGCTCTAGAATCTTTTCCCCATGGCCAAGAATATGACTTATTAGATCGTGGTTGTCCATAGACATGGCTTTATTTATAGATTCCTCTTGAGGATCATATAAATAAAGCTTAGATTGAAAAATCAGAGGAGTTTATAGATGAAACATGAAACAGAATGCTGGGGTACTTAGATTGTGGGTATGTATGTGAGGAACTATTCAAGAATTTTTAAAGAGAAAAAAATTAAATAAAGTCTGTATTTTAAAACAGTACTTTAAGGGCCAGAGAGATATTACAATGGAAAAGTTGCTTGCCTTGTGTTCAGTCTTTGGCATTCTAAATGGTCCACCAAGTAGTGCCAGCGGTGATTCCTAGTGAACTAGGCATGTGGCCTGAGTGATCCCTGAGCATTGCTGGGTCTACGTAGCCCCAAAATGAAAACAAAAGAAACAGTACTTCAAAGCAAAGTAAAATTACAGATTAAACAAAGGAGGCAGTAGTAAGAAGGAAAAGGACATTTGAGAGAAAATCTGGGAAGGAAATTTCATTCATTGTTAATGAGCAAATGTAAGTATAAGTTGAAGAAATAAATGGATAAGCTTAAAGGAGGTTGAGATATGAAACAAATGAAATAAAAGAAGGTAAATAAAGGGAAAAAGACAGAGAGAAGCTATCAAATGGAGTTAAAGTAAAAGGATGGGCAAGGAAAGTCGCACTAATCTTGTAAAATGCTCAGCTACTACCTGCTACTGTGGTAAACAGAGATCCTTCATTCTTGTGTGCAGACAGTGAGATTATTGCCAGTGTACACACAGGGAGCTAGACAGAAAATAAGTCACTTTTCTAGACATTGAATTTTACTATAATACAAACCCAGACTCCAAGGCTCAAAGCAGTTATCCCATGTGGAGAGAAAAAAGATGTGAAAATAGAAATTGTCACTCTTACTCAAGAAAAATTGCATTAATTTTCACAGTGATCTGCTGTAACCCTAAACTATCCTCTTAATCTTAGGAAAAGATTCTGTCCTTAGACTAGCCATGAGAGCTTTGGTTTGCTCAGTTATCTACAAACAACAAGCCATTTGTGTAAAATATATGTAGATAATTCTTTAAAAAAAACTTAGTCTAAGAAAAACACTTCTATATAGACTTATTTTTGGAGAAGTTCACTCGAGCTAAATTTCAAAACTTTTCTTTATAAACCAAATTAGAAATTTTTTTTATCTGCACCAGTCTTACTAATATCTACTTTCAGAAATTTAAACAGACAATATTTCAAGAAATAAAAGGAAGGGGAAATAGTATAAAGAAGCATAAGGAGAAAACTAGGAATTTTAACCTAAATATTGCAACCTAAAAGTACTATTTTTATGAAAAAGAAACCTATAGAAAATTTACCAACTAGGTACCATCAGTTCATTTGGAAAAAGGAAAAAAAATTCAGTTCTATTTCCTTCCAAAATTTATGATTTTCTCAAAAAAGTGGCACTGAATTCCAAGTTTATGTTTCTTCAATGAGAAGATAATTATAATTTTTATGTAGAATATTCATCCTTTTTGCAGCATAAACAAAAGTCCAAGTTGCTAGGAGGCCAATCCCTGCCAGCACAAAGAAGTCTGGAGAAACACTGTTTTGCCATATGTTCATACTGGCAAGTACACTTTACTTGTCAGATATTTCCCTCTACAGGGGAAATTTTCTACTCCACCTCTAGGACAAATTATATTTAATTTTATGACTGGTCAGTTATAATCTAGGTTGCATCATTCCCTTATTTTTATGATTTTATTCAGCTAAAACCTATTAACCTTTTTACATAGCAGCCATAAAAATGATAAAAAATAAATTACTCAGAGCCAAAGTGATAGCATAGTGGTAGGACACTTGCCTAGCAAGCTGCTGATCTGGGACAGACTTGGGTTCAATCCCCGGCAACCCATATGGTCCCCCAACACTGCCAGGAGCGATTTCTGAGCGCAAAGCCGGGAATAACCCCTGAGTGTTGTTGGCTGTGGCCCAAAAACTAAAAATGTAATTCTCTGCATGAAAATTTAATTAATAAAAATTTACTAATTACTCAAAGAATTTAATAATTTGTTGCTTCATATATTATTATGAATTATTCAGTATTGAATTATTAGTTGTGGTTAATAATTATCTCATAGTAGAAATAACTATTACCAAAATGCCAATAAAGTCCTTTTTACACCTTAGTTACTAATAGAGCAAGACACTTAAATTTTAGCAATAATAATCGGAGCAAAAATAATTATAACTAATTATTATGATGTACATGAATTAAACCCACATTTCATAAGTTTATTTGAAAATAAATAATAGATGATAATCTTTGAAAAACTTTAAAGATGTCAATCTTCTAAATCATATATCCCCAATAAGAATCTTCATTATAGGACAATTCTGAAAATAGTTCATTGAGTTAGGTAAATAAGGCCACAGTAAAATAATAATGATGATAAATGCATTATTATTATTATTATTATCATTATCTGACCCAAGACAAAAGTCTACAGAGAAAGATCATTCACCAGAATTTTTTCAAAAGAGCTTCATTGGAAATTAAGTAATAAGTAGTAAGATTTTTCAAAATGTTGTCATTACAATTTCTCATTTCCAAATTCATCCCATGTTTAGTGTTGATGTTCTTGCTTTGGTTAATGGTATCATATCTAGATTCACATGTTAAATTTCTGGATCATTCTCAAACAATGA
The DNA here is from genome assembly GCF_024139225.1 of Suncus etruscus. Classification (NCBI taxonomy): domain Eukaryota; kingdom Metazoa; phylum Chordata; class Mammalia; order Eulipotyphla; family Soricidae; genus Suncus; species Suncus etruscus. The sequence continues at coordinate 162,433,906 of NC_064850.1, forward strand.
CTAAAAATTCATTTTTTTAGAAAAAGTTTTAATTATTAAATAAATGCAAATAATAACAGTAGTGAGACATTTATTTACCTACTCTTATTTCTTTCTTTTTATTTTTATGGAACACTTCACAAATTTGCGTGTCATCCTTGTGCAGGGGCCATACTAATCTTCTCTGTATCGTTCCAGTTTTAGTATATGTGCTGCCGAAGCAAGCACCCTACTATTATTTCTAAAATTAAAAAGTCAGGTAAGCTTCAGGCATGATGTAGAAAAGTTGGAGTCCCATTAATTTCAGTTGGGGATATAAATTGTAGCAATCATTTTGTTAAACAGTTTGGAAGTTATCAAAATCTGAAACTATTATGATATGAGAGCAATTATATTCCAAAATATCTAAGATAAATGAAGCCATTTATAAGGAAAAACTTTATACATATGTACATAACAGCCAAATTTATAACTAGAAACAGACTAGAAACAACCCAAGCATTAATAAACAAGTGAATGAATTAATAAACTTAAGTATATCATACAGTGAAATATTTATTGTACATAAAATTAAGTATGAACAGAAGCTACAATATGGGTAAGTCTTTGCAACCTTATGTGAAATGAAAAATAATAGCCACAAAATAATAAATTTCTATTATTTTAAAGGTATGAAATTCCTAAAATAGAAACAAGGCAAATTCTTTAAAGTCAGGAGCAATAGTGAGATAAGGTAGAAAATGGATGATATGAGCATCTTAGGATAAAGAATGATGATACTATAAAATAATTATGTAAGGTATTTGGTCAAACAACATATGTCTCTTGCTTACAGAATTGTATTGAAAGAAATTAGTACATTCAGAGGGATGTCAATGTTCCACATAGATTTTCATTTGTAAATGAAGACAGTTTGCCATAATATTGGTCAGGTTTCTTACATAGCATAGCAGCTCCAATTGCTTTGATCTTTAGAAAGGCAGCCCAACACAAGAGTTTGCAAAGAATTTAAGATTAAAGAGGATTAGGGCCAGAGAAATAGCACAGTTGCAGGACATTTGCCTTGGGCCGACCAGGGACAGAGGGTGTTCAATCGATTTCCGGCATTCATGGTCCCCTGAGCCTGCCAGGAGAAATTTCTGAGTGCAGAGCCAGGAGTAACCCCTGAGCACCACTGGGTGTGACCCAAAAACAAAACAAAACATATATTAAAAATGGATTATAAATAAGAAAAATGAAAAAAATATGACTAAAAATTCTATCTCTCAACTGACCATCTGATCTATGCTTTCCAAATATTTGACCAGCCTCCTGCTTTATTTAATAGCCCAGGAAATGGTTTTTGGATCTAAGACTAGGAATTAAAAATCAGTTTCATCATATATGCCAAGTTTATTTTCTATTGTGGCTATCTGGTATTTTTGGATCTAAGACTAGGAATTAAAAATCCATTTCATCATATATGCCAAGTTTATTTTCTATTGTGGCTATCTGGTATAGATGTACAGCCTTGTTTTGGCTTGGTAATGAAGATTACTTTTATGAGTAAGCATTATCTACAGGGTTTCAAAAAACAATATTTATAACTCTGGCTTAGACTATGCTGACAGCATTCGCTATATCATTTTTTCTATTAATTTTGAAAATTGCCTTATTCATAGATATATCATAACTTACTAAACTTGTACCAACCAGATGAAAAATAAAACAACTATTAAACAAAAACCTGAGTGGTAGTACAAGGCATTTGCCATGTACATTACTGACATAAAGTATAATCCCCGGCACCACACAAATCCCTGCTAGCAGTGATCCCTTATTACATAGCAAGAAGTAAAGCCCTAAGCAGAGACTCAAGCTCAAAAATAAAACTAAAAAAAAATTAGGACTTAGTATTCTCTGATTTGTCCCTTGAATGTCTTCAAATGGAAAATTTGGATTCATCATTTAAACCTGATTTTAAAGGCTGAGACTTATCTGAATCTTTCCCTGATTTCTCAGCTGGTATTTATTCCTTTCTGCTTCTCTGTTGATTTCATTGTTCACCTTAGCATAAGTATGAAGTTATTTTTATTTTTTGTTGAGTTATAAAATATGTAAAAAAATTTAGTGATTTAGTGGTTCAAAGTATACTTTCAGCTAATGTAGACAAATGTATCAAGAAAATCTATATACATTTCCATCATTTAAGGCAGTACCTTAGGTATACATTTCTCAGCCAACCTGCCAACATACTTGATCATTTCAATCATAAGAAATGAGTATTTGCCTATTCCAAAAATTTATATGTGAAAATATATAAATACTTGTTTATTTGTGTCTCATTTTATTTAGTATAATAATCTACAAATTCACATTAGCTTTCTTGTGAACCAACAGTTTCCTTTTATTTCCATGTACTGTTCAATTCTCTTGCCTTGCCACAAATGTTTCCCAATTTTCAAATTAACAGGTACATAAGACAAGTTCATTTTAGCAGCATCAAAGTTTTTTCTCTTTAGCATAATATGATTTCTATAGGAGAAGCTAATATGTGCTATTTACCTTAAAAATTTAATACCTACAATCAGCACTTGTAGGCATTATTTGAATAATAAAAATCCAATAAGAGTATAATGCATGCCTCCACAACCTGAACAATTTATATAATTTTTTCTCAAGAAATTGGATCTCATTTTTTGACAAATGACAAAATTAGTATATGATCTAATTATGTCTCTTAAAGGCAAAAGACTATATTTCACAACTTGCTCCCAAATATGTCCAAATATGTTGTGGTTTCCTTACACTTTTCTTGTCCCATTTATTTCCTTTGGCCAAGATATTATCATATAAAGCATGCATTTTAAATAAATGTCTAATAATTTTAAATAAAATTTTTATCGAGTCTCTGTGAGATAAATTACAAAATTGTTTGTGACTGAGTTTCAGTCATACAATGTTCAGCATCCATCCTGAAGCATAAATTTGATTAAAACATTTATAAGTTCGATTTGATTAAATGATGAATTGAATACTGCATGGAATTTTAATAAACAGCAAATAAATTATATATTAAATGTAATTCATGAGCTTCAAAAATATACTAAGTTTTTTACATAGAGAAACTTTTAAATAAGGAATTTGATAAACAGTTCCCAAGAACCATAATGGCAATGTAAAAACGTTACTCCAGGGACCAGAGCAATAGCAATGTGGGTTAGGCATTTGCCTTGCATACGGTCCACCGGTTTCAATCCCTGTTCTACATGGTCCCCCGAGCCTGCAGGAGTGATTTCTGAGTACAGATCCGAAAGTAACCCCAGAGCACCTCCAGGTGTGTCCCAAAAACAAACAAAAGAAAGTTAGACCTAAAAGGTCAATGTAATAACTAATTCAAGAACAGACAACTCCCAATTTCAAGACTTACTATAAAATATATACTCTGTATATTTATATATATTATATAGACTACATTCTATATAATTTTTATAAATATTATATAACATTAAATATAAAATATTATATACAATACCTACATATTATATAGTATATAATTATAATATGTAGTTATATGCATTATGTTATATATCATATACAATATATTATGTAGTTTATACTATATTTAATAATATTAAATATTAAATAAATATTAAAACTTTGTTTTAAACAGACTTAACTTACTTCCTCTCAAAATTCTAATACCATTGTGCCTCGACACAGCTGACCTTGGTAAGATCCTAGGAACAACTTATGTGTCCCTGGACACCATCAGTAGTAAGCCCTGCATACATTTAGATATGGCACAACAACAAAATAAATAAATAAATATATATGTATATATATAGAGAGAGATGGACATGAGGTATATATAAAAGTCTTCATCATATTTTAATATCAGGTAAAAAAAACTGCTAGGGAAATTTAAGTCCTAAGCAGGAAAAGACCTGCTAGGCAGAGTACAGATTTACCAGGCAGCAATATAGATAGAATGACAGGGAGATTCCTGGCTAGAAGAGCAAAAGTATTCCTAGGATTTCAAATGTATTGCCTTTCTATCCTATGTTATACCCCATATTAGATAATCTAATAAAATTTGGTGGGCTCTATTTCTTTAAAGAAGAATGCAGTTTTAATGAAGGATAGTGGGAGACTCTGCCTCATATACTAATCAATCTGAGAGAACCAATAGACATGTGCAGAGATATATGGCATTGACTATAAAAGTAGATTAATGGGGTCGGCGTGGTGGTGCTAGAGGTAAGGTGCCTGCCTTGCCTGTACTAGCCTATGATGGACCACGATTCGATCCCCTGGTGTCCCTTATGGTCCCCCAAGCCAGGAGTGGTTTCTGAGTGCATAGCAAGAAGTAACCCCTGAGCGTTACCGGGTGTGGCCCAAAAACAAAACAAAAAAAAGTAGATTAAAGCCCACTGGGCTAAGTCTAGATGCCAATATAAAAAGAACAATGAATAAAAGAGATAACCTCTTTGAAATTACTATTTATACTGAAACAATAGCATATAATTTAAAAATGGTACAATATGGGCTGGAGAGATAGCATGAAAGTAGGGCGTTTGCCTTACATGCAGAAGGACGGTGGTTTGAATCTCAGCATCCCATATGGTACCTGGAGCCTGCCAGGAGCAATTTCTGAGCAGAGAGCTAGGAGGAACCCCTGAGCACTGCCAGGTGTGACCCAAAAAACCAAACCAAAACAAAACAAAACAAAAAACCCACAAACATGTTTATGGTTCTTCCCATTATCAATCTTGTTCACACATCCAAAAATAATGATCTTCTGAATACAGATAATAGAAACTATATTGTTATGCCACTATGTTTGTAGCATTGTACATTTTACAACACATAGAAGCATTTTGATTTTTTACTATTACATAGTGCTCAATTATAGAATATATATTTGATTGAATTACAGTCTCAGGATAGATTTATTTCCATATTTAAATTATAAAAATATTATTAATAAAAGTTTTCTTCAAAATTTTTGTGCTGCCATTCTCAGGGAGCAGAATTACTTCAGAAAATATATACGAACACATATATAAATATATGCATATGTATATATATAGTCAACTTGCATAGATTGTTTTCCCAAAAGATATCAGTTTATTATCCCTTCAGCAGTATTATATGTGTAAAATATTCTAACACTTGGTGATATCATTAATTTTTGTTGCAGGTGATATTTATGTGCGATTTTCACTCAGATTAATGAATGTTAAGCTTGAAGATCTATTTTTTGCACTCTCATAATCACGTAGAAAAGCACGTTTTTTAGTATTTCTCTTAGTTATTTGACTAAGATTTTATGATGGTCTTATAAGTTGATAGGAATTCTATTTGTGGACTATCTTAGAGTCCTTTGCTAGGGTAACTTTTTAATAAGTAAGTCATTTTTCAAACTTCTTGAATAAGCATAAAATAAGTGAATTAAAAAAATTAATCTGCCACAAAAATGCGAAAAATGCTAAAAATAATGTATGTATTTTTGAGAATATTAATATAGGCTTAATTTAGATAAAGAGATTATACAGAAAAAGAGAAAAAGATGATCAGAGAAAAACAAAAACCATATGGTCATATCAATAGATGCAGAGAAAGCATTCAAAGGTCCAACATCCAGTCTTGATTAAAAAAACAAAACTTCATCAAGATAGGAATGAAAGGAACTTTTTCTCAGCATCTACCACAAGCAAATGACAAATATTATTATTAATGGAGATAAACTAAAAGCCTTTCCTCTTAAATCTGGTATAAGACAAGGCTGCCCTCTCTCACCACTCCTATTCAACATAGTACTGAAAGTACTTGCCCTAGAAATTAGTCAAGAAAAAGATATTAAGGACATCCAGATAGGAAAGGTGGAAGTCAAACTCTCATTGTTTGCAGATGACATAATACTATATTAGAAAACCTAAATACTCTGCCAAAACGCTCCTAGAAACATTAGATTCATATAGCAAAGTGGCAGTCTACAAAATTAACATGCAAAAGTTAATGGCCTTCTTATACACTAGTAATTATAGAGAAGAAATGGACATTAAGAAAACAACCCCATTCACATTAGTGCCACACAAACTTCAGATATATTGGAGTCAACTTAACTAAGAGATGAAGGACCTATACAAAGAAAACTATAAAAGCCTGACTCAAGAAATAAGAAAGGACACAAGGAAATGGAGACACATATCCTGTTTATGGATTGGCAGGATTAACATAATTAAAATGGCAATACTCCCCAAAGAATTGCACAGATTTTTGTTTTGTTTTGTGTTGTTTTGGGGTCACACCTGGCAGCACTCAGGGGTCACTCCTGGCTCTATGCTCAGGAAACGCCCCTGGCAGGCATGGGGAACCATATTGTATGCCAGGATTTGAACCACCATTCTTTTGAACGCAAGGCAAACACCTTACCTCCATGTTATCTCTCTGGCCCCTGCATTGCACAGGTTTAATGCACTCCCTCTAAAGATATCCATGACATTCTTCAAAGAAATGGATCACTCTTGAAATTCATCTGGAAAAATAAACACCCACCAATAGCTAAAGCAATCATTGAAAAAAAGGAATATGGGAGGCATTACTTTCCCCAATTTTAAATTGTATTACAAAGCAATAGTTATTAAAACAGCATGGTATTGGAATAAAGACATCCTCAGATCAGTGAATAGTCTTGAGTATCCAAATAACACCATACACAAAGGTCAAGTCCAAATGAATTAAAGACCTTGATATCAGGCCAGAAATCATCAGGCATAGAGAACAACCCATAGGTTAAACACTTCATGACATTGAGACTAAAGGCATCTTCAAGAAAGGAACAGCACTCTCCAAACTAGTGGAAGCATAGATGGGACTATATTAAGCTAAGAAACTTCTGCAGCTCAAAGTAAATAGTGCCTACGATACAAAAGCTACCCAAAGAATGGGAGAAACTATTCACCCAATACTCATCAGATAAGGGCTAATATCGAAAACATACAAGGTACTGCCAGATTGTAACCAGAAAAAATCATCAAACCCATCAAAAAAAGAGGAAAAAAATGAACAGATGCTTCCTCAAAAAAAAAAAAAAAAGTTAAAAGACACATAAAAAAAAAGCTCCACATCACTAATCATCAAGGAGATGCAAATCAAAACAACCATCTCACTCCACAGAGACTGGTACACATCGCAAAGAACAAGAGCAATCAGTGCTGGTGGGAATGTGGAGAAAAAGGAACACTCATTCACTGCTGGTGGGAATACCTTCTAGTCCAACCTTTATAGAAAACAATATGGAGATTCCTCTAAAAGCTAGAAATTGAACTCCCATACGATCCAGCTATACCATTCCTAGGTATAAACCCTAGGAACACAAAGATACAATTCAAAAATCCCTTCTTCATCCCTATATTCATTGCAGTGCTATTTACAATAGCCAGGCTCTGAAAACAACCAAGATGCCCTTCAACAGATGAATGGCTAAAGAAACTGTGATTCATATACTTAATGAATATTATGCAGCCATCAGGAGAGATGAAATCATAAAATCTTCCTATACATGGATGTACATTATCTATTATCTATTATCAACATGACCTATTATTCTGTGTGAAATAAGTCAGAGAAAGAGAGATAGACACAGAATAGTCTCACTCATCTATGGGTTTTTAAGAAAAATTAAGGAAATTGTTGTAATAATGCCCAGAGACAACAGAGATGAAGGCCGGAAGGACCAGCTCACATTATGAAGCTCACCACAAAGAGTAGCTGTGCAGTTAGGGAAATAACTACACTACATGATCTTCTTAATGAGAGAGAGAAGTAGAATGCCTGTTTCTCAATACAGACAAGGGCTGGGAAGAAGGGGCGGGGCATTGGTGGTGGCGTTTTGCACTGTTGAAGGGAGGTGTTCTTTTTATGACTGAAACTCAACTACAATCATCCTTGTAGTCATGGTGCTTAAATAAAAATTACATATAAAAAGACTATATATACTCTTAATGTAAAAGTTGAGTCAAATTTGATATTTAGACAAACAAAACAAATTTGGGGGTAGAGTTCTGGTGCTCTTTAGGAGAAGTAACAAAGAATTAAATTAAAGACAAAGTCCATATATTTCAAATTCATAGTTTACCTAGAGGCTAAAATAAAAAAATAATTCTCTTTTGTAGAATATGAAAAAGTTTCCATAAGATTATTCTTGGAATTGTTGTATATAAAAATATTTCCTTAGGATTGTTCTGTGACTATTGCCCCACCTAGACCTTCCAGGTGGGGGTGCTGTGGAGTTGGCAATAAATAGCTTGATGGACAGGGGAGAGGGGTCCTTTTGCGAAAGCTGTTTGCAGGCTGCAAGAGGATTCTCTCGTTTTCTCTCTTTGCCCAATCTTTTACACCCTATCATTCTTGTCTGTGTGGATTATTATTTGCTGCAGATAAATATTACCAAGGTCTCCCTCCGAAAAGGGACAGGGGATGGGAAGTAATTTCTCATTCTGGGGACTGTTCTTGGATTCACAAATACCCAACAAAGGATTTAACAGCACAGATACATTACACTCTTTTAGTATTTTATATATTTTGTTTTCTTTGGGGGCCCACACCTGGCACTGCTTGGGGGTTACTACTGGCTCTGCAATCAGTAATTACTCTTAGAGGGTTCAAGAGACCCCTATGGGTTACCAGAAATTGAATCTAGTTAAGCCACACGCAAGGCAAATGCCCTCCCCAGTATAATAATGCTCGGGTCTCTCTTAGTATTTAAAAAACAATAAGGCATAAAGTACGAAAAAACAAATGATTAAGTATCTCAAGCATCATCTGTATGAAAAATACATAGGCTGCTATTTTTAAACTTTTTAAAGGAGTAATATTAAAGTCAATTGACTAAGTTGATCTATTTAGAATTGCATAAATATGTAAGAAAACTCATGATATCAGAAGCAAAAGCTACCAGAATTATTTCTGATAATAAAATATATACTACATAGACATTAAACTGAAAAGAATTTTTTTTTCATTTTTTTTAATCTTTATTTAAACACCGTGATTACAAACATGATTATAGTTGTATGATTACAGTCATGTAAAGAGCACCCCCCTTCACCGGTGCAACATTCCCACCACCAATTTCCCAGATCTCCCTCCTTCCCACCCCCCTACACCTGTACTCGAGACAGGCTTTCTACTTCCCTCATTCATTCACATTTTATGATAGTTTTCAGTGTAGTCATCTCTGCAACTGCACTCATCACTCTATGTGATGAGCTGCATGTCCTGAGCTGCACCTACCAGCCCTCATCTCTCTTGTCTCTGAGATACTGTTAAAAATGTCCTTCATTTTTCTTAAAGCCCATAGATGAGTGAAACCATTCTGCGTCTTTCTCTCTCCCTCTGACTTACTTCACTCAGCATAATAGATTCCATGTACATCCATGTATTGGAAAATTTCATGACTTCATCTCTCCTGATGGCTGCATAGTATTCCATTGTGTATATGTACCACAGTTTCTTCAGCCACTCATCTGTTGAAGGGCATCTTGGTTGTTTCCAGAGTCTGGCTATTGTAAATAGCGCTGCAATGAATATAGGAGTAAGGAAGGGTTTTTTGTATTGTATTTTTGTGTTTCTTGGGTATATTCCTAGGAGTGGTATAGCTGGATCGTATGGAAGCTCAATTTCCAGTTTGTGAAGGAATCTCCATATCGCTTTCCATAAAGGTTGTACTAGACGGCATTCCCACCAGCAGTGAAAAAGAGTTCCTTTCTCTCCACATCCCCGCCAGCACTGCTTGTTTTCCTTTTTTGTGATGTGTGCCAATCTCAGTGGCCTGAGGTGGTACCTCATAGTAGTTTTGATTTGCATCTCCCTGACGATTAGTGATGTTGAACATCTTTTCATGTGCCTTTTGGCCTGAAAAGAAATTTGAGAATCAAGAGGTTCTGACCAAAAGCCCTTCATAAGATCTGCCAGGGCATAGCTGGCAACTCAGGATCACAGATGCTTCAACTTGCTCTGTTCATATAGAGAAATCTGCTAAGTGCATTCATGTGGGTAGTCAGTAGAGATTCATCCATGCACTAAATCTTGAGTCTAAATATTCTTATGTATTTAATTTACTCTCCCTCCTAGTTCAAAGGCAGAGCCATTCTAAAATAACCCCCTGTGCACAGCCAAAAATTGATCTCAAACATGGATGGACTAACGCCCAGAAAAGAGACATTTTAGTACTAAATTGGTATAGAACTGAAAATAAAAGAAGGAATTTTTTAACAGCTCATTCTTTCTCTACTATGTATCATATTTATTCACAATTATTCCACTCATTTCTTAAAGAATGGTTAATATCAGGACGAGCATGTTCCTATAAATATTATCATAAAATCTCGGGATTTCACATCTTGTTTAAAAAAAATAAAAGTCTTTTTCTGTTGAAAATTGGAGTTGGCTCTTGTCAGTGGTCTGTGCCACAAAATTAGGTGTTTGTTAAAGGAAAAGTGTGTGGCAGAGACAGTACGAAGGGAGCTGCTTTTTGATTCCCCCATCCTTCATTAAAAGGAGAGGCCGAGTTAGAACATTCTGTGTGGGAAAGCAGAATAAAGACATGGAGCATGAACTTGGGGTGAATTCTGGACTTCTGCCCTTTCACTTCCTGTTTGTGGTTAGTAAGCAGTGGCAGCTGTTGGGTTAACCACCCTGGAAGAGATCAGAAGGGCAAAAAGAGGGCTCAAGTTGCTTTATCTTTGACTTTGGCTGCAGAGGCTGAGTAGCATCCTGTACAGGTGCCTGTGCTCATGCCGTCTCTATGGCAACGTTGGACCTTTAGACTAGTTGGAGGTGAGACAGGTGCCCTCCACTCCGCAATCTCTCACCTTACCTCCCCTGACCTCACTTGCTGTTTGCTGGTCTCCCAAACAGGCAGGGCTGCACAGAGCTGGGAGAGCTAAGCTGCTGAACACCAGCCTCCCTAGCGTCCGCTGTTAATGGCACAGTTGCCTTGGCAACGGCTGGGGAAGCAGGCCAAGGCCCTTTCCCTCTGAGTTCTCCAACCCCACACTGGTTCTTGATGTGTGATAAGTGCTGGAAGAGCTCTGAGTCCTCTTCTAGCTAGGAGAAAACTGGGGGGGGGGCACTACAGAAGTCGATGGCTGGAGATCTTACCCATTATCTGGTGCTCCCAGATTTGGGAGAGGAGAGCAGAGTAGGTGCTTCAGTTACCCCACATTTGAACCACCTGAATAGTGTCTCATCCATCCTGACTGATGGAAAAAGGCTTTGGCATCCCAATTAAGTGACATTGTGCAAGTCTCCTTTAAGGGATGTAATTTTCTCACTTCCATTACACAGGGAAAGGAAAGTATTTCTCCAAAATGAGTGCATACTGTGCTTAAGAAATAATAGTTTCCATACAAAAATCGAAACATTTTGTATCTTAAACGTAATATAATTTTTTTTAGGTATTCTGTAGTGATAGACTAATGTACATCTATATCTTGGACACTGGGGCACAGATTTTATAATTTTGAGGTCAAATATATTTCTTAAAATGCACAGTGCTGTATTCCTGATACCTCTATCCTGAATACTCAATGCTACAAAGCAGTCATATCAAGGCAAGATTTCTAAAGACTATTATTATAAATGCAACATAGTGAAGAGGCAATCAATAAAGACAATGTATTTTTAATAATAGACTGAATAAAAAATCTATTTCTATACAGGCAGAACACCTTGCTGATAGTCACTTCAGGAAATTATCCATCCCCACAAGTATGAAAATCATTCTTTGTATGAATTGAATAAAATGCATATTATAACAGAAATAGTTTTGCATGTAAGTCATAGGATGTGTATCAACTAAGTTTTACCACTGACCCATTTATTCCCTTAAACACAAACACAAACAAGCACACACACACACACATAAACACACACAACATCCCCACCCCACTACTCTTCCCTATGGAGTTTCACAAAAACATATGAGACTGGAATCTTACTAAAGCAAATTGGGAAGATAATCCAAGGTAAGTCTTGAAATGGCATTTTCTCCCTGCATTTGAATATAAAATATAACCTAAGCAGAGCAAATGATAGCAAAAAAGTTAACTTTCTAGTATGAAACATGTCATTCAAAAGTTACACTTAGAAAAGTTAAAAATGGGTTATTCTAAAGTTTCAGTAAATTTTCTTTTGCATAGCTTTAAACTGCTAATTGTACTGAATTGTTTACCATGACAAGATAGATTTCATAGTTGATTACTTATCAGATAATAAACTCAGCTATTTGAGGACTCATAAAATTTTTTTATTTTGGCCTAAGGTAAATCAATACAATGAATTACAAAGTTACAAGAAGAATGAGACAATAAGAGGTTTCAAAGCGCCTTAGCTTTCATGTTTCCTTCCTTGGGAAGTGCTTAGTTATATCTGAACCGATGCCGTTTTATACTACTAAACTCTTAAAACTGAATAATTAACCACCTTCCGGAACTCTGAATGTTTTAAAAATGAATCCCAGTTGATATTTTCCCTTCTTCCATAGATGAAAAAACTTCATTCACCAGTGAGGCTTTTTAACTGATTTTTGGTTTGTTTTGGTTTGGGACCACACTTGGTGCTAAGGCCTTACTCCTGGTTGTGTTCAGGGATCACTCCTGGTGGGGCCAAAAGTAAAAAAAAAAAAAATGCTATACAAGGGATCAAACCCAGGTCAGTCATGTGTAAGGCAAGCATCCTATACACTGTACTATTGCCCTTTCAATTGATTTTTTTTTTTTTGGTTTTGCTCTGTTTTAATTAAAAATGAACTTCTGGCATAGTAATAAACTTGTGTTACATTGAGGCATACTCGGTATAACTCATCTCTGATTGAGCCTTCTATGCTTCTGGATATAATTTGCATTCTCTTTGATAACTATATTTCTGTCCCCTCAGCATAATGAATTTTTGGTTAACATCTAGAGACCAATTTACGCTGCTTATTTTTACAATTCAAGGGCAATCATCAAGGAACATTATCTCCTCAGATACCTTTACTGGTATTAGCCTATATTACTCACTATTCTTCACAGAACTGAACGCATGAACATGAAACATTTCTATATTTCAGGTATATCACATTTGTGCATCATTTGTCTTTCATGACCAAGAACACAGAACACAGTGGCTGAAGATATTTGAAGACTACATCCTAATCATGAGGTATTAAGTTTTAGGTTATTCATTTTTCTCCTTTCAGTGATTGCAGCAATCATATTACCTTCTTTTGTTTTGTTTTTTTATATTTTTGTTTTGTTTTGTTTTGGGGGTCATACCGGGCAGTGCTCAAGGGTTACTCTTGGCTCTGCAATCAGAAAATCGCTCCTGGCAAGCATGGGGGACTGTATGGGATGCCGGGATTCAAAACACCATTTAATTGTCCTGGATCTGCTGCATGCAAGGTAAACACCCTAACTCTGTACTATCTCTCTGGCCCCTGTTTTTTGCTTTTTTTTTTTTTTAATTTTGCCTTTGGCATTGTTGCAGCTAAACATGAATAAGCTGTTTTCCATTACAATGAAATAAAACTTGTAATAGTAAGATACAGGAGCTTACTTTATATTAGCCCATGTTTTATATTAATAGTCCATATACATACATATGGAAAAAACGTGATATATATGTATATATGCTTTTGGTTTGGGGTCATGCCTGGCAATGCTCAGGGCTCCCTCTTGAGTCTGTGCTCAGAATTTATTCCTGGTAATGCTTAGAGAGACATTGGATTTCAGGGATCAAGCTTGAGTTCGCTGCATGCAAAGCAAATACCCTACTGTATGCTATACTATCTCTCCTGTCCCAAAAGGCAACATATATTTCATTATCTTACAAATTATCAACTATTTCTATATTGGCAAAAATATTTTTATCTCTCTAAGATAATACTCACTGGGCTAGAGAGTGAAAGCAAGTAAATGGGTTAAAGTGCTTGACAGGAATATCCATATGCACAAATGGGTATAATCCAAATAAAAACAGAAAGCTATTATTTATCCACCCAGTCTCAAATTTTCTTTTTTATTCTCCAAATTGGTTAAAGAGAATATATATTTGAACTGTGGGATAAGTGCATATAAAATCCATAGACTATGTATGAATTTATGTTTAATATGTCAGTTTATGTCATCAGAGGACTCATGATCAGAGCATCCCCTGTTCTAATGTGTAGCCATGTAGATTAATGGAAATTTAGTAGAAAGGCTTTTAACTTTCTATACTGCTTCTTTTGCCATCTAAAAAGATAGAACCAGAATTTTAATTCTTTTATCTCATATTTCATTGGACATTATAACTTCTCTGTATCACTGGCCTACTTTCAGCTACATCTCAATGTTTCCATATTCAAGTTCTGTTAAATTTCAAGTTCTGTGAAATTCAAATTCTAAGACAATATATTGGAGATATTAAAATACACAATACTGCACAAAGCAGGAACTAAAGTTTCAGGATGAATAATTATTTGATCATTTAATATTCATATATATTTAATTGAGGACACTAGGAAAAGAGATGTCTATTAATCTCAGAGAAATACTGCTTATATTTTATATGTAATTTTTAGAAGTTTCTAAATAATATACACAGAGTTGATTTATTTCATTCTTTTATTTTTTTTTAGTTTTCAACTAATCTGTCAGAAGATATTTTCTTTTTTTTTATTTTATTTAAACACCTTGATTACATGCATGATTGTGTTTGGGTTTCAGTCATGTAAAGAACACCACCCATCAGCAGTGCAACGTTCCCATCAAAAATGTCGCAAATCTCCCTCCTTCCCACCGGACACCCGCTTGTACTCTAGACAGGCTTTCCATTTCCCTTATACATTCTCATTATTAGGACAGTTCAAAATGTAGTTACTTCTCTAACTAAACTCATTACTCTGTGTGGTGAGCTTCCTGAGGTGTACTGTAACTTCCAACTCTTTTCTCTTTTGTGTCTGAAAATTATTGCAAGAATGTCTTTCATTTTTCTTAAAACGCATAGATGAGTGAGACCATTCTGCGTTTTTCTCTCTCTCTCTGACTTATTTCACTCAGCATAATAGATTATGTGTACATCCATGTATAGGAAAATTTCATGACTTCATCTATTCTGAAAGCTGCATAATATTTCATTGTGTATATGTTCCACAGTTTATTTAGCCATTCGTCTGTTGAATGGCATCTTGGTTGTTTCCAGAGTCTTGCTATGGTAAATAGTGCTGCAAATAATATAGGTGTAAGGAAGGGGTTTTTGTATTGTATTTTTGTGTTCCTAGGGTATATTCCTAGGAGTGGTATAGCTGAATCATATGGGAGCTTGATTTCCAGTTTTTGGAGGAATCTCCATATCGCTTTCCATAAAGGTTGAACTAGATGGCATTCCCACCAGCAGTGGATAACAGTTCCTTTCTCTCCACATCCCTGCCAACACTGTTTATTCTCATTCTTTGTGATGTGTGCCATTCTCTGTGGTGTGAGGTGGTACCTCATAGTTGTTTTGATTTGCATCTCCCTGATGATTAGTGATGTGGAGCATTTTTTCATGTGTCTTTTGGCCATTTGTATTTCTTCTTTGTCAAAGTGTCCATTTCTTCTTCCCATTTTTTGATGGGATTTGATGTTTTTTTCTTATAAAGTTCTGTCAGTGCCTTGTATATTTTGGAGATTAGCCCCTTATCTGATAGGTATTGGGTTAATTGTTTCTCCCACTCAGTGAGTGGCTCTTGTATCCTAGGCGCTATTTACTTTGAGGTAAAGAAGCTTCTCAGCTTAATATATTCCCATCTGTTAATCTCTGCTTTCACTTGCATGGAGAGTGCAGTTTCCTCCTTGAATATGCCTGCAGTCTCAATGTCCTGGAGTATTTTGCTTATGTGTTATTCTATATATCTTATGATTTTGGGTCTGATATTGAGGTCTTTAATCCATTTGGATTTTACCTTCGTACATGATGTTAGCTGGGGGTCTAAGTTTAATTTTTTGCAAGTGGCTATCCAGTTGTGCCAAAACCACTTGTTGAAGAGGCTTTCTTTGCTCCATTTAGGATTTCTTACTCCTTTATCAAACAATAGGTGATTGTATGTCTGGGGAATCTGAGGGCCTGTCCTTATTTCAATACCATGCTGTTTTGATAACTATTGCTTTGTAGTAAAGTTTAAAGTTGGGGAAAGTAATTCCTTCCATATTCTTTTTCCCAATGATTGCTTTAGCTATTTTAGGGTGTTTATTGTTCCAAACAAATTTCAAAAGTGCCTGATCTACTTCTTTGAAGAATGTCATGGGTATCTTTAGAGGGATCACATTAAATCTGTATAATGCCTTGGGGAGTATTGCCATTTTGATGATGTTATCCTGCCAATCCATGAGCAGGGTATGTGTTTCCATTTCCGTGTGTCCTCTCTTCTTTCTTGGAGCAGAGTTTTATAGTTTTCTTTGTATAGGTCCTTCACCTTTTTAATCAAGTTGATTCCAAGATATTTGAGTTTGTGTGGCACTATTGTGAATGGGGTTGTTTTCTTAATGTCCATTTCTTCCTTATTACTATTGGTGTATAGAAAGGCTATTGATTTTTGTGTGTTAATTTTGTAGCCTGCCACCTTGCTATATGAGTCTATTGTTTCTAGAAGCTTTTTGGTAGAGTCTTTAGGGTTTTCTAAGTAGAGTATCATGTCATCTGTAAACAGTGAGAGCTTGACTTCTTCCTTTCCTATCTGGATTCCCTTGATATCTTTTTCTTCCCTAATCTCTATAGCGAGTATTCCAGTGCTATGTTGAATAGGAGTGGTGAGAGAGGACAGCCTTGTTTTGTGCCAGAATTTAGAGGGAAGGCTTTTAGTTTTTCTCCATTGAGGATAATATTTGCCACTGGCTTGTGGTAGATGGCCTTAACTATATTGTGAAAGGTTCTTTCCATTCCCATCTTGCTGAGAGTTTTGATCAAGAATGGGTGTTGGACGTTATCAAATGCTTTCTCTGCATCTATTGATATGATCATGTGGTTTTTATTTTTCTTGTTTTCGATGTTGTGTATTATGTTGATAGATTTACGAATGTTAAACCAGCCTTGCATTCCTGGTTTGAAACCTACTTGATCTTAGTGGATAATCTTCTTAATGAGGCATTGAATCCTATTTTCCAGGATTTTGTTGAGGATCTTTGCATCTGCAATCATCAGCAATATTGGTCTGTAATTTTCTTTTTTCGTAGCATCTCTGTCTGGGTTAGGTATGAAGGTGATGTTGGATTCATAAAAGCTATTTGGAAGTGTTTCCGTTTGTTCAATTTCATGAAAGAGTCTTACCAAGATTGGTAATAATTCCTCTTGGAAAGTTTGAAAGACTTCATTAGTGAATCCATCTGGGCCTGGGGTTTTGTTTTTCGGCAGACATTTGATTACCATTTTAATTTCATCAATAGTGATAGTGATGGGGGAGTTTAGATATGCTATATCCTCTTCTTGAACCGTGGAAGATTATAAGAGTCCAAGAATTTATCCATTTCTTCCAGGTTCTCATTTTTAGTGGCGTAGAGTTTCTCAAAGTAGTTTCTGATTACACTTTGAATTTCTGTCATATCAGTAGTGATCTCTCCTTTTTCATTCCTAATACAAGTTATCAAGTTTCTCTCTCTCTTTGTTAGTTTTGCCAGTGGTCTATCAATCTTGTTTATTTTTTCAAAGAACCAACTTCTGCTTTCGTTGATCTTTCAGATTGTTTTTTGGATTTCCACTGTGTTGATTTCTGCTCTCAGCTTTGTTATTTCCTTCTGTCTCCCTATTTTTGGGTCCATCTGTTGAGCACTTTCTAGTTCTATTAGCTGTGTCATCAAGATACTAAGGTAAGCCTCTTCTTCCTTCCTGATGTGTGCTTGCAAAGCTATAAATTTTCCTCTCAGTACTGTTTTTTCTGTGTCACATAAGTTCTGATAGTTTGTGTCTTTATTGTCATTTGTTTCCAGGAACCTTCTGATTTCCTCCTTGATTTCATCTCGGACCCACTGGTTATTCAGTATGAGGCTGTTTAACTTCCAGGTGTTAAAGTTTTTCTTCTGTGTCCCTTTGGAATTCACAAATAATTTCAGAGCCTTGTGGTCAGCGAAGGTAGCCTGCAAAATTTCTATCCTCTTGATATTATGGAGGTATGTTTTATGTGCCAGCATGAAGTCTATCCTGGAGAATGTCCCATGTACATTGGAGAAGAATGTGTATCCAGGTTTCTGGGGATGGAGTGTCCTATATATATCCACTAGACCTCTTTCTTCCATTTCTCTCCTCAGGTCTAGTATGTTCTTGTTGGGTTTCAGTCTGGTTGACCTATCCAGTATTGACAAAGCCATGTTGAGGTCCCCCACAATTATTGTGTTGTTATTGATATTATTTTTCAGATATGTCAACAGTTGTATTAAATATTTTGCTTTAGGAGAGTTATTTCTTTTGTTTAGGAGAGTTATTTCTTCCTGCTCTACATACCCTTTGATTAATATAAAATGTCCATCTTTGTCCCTTACAACCTTGCTAAGTAAAAAGTTTGCATTATCTGATATTAGTATGGCCACTCCAGCTTTTTTATGGGTGTTGTTTGCTTGGGTAATTTT
The DNA here is from genome assembly GCF_024139225.1 of Suncus etruscus. Lineage (NCBI taxonomy): Eukaryota > Metazoa > Chordata > Mammalia > Eulipotyphla > Soricidae > Suncus > Suncus etruscus. The sequence goes on from NC_064850.1 coordinate 162,452,490, forward strand.
TCTCCAGCCTTTTATTTTGAGTCTATGTTTGTTCTGGCTATTCAGGTGCATTTCTTGTAGGCAGCAGAAGGTTGGATTGAGTTTTTTGATCCATTTAGCCACCCTGTGTCTCTTAACTGGTGCATTTTGTCCATTGACATTGAAAGAAAGAATTGTCCTGGGATTTTGTTTTTGTGTGTGTGTATTTTTTGTCCTGGGATTTAATGCCATCTTTATATCAAAATTTGGTGTGTCCTTTGGTTAGTCTTGTCTTAAATTAGGTCTTTTAGTTTTTCTCTTAAGACTGGTTTTGAGTCTGTCAAGTTTCTGAGCTGTTTTTTGACTGTGAAACCATGTATTCTTTCATCAAACCAGAAAGTGAGTTTTGCTGGGTACAGTATTCTAGGTGAAGCATTCATTTCATTCATTCTTGTCACAGTATCCCACCACTGCTTTCTGGCCTTGAGTGTTTCTGGTGACAGGTCTGCTGTAAATCTCAAGGATGCTTGCTTGAACGTAATTTCCCCTTTTGATCTTGCTGTTTTCAGAATTCTGTCTCTATCTGTGGGATTTGTAATTGTGACTAGGATGTGTCTTGGGGTATTTTTTCTGGGGTCTCTTTTGGTTGGTACTCTTCAAGCATGCAGATTTAATCACATATATTCTTTAGCTCTGGAAGTTTCTGTTTAGTGATGTTCTTGACTGTTGATTCTTCCTGGAAAATATTCTTCCTGGGTTTCTGGGACTCCAATGATTCTTAAGTTGTTTCTGTTGAGCTTATCATAGACTTCTATTTTCATTTGTTCCCATTCTTTGACTAATTTTTCCATTGTCTGTTCATTTGCTTTAAGTTTTTTTTCCAGTCTCTCCTGTTGTATGGAATTTTTATGTATCTCATCTTCCACAGCACCAAGTCTATTCTCAGCTTCTGATACCCTGTCCCAGAGCTTATCCTTTTTGTCATTCACTTTGTTTACTGACTTTTTCAGGCCTGTTAGTTGACATATTATTTCAGTTTGGAGTTTTGTGATTTCTGTCTTCATATTTTCTTGGTTCTTATTAGTGTTCTTTTTAACTCGATCCATGGTTTCTTTGAGTTCTTTGAGCATCTTCCATATTGCTTGTCTAAAGTCCTTATCTGAGAGGTTGATTAGTTGCTTGGTCATTATTAGGTCATCAGAATTGCCATCTTCATTCTCTATGTCTGATGCTGGCCTACGTTGTTTCCCTATTGTCACACTTGTGTTGTGGGTTTTTCTATGTGTTGTGGTGGTATTCATTGGCTAAATGATGTAGGCAGCCACACTCCTCTGGCTCCACCCTTTCTGATAGGGTCAACTTGCCTCTAAGGGAGGGGAGGCCTCCGTGGATGAAGCCTCACACAGGATCAAAGTTTAAGCCCAAACACGCATCAGGGAAGACAGTCCGGAGAGAAATGCTTGACTTCAGTGATCCAACACAGTTCTTAGTATGATTTTTTTCTTCCTGTTGCGATGGTGTTCTTTCCTTAGAAAAAGCACATGGCTGCGTAGCAAAGCGGAGCTAAGTGCTCTTCTGGAGCCTCTTTTCGGCCCACTCCCAAGAAGTTCACATGACAGGACTCTAGACAGACACACACAGGCAGCACTCACAATTTTTACAGTTGGGCCCCACTGGGCAGGCGTAGTTTCATAGATTTTCCTCGCCTGATGTCACAAACAGGGGACCTGTCTTCTGCAAATTACTGCTTATAACCGGTTTTCACTGTTATGGAGCAGTTCCTTGGCGTTCCCGCCCTAGAATGGGCCTCTGGGAGAGCGAGTTTTCTGGAGCCTCTTTTCAGCCCACTCCCAAGAGGTTCACGTGACAGGACAGTAGACAGACACACACCCAAATTGATAAATATATATGCTTTCAAAATCAAGTGATAAAATATGGAAATATTATTAGTTGTTCAGAATTTAAGAAAGTTAAATGAATAAATTATCTTTCTGAGTGTAAGAAATATTTCATATAAATTTATAATAGAAAAAGATTTAGATAGTTTTGCATCTAAACATAAAGAAATCCAATGTCACAGAATAAAAGGTTAGATTTCAGTATTCATTCACAATAACAATAAAGCTCAAAACCATCATAATATGGAAATCTATTTTCTTCTCTTATATCAAAACAGAACAACAGGGCAAGAGTTCATAGCATAGCAGGTAGGGCATTTGCCTTGCATGAGGCTGACCTGGACTCAATCCCCAGAATCCCATATAGTCCTTCGAGCCTTCCAAGTGTGACTTTTGAGTGCAGAGCCAGGAATAACTCTGAAGCACAGCCAATTGTGACCCCCCAAAACATATATATAAACTTATGTGTGTTTTAATTTAGGCAGGTATTTAGACATAGTGTTCTCAGTGCTTATTCTTGGGTTTGCACTCAGAAATCATTCCTGGCAGGATAAGGGCTTATACATATAGGGTACTTGGGATCAAATCTGGTTTTTGCCTCTTTCAAACACCCTATGTTTCATACAATTGTGCCAGATCCGAGTTACAGTCTATAACTTAATAATGTCCAAATCTCAGAGAAAAATTCCTCCAGAGTAAAAGACTAACAGTTGGAAAAATAAAGAACAGTTGAATTTGAAAATAGTAAAAAAAAAAAAAAAATTGGATTGATGAAATAAAGATAAGTAATGCTTTTTGTATTTTGATTTTGATTTAGGGTCAGACTCAGTGATGATCAAGGCATATTCCTGGCTCTGTGCTTAGTGAACACTCCTGGCTGTGTGTAGAAATGAATCCTGCAATTGAGACTGAACCCAAGTGAACTGCATGCAAAGTGACCTACCTGCTCTGTCTCCCAATGTTTGTTATATAAATAATTTTAAATAATTATATAAAAGTATCTCAATAATATTATCTATAAGTACAAACAAAGAAAAAGAGTAAACTATGTCTTTGGTAACAAAAATTTTACCTCAGGGTCACATGATCGATTAGTAGGAATCTCAGGATATAGAATTTCATACGTAGACATGGTCAGAATTAAATAATAATAACTAAGACAAATCTACTTTAAATTCCAAACCTGGAAGGAAAATATTTTAATATTTTAAAATTTCAATGTCAACATGAGCACATTGGCATGATGGTGGTATTGAGGTTTTGTAATTGTTGTTCAAAATAATATATCAACACACTTGTAAAATATTACCTCATAATAATTTTATAAATGCAATAAATATTTAATGCAAATAGTAAGAGAGTAGATGGTAAAATATAGACATATTTATACATGTTAAATAAGATATACAGATGTAATAGGCATTAAGTGATTATAGAGAAATATTAAAGCCAGATAAAGAATTAGGTATTTCTGGATCAGAGAGAGAGTGCACTAGATAAGGCTTCCATGCAGCTGATTCAAATTTGATCCCTAATATTGCATATGCCTCCCTTCAATCCCACCAGGAGTAATCTTTGAGTACGAACCAGGAATGGCTCATAGAAACACTAGTTTTTAGAAAAGGGCCAGCATATCTGGAGTGCAATGAATGGATAAACCTCACGCTGGGAAAACTATTTCATAATCAAGAGACTTCTCCTGTCAGGTAAGTATTGTTGTTGTTTTGTTTGTTAACTTTTGGTTTACAGTTGGCTGTGCTCAGAAGTTGCTCATGCCCTCGCACTCAAGAATCACTCCTGAAAGGCTAGGGGACTATATGAGATGCCACATATCAAACCCAGAACAAATGCATATAAGGCAAATGCCCTATCCACTGTATTATAATAATTTTCAATATGAAGTTTTATTTAATTTAATCTTGACTCATTAATTTTAGAACTAATTTTAATTTACTTTGATGATTTTTAATTATCATTTTAAATATTTTTTAATCTTGAGAAAAGTATGACCATTAAATAGTAATCAGATCATCTGAACAGATAGGCTTAATACAACAATTGAAATAGTCAATGATTGTCAGAAAATTACGGAGCATCAATTGCTAGCTCTATTTTTTAACCATATTTTACACATTTTGAGTGCCAGTCTAATGCCTCTGTAATATTGTAGGATGATTAAACAATACAATTCAAATTTAGTGTATTAAAGTAGGATTCACTAATGACAGAGTAAATGAGATCTGAAAATATTCTCAAATCTTAAAAGAAATGGCAAAAAATATAAGAATTCACAGTGACTAAACAGGAATTTCATAAAAGCCTTTATTAAAGAAAAATAAATAAATGTTAGAAAGAAAACAGAAATTTATGACAACTTAAGTTCTCCTTTAGTCTCTTAATATATAGCACTGAATAGTCCTTGAAAAAAAAATTCACATTATTAATTGCAGCTTGGAAGGAAAAAAATAGAACTGACAATTTCTCAAAATCTTAGTCCCAAAGAAATCATATTTTTTTTGTTTTTTGTTTTTTTTTTTTTTGGTGGGGGCCACACTCGGTAATGCTCAGAGTTTACTCCTGGCTATGTGCTCAGAAGTCGCTCCTGGCTTGGGGGACCATATGGGACGCCGGGGGATCGAACCACGGTCTGTCCTAGGCTAGTGCTGGCAAGGCAGACACCTTACTTCTAGCGCCACCTCTCCCACCCCAGAAATCATATTTTTAATGTGTCTAATGGTTCCCTGGAAGACTTCACTTAACACACTATTTAAATTGATTAAATTCAGAACTCTACCCAGGAAGCATAATTGAAAATCATTTAAAAAGAAAATACTTAAGAGCCAAAGCAATAACAATGGGTAGAGTGCTTATCTTGCAACTTGCCAACCCTGGTTTAATCCTGGTGGTTAATCCTATTGGTCCCCCAAGTCCTCGAGGAGTGTTCTGTGATGACAAGCCACACTAAGCCCTGAGCATACCTGGGAGTGCCACAGCCTCAAAAAGTAAAATAGTATCTTTCTCATTGTCTGACATACTGCATAATATTTGAGTATAATAATAAACTAAATAAGGACTTTAAATTAAAAACTATAGAATGAGATACCCAGAAGGCTTTGAAAAAAAATCATATCCCCAAGGAACCAAGGGGAAAAACATGTGCACACACACATACACAAATTCAGAGAAAATGTGAAGATCTAAGAAGATCCATAGAGCCTGAGCAATAGCACAGTAGGTATAGCATTTGCCTTGATGAGGCCGACCCGAATTCCATCCCCAGTATCCTATATGTCCCCCAACCCTACAAGGAGTGATTTCTAAAGAGCAGAGACAAGAGTAATCACTAAGCGCTGCTGGATGTAGTGCAAAACAAAAGCAAAAACAAAACAGGTTTCATCTGGAATTGATCATCATTCTTTCTCTTTGCAAAAGCAGGAAGTAAAGGTTAGGAAATAGTCATTAGTTACTTGCCTGATTGTCAAAGGTTTACCATAACATAAAGTCTTTTTAGCAACATTTACAGGTTTTTTGGTTCCATAAATTTAAGGAAATCACTGGTCTATAACCACAGTACTAAACTGAGAAAATGTTTCAGTGGCAACCTAGAACAAATCATGCAAACTTAACATAATCCAGAAAATTCAGTAGATAAAAAAATTAACTAAGAGTACAAAAATCATCATGTTGGGTTTTGGAGAAGTAGGGCCATTTATAGCTGTACTTCTGGCAATGTCTATTCAGAGATTAAACCTGTTGGTACCAGGTCAGTGGCACTTAAAAAAAGGGTTAAATTTTTATCTACATAATTCCATCATTATTGTAAATTCCCATTTTAAAAAGGAAGTTTAATGGTTCATTCAAAGAAGCAGAAAAGATGACTCACACACAAGAATAAGAGCAATCAATACAAATTATCTTAGGAGAAACATAGTTGCTGGCTTTACCAAAGAGATTTAATAATCTTTTATGCGCTTAAAAGTAAAATCATGTAAAAATAGCAAAATAAAAGCATGAGACTAATACATACCAACCACCAGCAGTAATGTCAAAATTATTTTTATAAGAAACAACCAAAAAGAAATTCTCTACTTGGTTAAGTGGAATTATTGAAATAAATAGCTCTTTATAGTAGTTCGGCAGTAAAAATGTAGATGTTAAAAGACAGAAGCTAATTATGTAGCAAAAGAAAAATCCAAGATAAATTTAATTGAGCACATCCATTATGAGAAGAAAAATGAAAATAGTGAACCTTAAAAACCTAAGAGATATCATGAAGAATACAGGAGGGCAAGTACAAAATGTGAATATCTGATTAAGATCTATAAGAACAAGGAACATTTGCAAAAATAATGTAAGGAAACTTAACAAATACTATGACAAACTGAATGTGCACATTCAGAAAACTGACTGAACTCAAAATCAATTAAATGCACAGAGGGTTACATAGTGCTATAAACTTTATACTGGCCTCAAATCCTTATTTTGAAAGCCTAAACCAGAATTTGATGGTATCTAGAGATGGGACCTTTAAAATCTTATCTGTAGAGAAAGAAAATGAGAGTAAAATTATGTAGTGGATTTTTTTATTAGGATAACTACCAGTCTGTGTTTTGTTACCAACAGGTGAAGACAGAAAACATGGTCATCTACAATCAAGGAAAAGTGCTCTTACCAGAAACTGATCATGCTAGTACCTCACTCCTAGTTTCATGAAAGTGAGAAATATTCCTTTCCTTTCTTTTTTTCTAGGTGTGTTTTGGAGGTTATATCTGATGATGCTTAGGGGTTACTTCTAGTTCTGTGATCAGAAATTACTCCTTAAGTGAGTGATCAAACCTAGGTTTGCCTTGTGCTTTACTACCTGAGAAATATATATTAGTATTGTTTGAGAAACTCAGTATATGGCACTTTGTTTTTGATTTGCTTTGGGACCACACCTGGAGGTGCACAGAGCTTACTTCTGGCTCTGTACTCGAGATTCACTTTGGGCAGTCTTGGAGGACCATATTTGCTACTGGGAATTCAATCCCAGTACATGCATGCAAGTCAAATATTCTAGCCAGAATACTATCATCACTCCAGCCCTTTTAATGAGAAACCAAATGTACTAAAACCTATAAACCACTAATCTGTGGGGAAAACTGTATACCTTACTAAACTATGGGGCAACCAAAGTCCAAGAGAGAGTTGTGTAAGTGACAATATAAACTTTTATGCTTATCCTCAATAATGTAATTAACATCAGAATAGGATACAGAAAGCAGTTGCTATAAATCAGGAAGGGATGGCCTTAGAAATAATACAGTGTTGGAGTTGCGCTCCTTGCACATAGTCAACTCGGGTTCAATCCCAACATCACATATGGTCACACAAGCTTCCTGGAATGGCCCATGGGCACAGAGCCAGGGATAATCCCTGTCCATCACTAGACAGGTGAGGTCAGAAACCATTTATAGACAAAGAGCTAAATATAAAACAGCAAATATTTTATTTCTAAAATATCCCTCCAAAACTAAACTATCTCTCCAAAAGCATCAATAAAAAATTTCCTAGATAAAATATAGTTTTTTATTCTTTCTAGTATGTGTGGCCTAAAAGTCTACTCAAAAGAGCTTTTGAAACTGTAGTGAGAGAAAACTAGATGTAACTCCTCCCCCCAATTCACAATACAGACCAGGCAAAGGGCCTGGGTTGAGGTGTATCTGCGGTGCATTTATTGTACCTCCTCTTTCTATACAGTCAGTGTAAAGAACACAGCCTGTGGTAAGAATTGGGAGGCCTTATCTTTTTTTTTGTTGATTTTTAATATATATATATATATGTATATAAATCCTTCACCAGTGCAACATTCCCATGACCAATATCCCAAGTGTCCTTCCTCCCCACCCCACACCGGCCTGTACTCTAGACAGGCTTTCTACTCTCATTCAGTCACATTTTGTTATGATAGTTCTCAGTGTAATTATTTCTGTGACTGCACCCAACAATCTCTGTGGTGAGCTTCATGTCAGGAGCTGGACCCTCCAATCCTCTATTTTGTCTCTGAGAAAAATTATATAAATGTTTTTCATTTTTTTCAAAATCCATAGATGAGACCATTCATTCTGTGTTTATCTCTCTCCCTCTGACTAGAATCAGTGGTCTCAAACTCCATTTTTCTGGGGGCCACAGGAGGCAAAGTTGGGGTGATCCTTGAGTGCAAAGTCAGTAGTAAGCCTTGAATATTGAGGGGGTGACCCAAACAACTAAAACAAAATGTACTGAGGGCAGTTTGCAGCCCGCGGGCAGCGAGTTTGAGACCCCTGGTAGATGTAACTTGAATCCAATGAAGAACTAAAGAGTTTGGGCACAGTAAAAATTACAGACAAATAAAAAAAAGAACTTAAAAGGAGAACCAAAAATCTCTTATTTACATTTTTTCTTCCTCCATTAATTTTAAAAATCAAAAAATTAGTAATTATAAACCTGTATGAATTATTGTGCAATTTAAAGACATGATTTGTGGCAATAACAACAAAGTACATCCTTGGAGCCAAGGTTTTAAATAACAGTAAAATTATCTTAGTGTATGTTCTTTCAAGACTATACTCTAGCATCTTGTAAAAAAAAAGTAACTAAGAAATATAGAGAAAAAGGAAAAATGAAACATAAGAAAATATTGCAACCTTTAAGAAAATAACAAAGAAATATATAGTAAAAGAATAAAATGAACATAAGAAAAAGCTCTTGGAAACAAAGTCATATGAGCAATTGATAAAATATATTATATGGAAAAATAGCATAGTAGAAATATTTTTTGTTTTAACATATAGCAACTTTTATGAATATAAAGAAATTCAGGTGATGGGACTGGAGAAATAGTACAGCGAGTAATGGTAAGGTATTTTCCTTGCACATGGTTGACCAGAGTTCTATTCCACCATACCATATGGTTCCCTGAGCATCATCAGGAATGATTCCTGAGAAGAGCTAAGAGTAACCCCAAAGCTTCTGTGGGTGTGTCCTCCCAACCAAAAATGTTGTGTGATCTTCAATTACTTATTAACATGAATAACACTATTAATAGCATCAATATTTTAATCTTTTAGCTTATAGTGGTGTTATTGTTATCTCTGATTCATAGAAAAATCTGATTTTTTTCTATGAACCTCTGATTCATAGAAAAATCACCAAAAATTTGGGAAGTATAACACAGCAAATAATCTATTCCTACAGAACTTCGCCTAACTGTTCTCCTCTCCAGGAATTTGAAATTTAGATAAAAGACTGAGGCAACCTAGAATTTTGTTTCATACCAAGAAAGTGTCATATGCCATGTAAGGACTTAAAAGATAACTAACAAAATACTATTTAAAAAAAAAAAACCTTCAGAAAAATTAAACATGTATGCAAGATTAAGTACTTCTAACTCATCATGAGATCCTAAAAATTACAGCTATTTGAACCCAAATTGTATTCTATTAAAACCCAAATTATGTTCTATGACTATGTCTTTTCCCAAAAAGTTTGCCTTTATGTCAACAAATAATTTCTTGATCTTTCTCTTTATAGAATAGGTTTCTATTTCATTAAGGATACAGAGATTCCTTTAAAGTTTTTGTTGTTGTTGCTGCTGGGTTTTTGTTTTGTTTTGTTTTTGCCACATCCAGTGACATTCAGGGGTTACTCCTGGCTTTGCACTCAGAGATCGCTCCTGGCTTGGGGAACCATATGGGATGCCAGTGATAGAATCATGGTCCGTCCTGGGTCAGAGGAGTGCAAGGCAAACGCCCTACCACTGCGCCATCACTCCGGCAGAGATTCCTTTACACTGAGTCAAAGACTCATAAGATCATCTGTGATTCAGATTTTAATTTACCCGATATATTTAATAAGATATTACAAATGAGTCTTTTGATCAAAGAAAACATTGCCCATTACTTTTTATATTACACATATAGTTTATAAAACTATACATAACAATTTTGCTTATGTTACCAGATACCTTTATTTCTCAAAAATAAAATTTTTTCATAATGTTAAGTATTATTTGATAGCTTTATTAATATAAATTTGTTAAAAGTGAAGATAAACAGTCAAAATCTAATTTTCAGTTTCATAATCTTATTTTCTATGGAACTTTTGGGGCTAAATTTCATATACATTTATATGTGTTCATGTGAAATTATATTGTTTATGATACTTTTGTTTTTATACATAAATGAATCCTTTTATTTCATTTATCTACTTTTGGAAACTCATTATAGTAGTACAAAAATATACAATTTTCAAAAATATAAATTATTGTATGAAAAGCACTCTAGACCAATTGTAGCCAGCTTATTGGCTGTTAGCCAAGATCAATGACACCCTTATAGTTACAAACCATTACTGAAACTTCAATTACATCTCATGATAGCATAATAATTAGCTTTGCACATCCTATTTATTAAATCTATTTCAGTATATGTTTCATCCCTTTATCATCTGGAAAACAGAACTGCCTGAGGACTATTGATAGCCTAACATGTTTATAAAAAGTCAAAGATTTCGTCTTAGGAAACACTCACTAGTCTTTTGGGTATCTGAAAGCAAATATTTTCAATCATGAGGTTGGGTACCACTAAAAGTACTATCGATTTATTCAATAAAAATTGGAAGATACTGCTTTTGGGGGCTGACCATCCCAAGTAAAGTACAAGGTGTCTAGGGACCCTCCTAGTAATCTTTGGTCAATGATCTTGTAAGTGCAATGTAGGGTGCAGATTATTAGGATCCTGCAACGACAGGGGTTTCTAAAACGCACTTGCAGTGATTAGGAATCTCTAGGATCAAGCCAGTTTAAGTTTGAAGTGTAGCTCAGATCTGTGCCCAGTATTGTTTAGGATACTATGCTGTGTCATGTAACAGATTAAACCTATTATACTTTCATTGTAATTCCTGTGCTCTCTCTCTCCAATCTCCCCAAATTTTCTTTCTTGCTTCTTTCTTTTCTTCTTTTTCTTTCTTGCTTCTCTTTCTTTCTTGCTTCTCTTTCTTTCTTTCTTTCTTTCTTTCTTTCTTTCTTTCTTTCTTTCTTTCTTTCTTTCTTTCTTTCTTTCTTTCTTTCTTTCTTTCTTCTTCCTTCCTTCCTTCCTTCCTTCCTTCCTTCCTTCTCCTTCCTCCTTCCTTCTCTTCTTTCTTTCTTTCTTTCTTTCTTTCTTTCTTCTTTCTTTCTTTCTTTCTTTCTTTCTTTCTTTCTTTCTTTCTTTCTTTCTTTCTCTTTTCTTTTCTTCCTTCCTTCCTTCCTTCCTCCCTCCCTTCCCCTCCCCTCCCTCCCTCCCTTCCTCTCACCTCCCCTCCCCTCTCTCCCTCCCTCCTTCCTTCCTTCCTTCCTTCCTTCTTTCCTTCCTTCCTTCCTTCCTTCCTTCCTTCCTTCCTTCCTTCCTCTTCCTTCCTTCCTTCCTTTCTCTTTCTTTTCCCTCCCTACTTTCTTTCTCTTTATTTTCATTTCTTTTTTCTCTTGCTCTCTCTCTGTCTCTGAACTCAAGGATCACTCTTGGTGAGTTTTAGGGAACATATAGTGTGCCAGGGATTAAACCTAGGTCAGCAGTGTGCAAGGCAAGTACCATATTTGCTGTATTATCTCTCCAGCCCCAAATCTTTATTTTTAAATACTGTTTATAGTATAGTGGTCTGTAATTCACAGAAAATTGAATGGAAAATGGAAGTTTTCTGTATACTCTCTGCCCTCTGTACAATTTTATTTTATTTTATTTTATTTTATTTATTTTATTATCAACTACCATACCATACTATAAAATCTACGGTCACTCAGGGCCCATAGTTTACATTATGTTTGACTCAAAATATTGTATACTCTTAAGCATTTGTACAAATGTTGAATCATACTCATCAATATTAAAGAAATTTTTTTGCTATAAATATTCTTTGTACTTGACCTTTTCTAAGCCCGGGCAACAAATGATCCTGTAAAGTTTCCATCCTATGGAATCTGAGGATATCATACTGACTGTAATCAGAAAGAGATGGATTGTAGAATGATCTCTCTCATGTGTGGAACTCAAAGATACACAGCAAGATATCAGCAAGGGTTCAAAGGCAACATAAAGGGAGAACTTATTCATATAATCGAGTTATTGTAAGAAGAGAGAGGGTTTAGGGGTCCTTAAGAGAGAGAAATGGGTATATTGGTTATGGGTGTGGTGTCAGAATTATAGACCATTATTAATAATATTGTAAGCTAGAATCTCAATAAAAATGTTTTTTAAAAATAGTTCAAAATAAAATATTAAAATTGAAATAAAATCACTTCCATCTTGCAGTACTTACCAGGGTAACATGCTGTTAAAATCAATATTTGATAGTCTTTCTAATTGCCTTCTTGCATTTAGTAATGTGCAGTTAAGACTCCTCTGTGTCATTATGTAGCTTGACAGCTCATTTCATAATAGCACTGAATAATAGTCTACTGTCTGTACACATTTATTTATTCTTTCACTGAAGAACATCTTGCTTCCACCCAGGTTTGGGCAACTATAAATAAGCTACTATAAATATTCTCATGGTGTGTGTAGACAGTTTTAAATCCATTTTGTTAAATACCAAAGCACACAATTATGGATTTGAATGATATTTTGTTTTATAAGACACTGTCAAAGTATATCCTAAGTATCATTTCTGCTTTCCCAATTACAATGAGTAAGAATCCATGTTACTCCATACCTTTGTAAATACTTGGCACTAACAATGGTTTAGGATTTATACCATTTAAAAAATTTTATGCAATTTTATGGTGTAGTGGTATCTTGATTACTTTATAATTCTAAATAAAATGTGATATTAAGTATTATGACTTCCTAATATGTTAATATCAGTTCAGGATTCCCAAAATATGGCAATAAAATTTAATTCTCAAAGCTAAACTCTCTAGAAATTGGTAAATTTTTTTTACTATATGCTAAGCAATACTCAAAAAACTAAGAACATTTTCCTGGAAAAATCAAAATTTCTTGTAATAATTACCCAAAAACTCAATTAAGATTTTCCCTTTAATAAATTTATTTTAAGTTTATATAAATTTTGCTACATTTTAATGTTAACTCTTGAAATAAGTTATCTAAAACAATTAAGGCTAAAATAATTTCAACCAAGTGCAAATATTTATTTATATTCTTTACTTTCAACATAACTTTTTAAATTTCTATATGGTTTTAGATATTTGAAACAGAAGACTCAATCGCTTAAAATTGAAAATATATTTTAAGTATTGTTTATCTTTTATCTTGTTGCTAGAGCCTCATAAATTTTCTCATCCAAAGTGCATATTGAAGAACTTTTAGGTTATACTTTAAATAGAGTAGGTGTGTGCATTTATATTCACATGTATCTAAGATTCACTGAATAATGATAGTTTATAAATTTCAACATCCCTGCCTTGTTAGAAATTCATATTTTAAAGCAGCAGGCAAACACTGATATTCATTCACCATAATTTATAGAGCTGAGAAATCTTATCTCAAAAAAATTGGCTAGAGGCCATCTGTAATATCACATGCAAATAAAAGCTTGGAATATAAATGAAAAGTCTTTAAAATTCTGATACAACTGGAAAATGGTAAGATTTTATTTGTCCCGAATGTTCATCTACAGAAATTTCAAAGAACTATGAAATTTTGTAAAATTATCTTATTATATATTCAATATTTATATAAACTAACATGCTCTTTATAGATGAGGTAAAATTGCCAGTTATGAGTAAAATATGTTCTTTAAATTGTTAGTAGGCTTTATTATTTTCTAAAATATCACACAATGCTAGGATTTTTTTATAGTATATACTCATAAATGAATGGAAGAAGTCAAAGTGTTCCTAGGTATGTAAAAATAGTGAAGGATTTTAGGTTTTGAGTTAAACAGACAGCCAGGAGTAACCCCTGTGCACCGCCGGGTGTGGCCCCCCCAAAAAAATTTATAGATACTGTTTAAAATTTAAAATGTAAAAACAGTTATAAAACTGTTTAAATCAATAATTTTAGCTTTACAGTTTCATATAGCCTACTCTAAATAAGTATATAAATCATTTAAGTATATTATAAAATTCACTTAGTATTTTAGAGCAATTATAGATATTATTTTATATATAGGCCTGGTATACCACAAAAAGATGCTTTTATACAATTAAAAATATAGAAACAAAGGATCCCATGAGTTATATACATCCCATGTTATTTAAAAGTAATAAAGTCAATAATAAAAATTATTGAATAGCCTATAATATTTAGCTTGACAGCACAGTACAGCAGGGTACCAAATACAAGTTCTTAAAATATGACTGCGACTGCATCTATTTTAAATATGGCTATATAATGATGCCACACAGTTTGTATAAAATACATGTTAATAATAATATTTCATGTTATGTATAGAAATACATAATAAACAGGAAACATCTATACAGGTGTGTCTATAATCCACTTCTTGTAGATTCAATTGAGGATTCACTATAACTAGAAACTATTAAAATATAGTCTCTTTATTCTGATTTCAACATGTTTGGAAAAATAAACTACATAATATGAAAAGTACACATGTGAACACAGACATCCAGCAGCATTTTATATCTCTATGTTTCTACAACTAGCTATAAACTAACCACTTGCTTTTAATATTATTTTGATATATTAAACAAAATATGTGGCCAGCTGACCCATTTCAATCCCTAGTACCACATATGGCGACCTGATTGCTGTGAAGAGTGTCCTAGAACACAAAGCCAGAATAAGCTTTGAGTACAGCTGTGTGTGGTTAAAAATCAAAAATAAATAAAACTATTGATATTTCAAACATAAAATTTTCCAGAAACAGTATTGTTCCAGATTTGATTTGATTCTCAGGTATTGGGTAATGAGGTAATGGGGACTTCCCCCTGGTCTCTGTCATCCACTCTGTCAGATTTCTCAGAAGTCTTCAGAAGTCCCAGAATATATATGGATGTAGTCCAGGAAGAGCCAGCAGAAATTTTTCATCTTTTTTTCTTATTCAGAAAAATTACTTTCTTATAACTTCACAACAAAAGGCTTCTACTTAGATTCCATTGGCCATATTTAATCTGTATTGAATCTGTTATCTTACAACAACAGAGGCTGGGGAAATAAGTATGTAAATATATTCAACCTTTACAGGTGCAAGTCTGGTACTTGAGAAGGGCCAAGAGAATGAGCGGCTGAGGAGATTACTCTGACTCAGTCACTTTTCTATTTGTCTAATTTAATCAACATTGTTCAAAAGTCATCTATTAATCATTTTCTTTATCTTCTTCTATTCTCATACAAATACTCATGTTTACAACTTTTATTTGCTATAACTAGCTTGTTTAAGAGCTAGTTTATTATGTGGTACAATAAAACATGTATCCCTCCAATATATTCAGCTTGTATGTTATTTTAAATCTGTCAGATTTTTATCTAAAAAATTTCAAATGACTTTGCTGGCACCTTCAAAAACAGACTTTACATTATAAGTTTGTAGTTCTTTACATTGGTGTAATATCAGTTAAAAAAAGTAAAAAAAAAAGGCATCAAAAACTTTTTCTTAATATTTATTTTATGTTAGTTGGAGTAGAGAAAGTATAGTAATTTGTAATAACACATATGCCTATGTTCAAATTTATTTGGGGGGGGGCACATGCAGCAGTGCTCAGGGATGTAACTCCTGAGCACTTGGCAGGCTCAAGGGACCATATGGGAAGCTGGGGATGGAATCCGGGTGTGTTCCAGGTCAGCCACATGCAAGGCAAACGCTCTACTGCTGTGCTATCACTCCTGCCCACTATTTTAAATATTAAAATTTAAATATTAAAATAAGATTGACATTTTGTTATTTTACTTTTGTTATTTCTTTTTGTTTGTTTGTTTGTTTGTTTGTTTTTTGGTGCACCGTTCCTGGAGGTACTGCAATACCAGGTCAATGTGTGGAATGGACGGAGCAAGCTCCTCTTCCAGTTCCTAGTGCCCAAAATCCATTTAATATATCGTCGCCGTATAGACGACGTATCAGATATTAAACTGATAAGAACAGATACTAAACTTGATCAAAGCCAAAAGGCCTAGAAGCGATGCTTTTGTTATTTCTTAACAGTTATGGGGCTGGACTGATAGACAGCACAGCCAGGGGTAGGGAGTTTGCCTTGCAATTGGCAGAAGATGACCAAGGTTCAATTCAGCATCCCATACGGTCCCCTGAACCTGCAAGGGGTGATTTCTGAGCAGTAGTGCAGAGCCAGGAGTAACCCCTGATTGCTGCCAGGTGTGGCCCAAAAACTGAAAAAAAAAAATTTTTTTTTATCTTACTCTCATCTTAAGTAATCTTTCATTGATAAAGATATGATCATTTTTGCATGTAATTACTAAAAAATACTCAAGCAAATATATGAATGATTTGTACAGCTATTTAACTGACTACAACCCATTTATTCAGTTTTGTTGTTTATAATGAAGATGTCTCGAACAATTTATCAATATCTTGTAATTCTAACACTATTAAAGCATTTGAAATTAATTTTAAAAGGTTGCTTTTCAGATAATACTCATAGTTTTACTAACATAGAATATATTCATAAAGTACGACTTTATCTTTCTCAAATGCATATTTCATTTTTATTATTGACATCACCTACATATTCTTTTTAATTATATTTTCTAAAAGTTAAAAAGAGCCAGAGAGGTAAAAACTAACAAAATTAGTGTTTATCAGTTTTAAAACCCAACTGCTAATAAAAAAAAAGAAGTTGTAAATCTTGATTATATTAATGCAAAATAATTAAAAGACCAAGTTTGGGCAGGAGGTCACTGACTGGAGCGGGTAGAAAGCAGTCATTCAAGGGAACCCTAAGCCCCCGGAACAGGCCAGATTGAGTGCAGGAGGCCGCCGACTGGAGTGGGTGGAAAGCGACCTTCAAGGGAACCCGGAGCTCCTGGAAAAGGCCAGAGTGAGTGCAGGAGGTCTCTGACTGGAGTGAGTGGAAAGTGGCCATTCAAGGGAACCTGGTACTCCTGGAACAGGCCAGAGTGAGTGCAGGAGGTTGCCGACTAGGGCGGAACCTGAGCTCCCAGGACAGGCCAGAGAGTGAACCTGCACTGTCTGGCTTGAAGGGAGTGGTGATTGGTCAGGCTGGACTGAAGACGAGGGAAGGTCCAAAACTCAGCGACATCACCCAAAATACTCACGTAGAGCCACATCCCGAGAAGAGACCCAGCCCCACAACCACAGGTGGCAAAAGTGGGCTAAAACCTGAAGGCACTCCAAGTCAAGCTAATAAACGCAAAAAAAGATGGGTAAATCAAGGAAAACATTAACAACAGGGGAGATGGTGAGAAATCAGAACAAGTTCCCAAGTCCACCAAAATGCACAGACCCAAGAGAGGAAGACCTAAAAGCAGCCATGAGAATAAAATTCTGAGCCATGCTAGAAGAAATGAAAGACACACTGGCCAGAGATTAGAGATTACAATAAATCAATAGATGAACAAATTAACCAATTTAAACAAGAACTCCTACAAAATATGAAAGACTCCATACAAACAGAATTAAAAGAAATTTGTAAAACCGTAGAAAGCCAGAAGAGCAGAATTGCACAGCTCAAGAATCACATAGAACAACTCAAAGATAAACTGCAATCAAAAGAAAACAAAGAAGCCAACAAAGAAATAGAAGGTAAAGCACTGGAAGTAAAAGTCCAGAGTTTAATGAACAAAGACAATAGAAACAATCTAAGAATTGTAGGTATACCAGAAGGGGAGAAAACAGAAAAAGAGGAAGAACAATTAGTCACGGAGATAATAGCGGAAAATTTTTCCACCCTCTGGAAAGACACATCTTAGCAAATCCAGGAGGTTAAAAGAGTCCCCAACAAAATAGACACTAACAAACCAACTCCAAGACTCATAGTAATTCAAATGGTAAGAAACAAAGAGAAAGGTGACATACTTAAAGCAATAAGGGAGAAAAAAACCCTCACATACAAAGGAAGGAACATTAGAATCAAACCAGATCTCCCATATAAAATACTTCAAGCAAGAAAACAGTGAAATGATATATTTAAACAACAGAATGAAAGAAATTTTCAACCTAGAGTCCACTATCCAGCAAAACTCTCATTCATATGGGAGGGAAGATTAAAATCATTCTCAAATAAAAATGAACTTGCATTATTTGCGCAAACAAAACTGACCCTAAATGACCTACTCAGAGACTAATTATACAATCCAAAACCCGATTGTAACAACCACCCTAAACAACACAACTGCACAACAGCCCTCTCTGTCAATAATCTCCTTAAATGTTAATGGACTAAACTCTCTCATTAAAAGACATAATAGAGAACTGGATTAGAGAATATAAACCAGATTTTTGCTTCCTACAAGAAACACACCTACAAGTACAAGATAGGCACAGGCTTAGAATAAAAGGATGGAAATCAATTATCCAGGCCAATGGAAATAAAAAAAAATCAGGGATGTCCATTCTTATTTCAGACCAAATTGCATTCAACCCCAAAAAAGTGATCAGAGACAAAGAGGGCCACTACTTACTGATCAGGGGAACTCTAGACCAAGAAGTGCTAATGCTGGTTAATATATACACACCTAATGCAGTGCCAGCAAAATATGTACGGCAACCACTTGTAAAACTGGAGAAAAAGATGAAGGGAAATGTGATGGTAGTAGGAGACCTTAGTACTCCACTATCACCAGTGGACAGATCCACCAGACCGAAAACTAACAAATAAATAAGAGCCCTAAATGAAAAATTAGAAGAACTGGGGTTAATAGATTTATATAGGACCCTCCACCCACAAAAAGCAAAATACACATTCTTCTCAAGTCCACATGGAACCTTCTCCAGAATAGACCATGCCTTAGGATACAAACATAGTTACAGCTATCTATGAAAAGCCCACAACTAACATTATCCTTAATGGTGAAAAACTGAAAGCATTCCCACTAAGGTCAGGAACTAGGCAAGGATGTCCACTCTCTCCACACTTATTCAACATAGTCTTAGAAGTCCTAGTAATAGCAATCAGACAAGAGAAGGGAATCAAAGGAATTCAAATAGGGAAAGAGGAATTAAAATTTCTCTTTTGTAGATGACATGATGATATATATGGAAAACCCTAGAGTCCACAGTAAAACTCCTAGCAACAATTGCAAAGTGGCTGGTTACAAAGTCAATACACAAAAGACAGTAGCATTTCTCTATACAAATAACAAAGTAGAAGAGAGAAAGATTAAGAATACAACTCCATTTAAAATAGTATCAAAAAACATCAAGTACCTAGGAATCAAAGTTACAAGGGAAATGAAGGACTTATACCTGGCAAAACACTTCAGAAAAAAATTAAAGAGGATCTTGGGAAATGGAAGAACATTCCAAGCTCATGTGTAGGTAGAATCAACATAGTCAAAATGACCATCTTACCCAAATTCCTATATAGATTTAACACAATCCCCATCCAAATTCAGACATCATTCTTTAAAGACTTAGAACAATCAATTATAAAATTTATCTGGAACCACAAAAGACCCAGGATAGCCGAACACATACTAAAAACAGGAAGCTGGGTGGCATCTCCTTACCTAACTTGAAGCTATACTATAAAGCCATAGTGATCAAAACAGCATGGTACTGGTACAAAGACAGAGCCTCAGACCAGTGGATTAGAACAGAATTTCCAGAGATAAGCCCCCAAATATACAGTCAACTGATATTTGACAAAAGAGCCAAGAACTCGAAATGGGACAAAGAAAGTCTTTTCAACAAATAGTGTTGGTACAACTGAAAAACCACATGCAAGAAATTCAAAATTGACCCATACCTCACTCCTTATACAAAAATCAACTCAAAATGGATCAAAGACCTCGAACTTAGACCGAAACCTATAAAGTTTATAGAGAATAAAAATAGGTAAAACACTCGAAGACCTACATATCAAAAAGGTCTTTGAGGATGGAGCATCAATGGCAAGAACTTTAGTGTCAAGCATAAACAAATGGGACTACATCAAACTAAAAAGCTTCTGCATGGCAAAAGATACCATACTTAACACAAGAAGACAGCTACAGCTAATTGACTGGGAAAAAATCTTTTCACTCATCATATCAGATAAAGGGCTGGTATCCAGAATATACAAAACACTCAGAAAGCTGAGCTCCCCAAAACCAAATAAAGCCATAAAAAAATGGGAAGATGAAATGAATAGACACTTCTCTGAGGAAGACTGAAATATGGCCAACAAACACATGAAAACATGCTCACCTTCACTCGTCATTAGGAAAATCCAAATAAAAACAACAATGAGGTACCATCTTACACCAGTGAGGATGGCTCACATCAAAAATAATAGGAACAATCTATGTTGGTGGGGATGCGGCATAAAAGGCACTCTCATCCACTGCTGGTGGGAATGCCCCCTAGTCCAACACCTATGGAGAACAGTCTGGAGAGTGCTCAAAGAACGCAGAATTGATCTACCATTTGACCCAGCAATTGCTCTCCTAGGTATCTACCCCAAGTTGGAAGGATATTCATCCCAAAGTATGTGTCGCAGCACTCAGTATAATAGCCAAGTCTTGGAACCAACCTCGATGTCCAACAATAGATGAATGGATCATCAAGATGTGGTATCTATACACAATGGAATACTACATGGCAGTCAGAAATGATACAATCACAGACTTTGCAGCAACATGGATGGACCTAGAACATATTATGTTAAATGAAGTAAGCCAGAAGATGAAAGACAAACACAAAATGATAGCACTATTCTGAAACACCTAGAACATACACCCTATATACAACTAATACTCAACAATCAAATAACAGGGTTTAACAGGTTAGAAACCCCAAACACTGTAACAGTCAACATATACTTGGGAGCAGTGCCCAAAACACATGAAAGAGGAACAACAGAAACTCTTGACTACACACTATACCACAAAAAACCAGCAACAGCAGAAACAGCAGCATAGAAAGACCAGGTAAGTAATCAGCCTTCTACTACAAAGGCCCATAATAAGCCTTTAGGGATTTTATACAGGATTACAGGTAAAGGATACCATGGGAAACCACTGACTCCAAGGGAAGCATTCCATAAAAATATGTTTTAATGCCTTAATCCTTCTATACTTAAAATAACCTCTCAGCTTTTCTGTCCACAGGCGTTCTTGGATACAAAGGGTGGACAAACTAAGATTGCATCTCGGGGCTCAATCACACGAGATACCTTAACCAGCTTGCACTACAAGAATGTCCCGATAAAACTCTTTAACATACCCTTTATCCCTAGGTAATACCTTCATTTAGGACTTGAAGCACATGACCACCCAGACCACCGAAGCAGCAACTGTGACCTAAAGACTTATACTACAGGCTCTACTCATCGAACACACTCAAACTAGCATTCTCTCGCTCTTTTCTCTACTCTTCTCACTACTGTTTTTTCTTTTTCTCTCCTTTTCTTTTTAATTTTTTTCTCTTTTCTTTCCTGCCCCTCCCATATACTTTCCCCTTTCACCCCTTTGAAAATTCGACTATCCCTTCACCACGCAATCCCATCCAGATTCCCCACATTAAAACTCTTCACCCTCAGTTCCTATTCCATTAGGCCTCAAGAATGATTTCCTACCCCAGCGAACCAGTACCCAGCACCCAAGCGAAGGGACAACCTGTCAAACCCACACCTCGCCCCATACAATAAAAGGCAACTAACTCCCCTGCTGACTCATGCTGCGTGGTCCTCCTTACCAATCCTTCCTAACGTGGATTGTTACTTGAAACCGGACTTAGCTCTACAAGTATCCCCCAATGCATGAACTCTTCCCAAGTCCTCCCTGCCACAAATCTTTTGCCAATCTCAAGAAGGTCAGATTGGGAGATGAAAAGGCACCCTGGAACCCACATACCACAAAGAAAAACTCTAAAGACAATGGGGAAACCTATACTACCATCATAAGTATAAGACCCGTATTACACTAGTTCTTTACCTGCTTTTCCCCAGATGCAAGATACTTTATTGCATCACCTTGTTCCATTAATTAATTTTTACTTCATTTCTTAAAAATCTTTTTTATTTTCATATATATATATATATATGAGCACATATTTTTTTCTATTTTTATCTTTTTTGAGTGTGAGACCTGTTTTTGTTTTCTTCTCTCTCCACCCTCAAATGCACCAGCAATATAATGTAGCACCATTTCTCCCTGCAAAGGCAAACTAAAAAAAAGGGGAAATCTTACGTATGAAAAACAAGCTCTTATTTATTAGGGATAAGAACTCATGCTTGTTTACAATACAGGGGTATCTCCCACCTTGAAAATATGTCACGTGGACCCAACTTAGTCCCCAGGTGATTAGACACCAACTGTTCAGCCTTGAACCCTGGACCACAGACATAGAAACAAAACACTTTTTCACAACAGCCACAGGAAACAAATCCCAACCGGGACATCCTTAATAGTGTTAAGACACCAACAAGTTAGTCCTAATATGTGCCAGTCCTAATATGATACCCTGACAATGAGAAAAAATAGGAACAACTTGACTTAAGAGCAAGTAATCCTACCTCACCAGCTAATAATAAGTAAAAAACAGAAGATTTGTCACCCTTTGGTCTATCCAAATGCCAAGATTGTGATTTACAGATGACTGGCTGACAGAACCATGGCCAGACTGTATGTATCCTGGGACCAATAAAAAAGCCCTAGTCTAGGGTTGTGAGCTACGACCTGCAAAAAAACTATCATGCCTAGTTCCAGAGGTCTGTCTGAGACTATTGCAATGGAAGGGGACCTCTGGAAACATAACGGAAGATGCTATCCCAGGCCCCTTCCTAGGATCAGCACAAAGACCAGGACCGCCAACCACAGAAGGCAGATTAAAATGACACTGAGGAAACAGAACTTCTAGATCCACAAAGAAAGGCATAATCATAAGTTCAACTCCTTGACTCGTGCAGATACCGAGACCTCTAGATACAGAGGTCTGATATTATCACCCAGGACAGAGCAGAAGTCTTCCATATACCACAAAAGCACCAAGAGGAGAGTAAATGAACCTGAAAGGAGTCGATAGTTAATCCCATGACAATATACTTCAAGGGTGGAGAAACACTTTATCTCTTAGGCAAAGAAAATTCCTTTTCAAATGACCCCAATATTTACTGTGCATTTGCAGGAAGGGAAAAAAAAAGCACAAAACAATTTTTTATTATTATTTACTTATCTATTTTTTGTTGATTTCATTGTTGTGGTTTGGCTATTGAAGTGGATGTCTCCATTTATATTTATTTATTTTCTTCTTTTCTTTTCTTATGTGCTCTGCCACATTTTTTTTTATCTCAATACCATGGCTTTTATATGGTTCTTACCCTTTTTTTTTTCTTTTTTTCTTTTTCTTTTTTTTTTTTTGAATGCTCACTGGATATTTTATTTGACAGTTCTTTAGGTACTATTGTGGTGCTTCACCTTCTTTTTCTCCTTCGTCTCTCAAACCAAGGATGAAAGCCTCTAGAAGGACTCCGCACATTTCCGGAGTATCTTATTCTTTTTTTTTTTTCCTCCAGGTTACTACTTTTCTCTTCTTCAAACAAAACCGCATAACTTGAACTATCTAGTCCCTCTTCCCAACTGGGGGGGGGGATAAGGGTGGTACCAAGACCAAATAGGTGTAAGACCACTAAGTAGTAATCTATGCACAGAGGGGACCACTTATTCTAGCAGCCCCGGTGGTAAGGGAAGAGGATATGGGAAGAAGGAAGGGAACGAAGGTGGAGGGAGGACAATTCAGAGATGGGAATTCCCCTGATTTTATGTTAATATGTACCTAAAATATTGTTGTCAATGATATGTAAGCCACTATGATTAAAATAAAAATTATGTTTAATAAAAAAGGCCAAATTTGTGTGACATTATGGATGCATAGATAGATTTGACCCTTCTAAAAAGCACAGTGGTATGTTTTCCCTAGAGATTCTGAACTTATAAACATAAATGCTATATTTTTTTCAAAAAGAATGCTGACTTTTAATACATAACTACCTACATAGGCCAAAATAAACTTTTATGTTGCCATTACATAAAGGCCTATCGTGCCAGTTTTACAAGTGATTAATGTATGCAGTTTTTATATTAACAATAGTATCTAAGACTTGAATAGGTATCACCTTGCCTGAAATTCCATACTAACATTGCTTCAGTTTAGTGAAACAATGATACTGACATCAGATATAAAGTTTTACCCCAATTTTTATTTTAAGAATTACCTCCCAGCTTACAAATAGTTTTAGTATATGAGAAAGTTGGATAGAAATTAGCTTAGAAAGTAGAAAAAATAATTTTATAAACTAAATAAGAAATAAATGTATTCATAGACTCAAATAACTCAGTAACATAATTTACTTTTTCTGATTAAAATGGCATATCTTTCCCTTTTAATGTTTGAAAAATGTGTTAATTATTCCTTGTAGAAATACCTATGTTTAAAATACTATTTCATGTATTATTCCCTTTGGACACAGAAACTGATTTATAGATTGTATTTGAAACATGAACTCAAGGCTAGGAGGAGATGGTTACTTAAGTTGTATACACTTAAGCATCCGCCATAGAATTATCAAGCATTTTTATCTACATTACAAAGGCTTTAAGTGTGTGCTCATAAGCAACACTCACAAAATTATTAAGCGGTTACCTACATTACAAAGGCTTTATCATATTATTTTAATCAGAGGATGAAAATATCTCATCTTATGAAAATTGTTAATCAGAGCTATTTGGGATAGAAAACACACATTCAAATTTTAAACTGTGCCGAGTCTGAACCTCCAAGTGGCCTTAGACCACAATATAATTCAGTAAATAATAAAGTAAATGGGCTGCTTTGGGAGTGAAGTTGATAATACTGCACATAGTCAGTAAAATATGAATTTTGATTAGAAGTTCACAATAGGGATTTGTGGGCCCTCAAGCAAACATCTCTGAGATTTATTCATATTTTGTTAACTGTAAAACATGAAATTGCAGCACACTTTCTTGCAACGGACAGATTGACATTTACAGAAGCCAGGAGGAACTTTGAAACAATTTAACGTATTTCCTCTAACTCAGCTATTATTCATGTCTGGAAGCTACCCTTAAAATTTCTAGAAGCACTTATAAAACCAGCATTTTCTTTAAGTTGAATAACTGCATTTTAATTATGTGTATTGCCTGAACAAAATTTTCTATGTTCTCCAATATTTCTTTTAGACAATACTCTTTAAGGGCTGAAAAAATACTCCAAAAGTTAAGGTTATCCCTCACTTAATTTGGCTGGATCTTTGCCATCCAAATATGGTCTCTTGAGCCCTACCAGGAGTGATCCCCAAGTTTAGGGCCAGGAGAAAACCTTGAGCACCGCTAGGTGTAGTCTAAAAACAACAACAAATTTGACAGCACTTGTTAAGGAGATTTTATTAAATCAATAGGTACCATTTTTTCCAGCATATAAGATGACTTTTTAACCCATGAAAAACTTCTTAAAAGTCGGGAGTCGTCTTATATGCAGATATATGGCATGCTGAAACTTACTCTAGCTTCAGGGATGAGTGATTCGCCCCCCTCTTACCGCCTCATCCCATCCAGCTGCCAGGCATCATCACTCATTCCTCCGCTTGTCCTGATTCCTTTCAAGGCACATAGAGGAGCTGAGTTACCAAGCCCCACATCTCATCCAGGGCCTGGTATGTGGCTTTCCGTTGTTCAGCTTTGATGGGACACAGGGGAGGCTCTATGTCTGCCTCTATCTGTCCCACCCCAGCCAGCGCTCTTGGAGGAGTCCTCTATCCCTGCTCTCAATGTAGACCACAATTAAAAACATCACAGTCACGCAATACAAATGATAAATGTAAAATGATTGTTGGCATGCCAAAGTCTAGCTTTATTAAAAATATACTGTTAACCTTTGAGGGTTATTCTCATTCTCTTACCCTTTTTAATTTCCATTTCATTAAAAGAGAGGTAGTCTTATATGATGAATATAGCTCAAATCCTATATTTTAATACGAAAAGTAGGGGGTTGTCTTATATGCCCAGTCATCTTATATTCTAGAAAATATGGTATATATATAAATTTGGTTTTTGGGTCACACCTGGCAGCACTCAGGGGTTACTCCTGGCTCTATGCTCAGAAATCACTTCTGGCAGGCTGGTGGAACATATAGGATGCTGGGATTTGAACCAACATCCTTCTGCGTGTAAGGATGCCCTACCTCCATGCTATCTCTCTGCCCCTGAATATGGTATATATTTTAAAACTTTCAGATAATCTCTAGTAACCTTTCAGTTAATATCTCTTAAATACTCCTTAAAAATATAGGGGCTGGAGAGCTAGCATAGATGTAAGGCATTTGTCTTGCATGCAGAATAGCATCCCATATGGTCCCCCGAGAATGCAAGGAGCGATTTCTGAGCATAGAGCCAGGAGTAACCCTGAGTGCTGCCAGGTATGACCCAAAAAGATATGTGTGTGTATATGTGTGTGTGTGTGTGTGTGTGTGTGTGCGCGCGCGCGCGTGTGTGTGTGTATGTATGTAGATAAAGCAGAGGTTTTAAGAACTGGTCTTTTTAAAATGAGGCTGAAATAATAGATTTGTGAGGGCCAGAGAGATAGCACAATGGTAGGGCATTTACCTTGCATGCAGCTGACCCAGAACTGACCGCAGTTCACTCCCCTGGCAACCTATATGGTATCCCAAGCCAGGAGCAATTTTTGAGCACATAGCCAGGGGTAACCCCTGAGCATCACCAGGTGTGGCCCAAAAACAAAAAAAGAAAAGAAAGAAATAATAGATTTGTGTAGATCTACTACTTCAATTTGTGTGAGATTACAATACAATAATTAAAAAGTTCAGATATAAAATGATAAAATGAAATAGGGAATTGACAAATTTCAGTGAAATTCAATATACTGGATTATATCAGTGCTATAATCAATTAAGTAAATAGGAAAATACCTGAAACTTAATTTTTACCTCATACCAATAAGCTCATCTTTTAAAAACAATAAAAATATGGCATTTCACAGAGAAAGTCTAATCTGGTCCTACATTTGCAGTTCAACAAGAGGAGGTTAAAAAGAAGTGTTTGACATGTCCATACTAAACCCAGATGTATGGGCTATACTATGAAAAAACAAAGCCATAGTTGTTTTTTTTCTTCATTTTAATTTAACTTAATTTAATTAAAAATAAATGCTGTATCGGTAAAGCTGCCAGTTGGAACCAATGGGACAGTCCAGCTTGCATCTCCTGCTCCTGCTGCCATGGTAGGCCTCAGGGTCCTAGGTACCACACAGCAAAAATGTTGAACCCTGTGCACTGCTGCGGGGTCAAGCCGTGAGACACCGACGGCTAGCACGTAGGACAATGCAACTCCAGTCCATTTTTATCTTGTTACCAAACACAGGAGAAATCCCATGTCTGCACTTTTTCCAGTCACAGGAATGGCCTCCAGCTCTGGGAGCAGATATGTGTCGGGAACCACATGGCCAGAAAGGGCCTTGACTACCCAGTGGGCCTAGGACTGGCTTCCGGCCAGGCTTCGAAACTCAATTGCCTTAAAAAGGACCCTCAGTCTGTTAGGCCTCAATGCTGGGCAGGAGCTGGCCCTGGCTGGGCTCAGGAGGGGAAAGGGTATGGTGCAGGCTCCAGCAGTGGCAGGTACATGAGCCTGTTTTTGATGCTCTGATAATCAGTGGGACAAGACCTCACCTCCAATAAAGCTGTGTTCCTTTCACTCCACCATGTTCTGGTCTGGATCCCGCTGTCCCTGAGCCAGCCTGCTGCTGGGCACCCCAGACTTACTCTGTGGAAGTAGCTCGATCTGGAACTCCTGAGTCCAACCTAAGTTTTTACTCAACGTAGTTTGTGATTGCTTTATGACAGGGGCTCTACAAATGTAGGAAAAATTCTTAAAACTATGCCTCTCTCATGAAACTTATCTCATGAGAATGACAAGTTTAATTAAATAACCACACTAACACATGTACTATCAAAAAGTGAGATAAGTGCTAAGAAAGAATGCTAATGAGACAGAATATGTCATATAACAGAAAAGATAAGAGCCTAAGATGAGACCTGTGTGTTTGAGTTAACAGATGAAAAGCCTTATAGTAGGGTTGTGTGTATCCATGATAGAGAGAAGGGACACATATATAAAATCTTCTGCTGTTATTTTCCTGAGCTATGATTAGTGTGATTTAGTCCACTTATTTTTGTATTTTTGCTTTTATTACTTGAAATTTGTTATTTTTAATGTTAGAACAAAAGCATAATATATCAGCAATCCTATGATCAACAAGCTTGATTTATTTTAAATTCCATCAATTATCTTATACTTCAAATGTCGTTTTTACAATAGATTTTTTATTTTTTATTTATTCTGAAATTTTCATACTATTATTAACAATACATAACAAAATAATTGCATGACCATGTATTTTAATTTTAATGCTTAACATAATTAAAAATATTTTTTCTTTTTAAAGAAAATGTGCACCTTATCCCTTATACACATATTAACTTTTTGTCTATTAATTATTTTCTTTCACATTTTATGAAAATGTTTCTTCAGCATTTTAAAGTGAGTGACCTAGTTTCCATTCTTGCTATTCAGAATCAATATTTCCATAATTATCATTCAATAATATTTTGTAGTCTTTCTCTTTGTGGTTTTCTACTATGATTTGTCTAGTTATATATTTATTACTGATCTTGTTATGTGTTAGATATATTTCCTTAATTTTGGATTCTTCTCTCCTCAAATTCTTAGTGATTCTAAGCAAATTTCATATTTATAAAATCTAATTTACTCACCTAGTAAGTTCTCCATCATTAAAGAAATACGTTTTATTTCTTACTATTATAATTTTAATAACATGTTACAATAGTGTTAAATTTTATGTCATAAGTGCACAATTTAGTGAACTCCATCACCATCAATGTACCCTAAATCTTTCACCACTGTCTTTATAATTTCTTTTGTCTGCCTCTCCATTCCCTTCATCTTTCTTGCCAATGGTTGGTGATCTAAATTTAATCTGAGGTC
Source organism: Suncus etruscus (assembly GCF_024139225.1). Classification (NCBI taxonomy): domain Eukaryota; kingdom Metazoa; phylum Chordata; class Mammalia; order Eulipotyphla; family Soricidae; genus Suncus; species Suncus etruscus. Next base: position 162,481,471 of record NC_064850.1, read on the forward strand.
AAGGATTTGTCATTGTTCAAAACTATCAAGTTCCTTGCTTTGGCTTTATACCACAGGTGAGTAAGATCATATGACATTATTTCCTTCAGAGATATTTTGCCTAACATGAAATCTTCCAGTTTTGTCCCATTGCAGTGAACCCTTTGATTTCATCTTTTCATCTTTTACCGCTGCATGCTATTCTGGCTGTCAACTTCTACCTGTCAGTAGCTATTGATACTGGTTCTGGTACACTTACATTAATTTATGTGCATGCAATCTCTAAGACTACTACATTATCATGTATTTAAACCCCACTAACAAGGCCTTACCTCCTTAAATACGCATATACATAAAACCCTAGAGAAATTTTCTTTTCATTTTAAAGCCAAACCAGAGACAGAGAAGTTTCCTTGTTAAGCTCAGCATTTACTAAAAATAAAATAAAATTCTTTGATGATTTCAGGTTTGAGGGTCTTTACCCAAATTCCTATATTATAAACCCTGGATAATGTCTTCTGACCCAAAAATAGTTTGTTAAGATGATACCTTCTAGCTTCATTTGTATTTTAGTAAATAACGTATGATTTTAAGAGCAAGGTGTAGCACAGGGCTAGTTTGGAAGCCTTATGTGGCTTACTTACCCCAGTTACTAGCATCATTTATTTCCCTGAGTATCTCTAGCTTTTGTACCTACAATATGTGACATAGGCAATCACTGGCACCACATACTCAGGCCCCAGCAATGGCCAATAATATCTGGAAGGAGCCTCTAAGGATTCTTGGTATCCCCCAAATATATGAACAAAACAGAATGAGATATTCAAATGAAAACAGGACCAAGAATGATCTCAAAAGTATTTAAAAGGTAACAGTCACTGGTGAAAGGGGGTGTTGTTTCTGACTGAACCCAACTACAATCATGTTTGTAATCATGGTGCTTAAATGTTTTATTTAAGAAAAAAAAGGTAACAGTCAAGTTTATCTATCCATAAACTAAGTTCTTTAAGGAAAAATAATCTTAATTTATCTCTATAGCAATAACATTAAATAGTTAGTACTATATCCTCTCCCAAACCATTAAACAAATATAAAGCTTTTATAAATTAATTATTTGATTATTATTAAATTAATCTACTTGTTTAATTATTAAATACCATTATTAGCTATCATTTAATTAATGATTAAATGTTAAAATAATTATTAAATATTTAAATTTAAGTTCTATAATAATACAAGATTATTACAAGTTGTAGAAATCCATGGTATGGAGTTATGCTGATTTTAGAAAATATTAGACTTAACTATTCTGAATTGTGGTTATATTTTATGCCATAAGAAAATCAGTTACATAAGTTAACTCTAGAAGTTAATAAAATATTTCAAGAACATAAAGTCATCAAACTTTGCAATCAAAAAATACCATTTTATAAGACAATAAAAACAACACTACTTCACATCAAGCTTAAACAATTTGGAAAGGAAATGGTAATACTGTTCTAAATTTACAATGCAAATGTTAATGAGATCTACCATTGACACTTTCCAGTCTATTTCTTTAACTGGAGAGTAACTATGGCAGTAGAGCTTCTTAAACTGGGGAAAGATGGTATATGTTTGTAATTCCTTTGACAATTTCTGCTTTTTTTTTTCATTTTCTTTTTAGTAATTGTTATGTTTTATTTTCAGTCATGATAAAATCTACAGAGTGACATTATAACAGTAAGCAAAATGAGATCTGACAAGGAAATTAATGTGTTACATTTCATCAAGGAATAAAAAAAACAATACTTGTAGAGAGCTATAGAAATTTCATTTTGAGTCATTTTTTCACTGTTTTATCTACCGGGCCATTCTTACATGTAAAACAGAACTTTATTTGCTTTTTTTGTGGGGAAGGAGCAGTGTTTGGGCCACATCCACAATACTCAAGATTTATGTCTGGCTCTGTGCTCAGGGATAATTCCTGGCAAGCTTAGAAACCATATAGGGTGCCAAGGATCGAACCAGGATAGACAAACACCCTAATTGCTATACTATTGCTCCAGACCTATTTGCTTTTCTTATATTTCCAATAAACCCTTATAAATGAATTATACATAATGTAACCATTACAAGAAGAGGTTGTTCCATAGTTCTAGTATCAGTGCCTGGTGTACTTTGATTTTAAAAAAATGTTAAAAAATAACAATGAAAGTAAAGAGTTCATTAAAAAACTTAACTCGGGGGCCGGGCGGTGGCGCAAGAGGTAAGGTGCCTGCCTTGCCTGCGCTAGCCTTGGACGGACCGCGGTTCGATCCCCCGGCATCCCATATGGTCCCCCAAGCCAGGAGCGACTTCTGAGCGCATAGCCAGGAGTAACCCCTGAGCGTTACCAGGTGTGGCCCAAAAACCAAAAAAAAAAAAAAAAAAAAAAAAAAAAAAAACTTAACTCATGGTGCTCTTTGTTACTCAGATTAATTCCTCCCAGTTTTGCTATTGTAACTGTTAGGTAAAAATATATTTTAGTGAACTGTGGATGTGATTCAATCGAAAAGCACATACTTGGTATATTAAGGACCTGGTTTTAATCCTCAGCACCACATAGTCCTCTGTGTATTAGAGACGGGACAGCTGATAGGGCACTTGCCTTGCAAAATAGCTGACTTGGGTTTGATGCTCAGAAACACAGGTGGTTCTGAGTTCTAGCTTGGAAGATCTCTGAGCACCAACAAGTGCAGCCAAAATATTTCTAAAAGTTAATTTCCTGGAATGTTTTTTTTTACTTTTAAAGTGTTAAAATTAGCTTATTTCATTTTCATAACTCTCATAAAATCAAGTACAAAAGAATGTGAAAAAGCTATGATGAATATATTTTTAAAGTATCTTTCAAACCTTTTCATAGCATATATATGTACAGTTTATAAATGTCTAAAATAATCCATATGCAAATATTTGTAATATTGTGCATATGTATAAATATTTAAGCTATTAATCAAAATCAGACTAATATTAAGATAAGATAGTCTGTAAAATGTTAAAACAATTTATATCTAAAATTAACTAACACATGAATCTAATTTTACATGCTGATGGATATCTATATTAACATGACATGTTATAAGTCGGCTATTTTATATTTTAATTTTAAATCCCACAACATTTATACTGCCATGGGTTTGGTTAAAATATAGGGAATGGGGCTGGCGAGATAGCATAGAGGTAAGGCGTTTGCCTTCCACAGAAGGACAATGGTTCGAATCCTAGCATCCAATATGGTCCCCCGTGCCTGCCAAGAGTAACCCCTAAGTGCTGCTGGGTGTGACCCAAAAATATTGGGAATAATAGAAAAACTAGATCTGTGAACTCTAGTTCTGGCAAAAATCCATTTAATTTTATTAATTGAAGGCCTTTGAGCTTGAATGATGTAGCATATGAACAATCCTTAGCAAAGCTAATATACTCCACTATTGCCAAGGCACTGTTGAGATTTTCTCTAATGACACCAGACTGCTAAAGGATCCCTTCCCATTGTACACTTACACCAAACATTATGAAGTTCAATTGAACAACAACTGCATAATGGAACTGTCACCAATTCAGACTCCACTTTAGACTGCCATGATTACTTACATCAATCCAATTGTTACTAGACAAACATATTTAACTAATAGATTCATGCTAAAACAATATATTTCTCTCACTTTAAAAAGATCTTTAAGTACACTGTTAAGATTATCTGTTCAGGTCTCTATCTGCAATATACTCACAATCCACCACACCTCAGGGATTAGGAGCACTGATCTCTTCTGAGACCAGACCTCTAACTCTAAACCTAAGTTTGGAGCAGAGAACAGCCATCTAAATCTGCTTTCTCTCCTTTCTTTCCATATAAAATTATTAGCTAAGTAGTTAGGTATTGTTATTTTTAAAGTTCATATCTAAAAGATATTGTTGATCATCTTAAACAAATGCCTATTTCCTTTAACCTCACTGCAGAATATCCAAAATTTACAGTCTCCAGATTTTAGTTCTTGATCACTGAAATCCTTATGTTGCCAGTACAGTTTCACACTTGGGACTTCTTTGGTAATTCTCATAGAGTCGGCTATATTATAGCATGTAAATATTTTATCTTCCTATCATTCCTTATATGCTTTGTTTTATTTTGGAGCCACACCTGGAAGATCACAGTTTACTTCTGGCTCTAGGCTAAACATTCTTATTAGCTTTCTTCTTTATTTTCCCTCTTTACTCAAAGATAGAATTCCAGTACTTTGTTCCTTATTTTTGGTTATTCAGAAAGCTTTGTAAGATCAACATAACAAGATTCCTGCACATTTCATCCATTTATAGCCCTTGTTTCTCTCCTTTGACATGGAAAATAATTTTTCTGTCTCTCCGGGCCCAATTTTTCTGATATAAACTTCCCATAATTATCACCTACTTAAAAATGTTTGCTAAATATGTAACCATTTCCCTAAACATATTTTGCAATACAGTCACCTCAATAATAATATGGCCATGAGCCAGAAGATCCCACATACCAGGATTACTGCTCCTCTTTTACTGGCATGGCTGGGACTCTGGACAGACAGCTGGCCAAAGGCCCCCAGGACTGACCAGTTAGTCCTGGAGACCGAGAGCCCCCCACATCAAGCTGGCTTTCAAGGCCAGGTCTGGCATCTGAGCTCTGGGGGTGGGGTGGGGAGGAGGCAAACTCCTCCCCCATGCAAACAACTCCTCCTCTCCCATACTGGAGAGGGAGGTTGCAGCTGGACCCAGGCAATCTCACATGCCAGGATTCCTACTCCTCTCCTACAGTTCCTAACTCGGTAGGCACAAAGATTGACCTCCTGCCCCAACAGACCACCTTCCAGCTCCTCAGTGAAAGACACCCTCTGGGTCCCCATTCTCATTGCATCGGCAAAGAACTACAACCAGCACGCCTGCTGACTCATGCTTGATGGCCCCTCTCACCCCCACCAAATTGTGCATGATACAGGAATCGGCCTCAGCAAAACTCCCAGCTCAAAGACTCTATATGGTCTCGTAATGCAGCAAAGCATCTCTCAAACTCAATTCCAAGGCCTGTGAATCAAAAAGTACCTTGGCTTTTAATCCCCACAAGAATATATTAAAAGACTTAATTGGGAGTCTTATATTGCCTATGGAAGCTCAATACCTGTATAACAATACATCTTAAGATGTGTATTCCTAAATATACAAGTAGCCTCTCCACCACTTGTTTTATTCGAATGCCTTTTCTTTTAACTGTTTTATTTATTTGTTCTATTTTAATATATACATTTTTTCTCTATCCTTACCATTTTGGGGGCTGCTTGGTACAAAAAGCCTTGACTGGGATAAAAGCTCAGAACAAAACCAGACGACAGAGACTGTGTGTACAGCCTGTCATCCTTACCCAGAATAGCACCAGCAACACAGTATTACACCATACGTTTTTGTATGGGCACAGTAAAAAAAAGGGGAAATCATAGACACAGAAACAAGATCTTATCTCCTAGGGATAAGAACTCACTTTTTATAGCAGAAAGGTGCCCCCCATCCTGAACATGTGTCATGCGAATACAATCAGTCCCCAGGAGATTGGACAGTGTTAGTCCAATCTGAAACCCCAGATCCCGACGTAGAAATGATACAGCTCTGGGCAACACAATCAGGAACTAAGCTCCATTGGGAGATTTATAACACTACTCTGACACCAACTTGTACCAGTTTTGATATGACAACGAGGAAAGGAAAACTTGACTTAAGACCAGGCTGTTCTTTCACATCACCTAACACTAAATGGAAATCAGAAGAGATATCGTCCTTTGAACTGTGAAAAATTAGAGCACCAACAACAGAAAACTGACTTTGACAACCGTGACTGAACAGAGCCTACCTTGGGACTAATAAGGAAAACCCTACCCTAGGCTGTAGTCCAGGATACATAAAAAACAACAACAACAACAACAACAAGATGTCTTATTGCAGAGGTCCAACTTGGACAACAGAGACTGAGCAGAACCTTTGGATCCATAATATCCCAGGCTTCGGCTTAGGGACTGAACGAAAACAGGGAGCAAGTGTTACAGAAGACTGAACACCACAACAATGGTAGATAGGAACCCCTAGAACCTAGAGACTCTATCCTTATAAGACCCTGACCTATAACCTGCGCAAATGCCAAGATCGCTAGCTACAGTGGCTTGAATTTCTCACACACAACCAAGAGGAAACGTTCCTGACATCACAAAAAAGCCTTTGGGATGGGGTAATGAGTATATATGGAGCCAGGGGTTGATCCCATGATGGTATGCTTCAAGGATGGAGAAACCCTGAATCTCTTAGGCCATGGGAATTCCCTTTCTTCCCCAATGCTTACTGTGCCTATGCAAAAGAAAAAAAAAAAAAAACAGAAAAAAGTGGGGGGGGAACGCCAAACCCTACCACTCCAGCACCCATACTTTTTCTTGTTTTGTTTTGATTTGTTAGTTTTTTACTTTATTTTCCTTCTCTTTTTTCTTCCACTTTTCTCATTCTTTTTCACTCTTGTGGTTATTATTTAGAGATTTATTTTTATTTTTATTTTTATTTGCCGGGTCCATTTTTTTTCTTTTTTCTTCCATTTTTCTTTTCTTCTTTTTCTCTCTTCTTTCTTTTTTGGTAGTTGTCACCAATTTTTTTCTCCCCTTTTCCTTATCCTTTTTTATCTCCAATGATGGTGGAATAGATGCTCAATCTACAAAAAGATGTAAAGTGGAGACCAGTTGCACTAGCATACTGGGGGGTAGAGGAGGGAGATATGGGATGCATACTGGGAACAGGGGCAGGAGGAGAACAGCACTGGTGGTGAGAATGGCCCTCACTCATTGTCACTATATACCATAAATGATGCAGTGAAAGATTTGTAATGCACTTTGGTCACAATAAAAATTAAAAAAAATAATATGGCCATGATAAATTTTTTCATGGTTCTTACTGTATTTGCTGGCGTATAAGACGACCTTTCAACCTATGGAAAACTTCCTAAAAGTCGGGAATCATATTATATGCTGGTATACGTCATGCTGAAACTTGTTCCAGCTTCAGGGACGAGTGATCCGCACCCCTCTTACTTTTAAGAAGTAACTTGCTTTTAAGACTTTTAGGAAGTTTTACATGGGTTGAAGGGTCATCTTATATGCCGGAATATACAGTATTTTCACTATTGGGTATTAGTAACATGAACGACTACTCAGAAAATTCATGTAAATAAAGTAAACAAAGTCTAGAAAATCCACTCATAAGGTCTTGAACCATAGTAGAGTGGGTAGAACATGTATCTTGAATGTGGTAACCTAGATTTTATCCCTGTATCCCAAATAGTACCCTGAGCACTACCAAAAATAATTCCTGAGTATTTTGGCTTGAACAATAAAACAGCAGGTCAGGTGTTAGCCTTGCACAAGGTCTAGCCAGGATTAATCTCTGGCATCCCATATGGTTCCCCAAGCCTGCCTGAAGTGATTTCTGAGTGCAGAGTAAGGGATAACCCCTGAGCGTCATTGGGTGTTACAAAAACAAACAAATAAATAAAAAATAATTCTTGAATGCAGAGCTAGGAGTAACATCTGAGCATTGCCAGGTATGACCTCTGCCCTCCCCCTACAAAAAAAAAATAACGGGAAATACACTCATAACTATTTTCTAAAAATCTTATAATTCAGTGTAAAAGTGAGTTTCAAGCAAAATCATATACATAATATAAAAATGATAAATACAATTATGCTTGATAATTGTAATGTCATAAAATATCAAAATTTCAGTAACAATAGGAAAGTCTAAGAATTTTTGGCAAAAAAGTGTAATTCAAAATTAAATTAAATTACAAACATTTAAAAATATATAAAATGGCATATTCAAAAATAATTTACTTAGGAGAGTAACCACAATCTCAACAGTACTAAAAATCAAACATGGCTGCACAGAAGAATTCTAGATGATTGAGATTAGTTGATTTAATTTTATTTTTTAAGCATTCCTTTTCTTATTCTCCTCTATAATTCATCAACATTTTTTTTCTGGAGATCACATAAGGGCATATAAATTTATTAAACAAGAAACTCTAAACTCAAGGGAAATTCTCAAAAGATGTTAGTATAAATCTAAGGTTACTTAACATGTGCTTAAAATTATAATTTGAATATTTCTAACACTAACAGTAATTCAATGTCAACATTCTCCCAGTAGTCAAGACACATAGGAATCCAAATAATGAAAACTGATTTGCTAAGTTTGAATTTAAAAAAATATAATAATAATATCAAATAATTAGATTGTAGCACCAGGTTCATCTGGATGGAAATATTTTTGTCTACAACAGAGGTTTCACCTCTAGGAAAATGAAGTCTTTTGTTAGGAAAATACTTCACTTTATTAATAAGATTACTAAAAATATATTTACAAAACAGTAATATTTATAATTCTTAAGTTTATATATAAGAAATACAAATAGTTACAAGGTACACTACTATGAAAATGTTGTCCACACCACAGTAATCTGTGTATTGTAGACATGAGTGAGTTATGGGATAGTCCAATCACCAGAGATCTCTATTAGGAACAACGATTTTGTTAGTTTCCAATCAAAATGCCAGGTTGTATTACAGTGTGAACATTATTGTGTCACTTAAAAGTGATTTGATGATCACAGAAATCTTAGCTTTTAAAGTTTACATTCTAGAATATAATTTCCCTTTTTACTTGAAGCATATGGGAGACACAATACTTATAATCTATATATTGAAAACCAAACTAGTTAAACATTAATTAGTGCTTATTAATGACTTTATTAAGGAGAGAGTCAAGTACATATGAATTGTTTATATGAGGACAACTTTGGATTAATAAAACATTTATCTCATTATAATAGATAAACATGCCACCCTCTATTCTTTAAAATTTGTAGTGTATTCTTTTCAACTGGTAGTTCAATGCTATTATTCTACAATTGTTCAAATAATACCAACTCTAAATCAACATTTCCAAATTAGTAAACTCAAATACATCTTAATGTAGTTTATAAGTTGCTTTTTGGGGGGGCACTTCCGGTGACACTCAGGGGTTACTCCTAGCTGTGTGCTCAGAATTTCTCCTGCCTCAGATGCCAGGGGAATTGAACCGTGGCCGTCATGGGTCAGCTGCATGGAAGGCAAATGCACTACCACTGCACCCTCGCTTTGGCCCCAGTTTTATAAGTTTTGATATATAAAAATAGCCATATAAGTATTTCTTGATCACAAGTAAACACAAATAAACCTGTAAGGAGAAACTACTGAGAGAATATGACCCACATATAAAATTCAAACAAAAACTTTGAAACTAGAATTGAAGATCTCATCTAATTAGGTTCATTTTAAAGCATGGTACTAATATGAATACACTAGCACTGATCCTTACATGTCACACTTAGGATTTCCCTGAGGCCATGAATCATATGCCAAAAAGCTTTCTAGCCATCTGGTAATTATAGTTAACTCCACCCACCAAAAATAAAATGAGAAGTTTCAAAAAGTAATGGCCAACCTTAATCCAATAATTCCTACATAACAATATAACAATGAGATCTACAATTCCAATACTATTTATATAAGAAAAATATAACTAAAAGAAAATAATAAAACAACATCGCTCTAATCAAGAAGCAGAATTTCTTATTCTTACAATTTTTTTTTAATTTTGTGACTGTACAGTTTGAATTTCCTCAACTTTCCAGTGTTCTAACAGCTCTAAGCACTTGAAGAAAGCAATAATTGTGAGAATAACTATCACAAATGAATACTTGATGGGGATTAAGAAGAGTGGAACATAAGAGCCTATTGAATAAACTTCTCATGAAGAAAAAGAAAGGGAAATAATCTCCAGTTTCTTCTGTTACAGATGATCTATGCATTACTTTCTATTTATATTTCCAAGTCTTAGGCATTTCTCCTTTAAAACATTATTATATTAAAGTAAATTATATCAAGTAATTATAGAATATTTATAATAAAAGTTATATTTTGTTCTATGTACTGTTTAAAATATATAGAAATAAAATTATGTAAATAATTCCTTAATCCACTACTTCATGAAAGAAACTAACATTGTCAACTCATATCCTATCTGGGAGATAGATGAAATATAATAAAATTTAAAATGTTTAAAATAAAATATTCAGAAAAATATATGTAAATGACATATTAGAAAAAGATACTTTACTAATGGAAACATCATTAAATATTTCAGATGATCTTCTGAAATATATATTTTGCTAAATTATGGACCTTCTCAAAAAAAAGAAACCTAAAATTCAATGCAATAGGCATTAGGAAGACAGAACATTTAAATTAATTATTTCCAGCTATATCTGAAACCACAAATAATTTTAGTCAAATAATCTTTTTTTTTTTTTTGGTTTTGGGGCCACACCCGGTGACACTCTGGTGTTACACTTGGCTTGGCGCTCAGAAATCATTCCTGGCATGTTCGATAGACCATATGGGATGTCGGGGATTGAACATGAGCCCATCCTGGGTCAGTTGTGTGCAAGGCAAATGCCCTACCTCTGTGATATTATTCTAGCCCTTCAAACAAGCTTTTTTAAATGTTGTCATTTTTAACAGTACAAATGCTTTTAGGAAAATTTACACCAAACAAGGATTTTGCTAAATGGCCAATTCTTATAAATTCAGTGGCTAAAAATTTCACAATGTATTCATGGTTTAATGAGCGAGAAATTCAGTCTTTTTAACTGGTCCTTCTGCTAGTTTCTCCTAAAGCTGTAATCAAGTTGTGGGTCAGCTATGTTCTTATTTTTTGTTTGTTCATTTTGATTTTTTAAATTACTTTAAACACCATCATTTAAAAGGTTGTTTATAAGTTATTTTCTTTCTACAGTTACAAAGTTGTTCATGACTGTATTTCAGTCATGTAGTTACAACATCTTTCACCATTGCACATTTCTCATCACCATTGTCCCATTTCCCTCCTGCCCTCCTCACTTCCTGCCTCTTTTGCAGCTCTCTCCTCTCTTCTCTTTCTCTCACTTTAGACACTGTGGTTTGCAATATTGTTACTAACGGGGTATTAAACATATAATTTTATCTCCTTTCAATAACCAGTTCTCGTTCAGTGATCATTCCCAACTATTATTCTCATAGTAGCCCCTTCTTGTCCTAAATGCACTCCCCACTTTTTGTGGCAAACTTTCTACCATGGATTGGTCCTCCTGGTCCTCTTCTCTATTGTCTCTGGAAAATATTACCAAACTATCTTTTTTAATATTTCAAAAATATGTGCAATTATTTTATGTCAATCTTCCCTAAAAGGCTCAGCATATATGCTCAACATAATAATCTACATTAATTCAGATTTGAATCAGGTACTCTTTAATACATTCATTAGCTTCTTAAAAAAAGATATGGTCCTAGATGAAGTCCAAAGGTGCATAGTTTGAGACTAATTTAACTATAATAAAGATTCTCTTTTGTTGTAATGGAGGGAGCAGTGTGTCTCAGCAGTAGGGTCTTTAGAAACTGAGAGCAAAACAATCGAATCTAAGTCCTAAAGCCACAAGCAACCACAATACAAATTTGCAGCTGCCAATAAACTGATGGAACTTGAAAGTTCATCTATCGCTGGCTGAGCTCGCAAATACTAAGAACTTAACTATAAAAAGCTAATGCGTTAAAGAGGACCCAATTGAACTCTGACTTTAAAATGTAAACAACTCAACCACTGGAGAGGTAATTCATATTTACAGACCCTGAATATCCTCAGAGGAAAATATTAATAATATAATCACAAGGGTCACTTGGGAGATATTTTAGAATGCTATTGGTATAAACTTTTACTACTAATTAAAACTTTGGAAGAAACAAAAAGAAGAACTTTACTGGCAGAGGTAAGCAACTGTTTATAAAATCATAGCATTAAGCACAAAACAACTTAATATTTGGAATATCTTTGTAGTATAAGCTCCATATTTTAGAATCACTTGAAATATTTCACTATACTTTTGAAAGTAACTGGCTGATTAAGATATTGTGTATAGAATTATTTGTTTTTAGTAAGATTTATTGGATTATTGCATAGCAATATCAAAAACTATTGGATTTTAATAACTTACTGATTAATAATATGATCTCAATAGCTGTATATGTCTTTTTCGTATAATTTAAGCATTATTTTGAGTCAGAATAACTAACTTAGTTTTATTCACGGTTATCTGTCTGAGTTATGTTACAATACAAAAATCCATGAAAAATGTACCAGCTCTACCAGTAATATCTAAATCATGACATTCATGATATGGTAGCCAACATTTTCTGCAAGATGAAATATAAACATTTTAAGCTAGTATGAGAAATTCCCATAATTTTGCTTCATAATGTTCCTAGTTTTATTCTCTACATTTCCTTACACTGCACTGTGCACCATGCCCTAAGCAAGACTTAGGTGAAAATAACCTCCCATTATACCAGCAACAACAGTGTATAATTGTTTTATGTATATCCTATATTTGCATAGCTAGGATATTATCTTAATGTTCTGATGGTTAAGTACCAAAGCATCCTTTCATTTCATTTATCTGAAGTACAAATTTGCCACAATGTTCTACTTCAAAATAACCATGTACTATTAAATAGAGTAAGCATCTTCAAAGTGGCCATGGTCACATCCTATATCTTCACATATTAAGGTGAAGAATAAAATCTTTTTTTTTTGTTTTTTTTTTGGGCCACACCCAGTGACACTCAGGGGTTACTTCTGGCTATGTGCTCAGAAGTCACTCCTGGCTTGGGGGACCATATGGGATGCCGGGGGATCGAACCGAGGTCCGTCCTAGGCTAGCGCTGGTAAGGCAGACACTTTACCTCTAGCGCCACCGTGCCAGCCCCAAAGAATAAAATCTTAAAGCATATTTATATATTTTTATATCAACTCTGTACTTTTACATTTTCTAATGTGTTCATTTTTTGAAACAGAAGTAATTTATGTAACTTTGTATCCACATATTGGTGAAATGTTCCATTTTAAAAACAACTGGAATGCATTATTATAAATGGAGGCCAAACCATGACTGTAAAGTATAACTCAATTTTTTCTTATTCCAGCTATTAACACTTTGATATTATGTGACTATTTTGAATAAAAGTACAATTCCCACAAGTGTGTTATACAAAATGTTCAGACCATATAAATGTGTTATACAAAATGTTCAGACCACAAGGGATAAATTTTACTTAATATAATTAATCCAATCATTTATCAATAGCCTGATTTTATAAATGTTACACATTAATATAACTTTACTTAAGTTTGCCTTTTTTGACTAACCTCAGAGGTGCTCAGTGTTTACTCCTGACACTGAGCTCAGGGATCACTCCTGGCAGGGTTCAGAAACCAAATGTGTTGCTTCATACAAGACAAGCATTCTATCCTCTATTGCTCTAGGCCCTAAAGTTGCTGTCAAATAATGGCAATAGACTCCACATGAGATTACAGTCAACAGCTCTCAATGAAAAGGAATGATGACAGTTTAGTGATCTGTTTAGTATGATATAACATTTATCCTTCAAAAATAATTTTAAACTCTTGAAAAACATTGCCACCAAAATGGAAGTCTTTATCATTATTTTAGAAACAATGTTAAAGAAGTCTTCCCTGCAGAAAGAAGATCTATTTTTGTGCACTATTAATGAGACTATAAAATTTGGCATGTTACGGAAACAATATAGCAGTTCCTTGGCAAAGTTGAAATACAGAGCTACTATATGATCTAACAAGCACTGTGGGCACGTAGCCAAAAGCAATAAACGCAGTCTTAAAGGATATCTGTATAACAATGTTCATACAATAGTATATACAACAGCCAAGAGAGATGAAAACCATAAAATGTTCAATTGATTAATGCATAAACAAAATGTGGAATAAACATACCATGACATATTATTCAGTATCAGCGAGGAAATATTGTATCACATGTTATCTCATGGATAAATTTTGAGGACAGTAATAAACCAAATAAGTCAGAAATAAAAATGACAAATTGCTATAAAATTCCACTTTTATGAGTTATTTAAAGTAAAGTTACAGAAATAAAAGATGATAGTTGGAAGATGGGCATAAAGCAGAAATTGTTTAATGAGTACAGAGTTTCAGTTTGCAGCATAGAACTCTTCTAGATTTTTGTTTCAGAACACTGTCTATACTTGAAGTTGTATGACTATTCTTTTAAAAATTCGAGAGAAGATAATTTTATTTATTTATTTATTTATTGGGGGCACACCCAGAAGTGCTCAGGAGTTATTTCTGGCTTTGCATCCAGAAATTGCTCCTGGCATGCTGAGGGAGCCATATGGAATGCCACAGCTCAAACCCAGGTCCATCCCAAGTCAGCCACGTGCAAGGCAAACCGCTGTGCTATTGCTCTAGCTCGAGAAGATAATGTATACATTATACTTTTACCACAATAAAGAAAGATATTTAAAAAAAATAAACAGCATGTATTAAATCTCTTTGAAATTATTTTTGCATGGCAATAATAATATTTTTCTATCACAGGACATCATGCAAGTAATTTTATCTATGCAATTAATACTGAGTATAACTGTTATATGTCACACAGTATGAAAGGCACTGGATCCAAATTCTTCCTTCAAAACATGTTTTGGGAAAATTATGAAATTATTAAGAAATAGATATATGGTCTGGTATAATAGGAATAGAACTGAGTCAAGAACATTAGATCATTGGTGTCATCAACTATATCAATGGCAGAAACAACCATAACCATATTGAGATAAGGATAAAATAGAAAGGTTTCTTTTCATGTTTCTTTTCAAATATATCTGCTTGAGATGTTTGGATACATGGATGAATTACCCAGTAGAAGAAAATCTTAGATTTGATTCTTAAATTTATACATTAAATCAACAAAACAAAATAAGGTGAAGCTAAGGAAATGAATGCAATTACTTAGAAGAAACTCAGTGACAAAATGAATTTAAAATACAGTATAGTAAAATTATTTAATTTAAAGGATAAAGATGTAAAAGCGATAAAATTTGGAAAAACGAAAGTTTTCAAAGCAAATGTAACATCTACAATATAACAGTAGAAAATGAGTAAAGAAAGTACATCTAACTTAATTGTCTATCAATACATGTATATGTGAAGAGTAGATGGATCCCCGTACATAATCCTCAAATAATATAACACATGAACTCTTTAGAAAAAGAGCAATAATTAGTGAGCCAATCAAATCAAAGACTTTAGCAAGAGAACATATTAATACTAAGAGAACAAAATAAGAAAATATAATTGTGAGAGCAACAGATAGACTGTCTCCTTGAAAATAATAATTACATAATATAATAAATACAATAAAATACTTAACTATATTTTAATATAAACATGTGAGAAGTATAAATGCTGTTTTTCCTCACTATTGTAGAAAGCCAATGATCTTATAACAAAGTGAAATCTGTAATTGAACAAATACACTTAATTTATCATTAATTTTTAATCATTTATGTTAATTTCAAAAAATCAATGCATCTATGAGAAGGCTCTATTCATTAGACATATCTTAATTTTCATTTATTTTTTATCATTTGCTGTATATAGTAATATATGTTACTATTCTTATTAAATTAATGTAATTCTCATCACTATTTCTTATCACTAATTATTTCTACCTGCCCATATCAATCATTTTATAAATCATATATGATTTTATTGGTGCACATATTCAGTGATAAATATATAATGAATCTGTAATTAGAAAGTTTATGATGGTTAGATCTCTGTGATGATTTAGTTTGCCTACTTCAAATTTTTTTCTTTTGATTTATATTTTTAAAATAATTTGAATCTGGGACAAGAGGATTAGTGCAGTGGTAGGGTGTTTGCCTTGAACATGGCTGACTAAAGATGGACCGTGGTTCAATCCCCTGGTGTCCCATATGGTCCCCCAAACCAGGAGTCATTTCTGAGCGAATAGCCAGGAATAACCCCTGAGTGTCACCTGGTGTGGTCCAAAAGTCCAAAAAAAGAAAAACATTTAAAATAATTTGAATCTCTAATTTTCACATAAAATCAGTCTAAAAATGGGGAGAACATTAGAAATAAATGTATAATACAAGTGTATTTTTGTGTTGTTTTAGTGTTTCTAAACTGTTACAATATTACAATTTTACTAGTACTTTTATAGAGATTTTGAACTAAATCACATTCCTATTATAATTATAGCAATCTATTTTTGTTAAAATTTAATAATATTTAATTAGTAATACATAAATGCTTATTTATTTTCAGTTTGGAGTCACACTCAGCTGTACTCAGGGATCACTACTGATAGACTTCAGGGACTATATGAGGTGCTGGAGATCAAACCCTGGGGGGCCATATATGTTAGCCTATACTACAGGACCCATATGTATATATATAAATTGCAAATAATTCACTTTCAAAACTAACTATGCAATTGTTATTGACATTTACAAAGAGAAATTGAATCTTCAATTAGAAACATCTTTAGTCTCTACTTTAGAATATCACAAATACAGAGCTTAAATCTTGCTCTAAAATCTACTCCCTATCTATACCAGGTTGCTAGCCATCCATAGTGTCTTATCCCAGAATTGTGAAAATGAATGTAAGCTAAAAGGTATTAGAATCTATTCATTCCTTTTTAGTTAGATATATGAAACCTTAGCAATTAAGAATATTTTGGGAAAGGCATCTAATATTTTGACATAAGAATGGAATTCTTGGAAGTTCTGCTTCCATATTCCTGTATGAGCTTATTTAACTTTTCTCTCTCCTACACAAAAAGTCTAGAACATAAAACCATGAGTGCTGTATTCCCAGATAACTCAGAAGATTTGATGTTATGGATGCAAATGCTAAAACATGTCCCTCACTGTAGTTACAAATAAAACAAGAATCAATGGAAAAGTGAAAATAAATTAGTTACATAAATATTGGATATTATGATCAATTATGTCAGCTATGTGTACACTCATTAAATAAAGTAAATTAAAGAAATAAATATGGATAGTCTTCAAAAACTAACCAACTTACTTTCTACTTATACCGCGAAATTATCTCTACAAGTCCCAAATACTCAAGAAATATATTCACTCTTTCTGAAATGATTATGTAGACATAGTGCTAAGGATTTGCCATAGATGATTTATTCCAATGAACCACTGTCAAAGATGAAGTAAAGTCTGTTTACTAGCTACCCTGCTGAAATTCATACTTGTAATCTAAATCATCTCAAAAATCTATTCTCAGAGGGTCTCAAAATACTTGAAGAAAAAAAAAAGCATGAACTACCAATAACAATGACCACTGAGGAAGTATTTATATATATATATATATATATATATATATATATATATATATATATATATATATGTCCAAATATATCTCAGTGATTCTATTATGATTTGTCTTTCTATTCTCTGTATGTATAAAAGTACTTTAAATATACTTGGTATGTTTCCTCATCTTTATTTTCTAAATTTCTGTACCAAATTCTACATCAAGGTCTAAAACATGAGTTTTAAAGTCATGCATGGTAGAGACCAGTTGGAAATGCATATAGAAAACTAGTAAGGCATTTCTTCCTGTGTGTGTGATGTAGAATAGAAAAAAATGCATGAGCGAGGCCATACTCTGAACTAACAAGCAAAAATAAACAAAAAAGTAACTATTTATGAACCAGCTATGAATACTCATTATAATCAATGTGCAGTAGTCAATTAGTAGTATACACAGCAAGAACAATATAAAATCAGAGGCTACCGATTGCAAATCATTTTTAAATGACAAATAAAGACAATGCATTTTCCTTTCTGAATTAATAGTCATGTATGTACCCTAGAGGAATAAAAACAAGAAGTAAATCCATGAATAGCAAAAATTAGACTTAAGAATCTGTTCCTGGAAATTTTTATTGTAAATTTTGAGTATTCACTATATACTATGTACATAGTTTATGCGTATACTATATATATGATGAAAATTTGAGTTTACCAAATTACCTAATGTTTATATCTTAGAGTGGTAATATTTTTAAAGTTTGATAATGTATTAATTATGTTACCAATGGAAAGGTTTTATAAAATTTCTGGTTATTTCTCTGTACTTTCATCTTATCAAATAGTACAATGTGCTCAGATAGTTTAAGTTGCAAGAGGAATATTTCAACTAAATGTTGCTGTAAAACAAAAGGCCAGTTAGCTTAAACCCTTTTACAAGTAAGCTGGAACTATCAAAGACATAAAAAAAATAAACAATCACAGCAATGTAACTGAAAATGATCACTGATGAAACAGATTTAGAATGAATGGTAGGTTATCTTTTTCAGGACAGTTAAATTATTCGTTATTGTTGATTTCTAGCATCTTTAACAAAACAATACGAGAAATAATAGTGGAAGTCTGAAACATAACTTAGATACAATACTCAAAAAATTGCTGGCACTGCACATATGTGCACGTAGGTGTGTACGCAAGCACACACCAGAGGTCCCACTCTCGACCTAAAATGGCTGAGTTGCAATTGTTGTTGCTTGGTGACCAAATAGTAGCTCCTCATTCTCAGAGTAATCTAAACAGTGACAGCTAGGTCCCTTCAGTTTTGGTGTGTCTAGGGCAAATGTTAAAAGGCATGTTTAGCTTCCAGTATTCCCCATTTTAAATGAACTGTCACTTGATTTTTGTCATCAGCTAAATTTAGGCTCTAGAGGTAAGAATATAAAGAAAAGGTTTACCTATTCTTTTGGGAAAATAAGAACAAGGATTTCACTTCAGTCTATGTGGTGTCTACTGTTTTCGTATGACCTCCTGTTTGCTATCGGTACAGCTTTCATTCATTAAACAAAGTAGTTAATTAGTCCAAGCCTATCCTCTTCCCTTTTCTTTCCCTTTTTGCAGCAGTAATGATGTCTAATTATCAGCGGCAGTGGAGTCACTGCAACAGCAGGCACAAATCTCTGACAGCAAAGCCAGCCATGAACCTTTAAACCTCAGACAGAATGACTTAGTCTACTTGAAAATACCATCCAAATATTGTACTTGATTTCAACCACTATTACGTTGGAAATAAAAATAGATATATTTTCTCTTTCTGCTGATTATACTTTTGTTCCCCTAAACACAAAAAATATTTTATGTGAAAAAATTGCGATGTGAGTAAATACATGATAAAAAGAATTTAAAAAAAATGTAATCTCGCTGAAATGATGATTGGCTGTCTCTCAGAGAAGGAGGAGCCTTCGAATTCTCTCAGGAAGAGCATGAAAATTTCATAAAGAGCAGTGGAAGAGTTCATGAATTAAAACCCTCTCAACATTTCAAAACAACCTTGAATAAAAGCAAAGCTTTTAAATAATACACAGAAACCATTATCTAAGACTATCACCTGATGGATTACATATTCTCCAATGGATAGATGAAGTCTTTAATGAGATGAAAACCCATAGAGTCAACACTTTAATTAGCAGTGATTTTTAAACAGCTTTAATATTTTAATAAAAATATAAACATATGAGCATCTGAATAAGGGTATATATCAGTAGCATCTATATTTGTTAGAAGTTCTCTAATTGTTATGAAATTATTATGGAATTTTATTAATGCTTCCAAAAGTACATCAGTGTATGTATGGAATGTATTCAAATACTTAAAAAGTATAATCTCATTGGATTAATACTGAAGTAAAGCTAACAGATAAGGGAAGTTAAATCCGAATAAAAATGACAGAATAAAGAACTTCCTAGCCAGCAATTCAAGCATTTTAAAATTTATGTAAAATATTTAAAAAATCATTTTATTCATCAATATATCTAATGTTCCCCAAAGGGCGACACATTCTTGACAACACATTCGGATCAACGTGTTCTGGGTTCTAATTTACCTTCCCTAATCATTTTTTAACCAAGTTCTTAAATTACTCCCAATACAAATGAATCAATATTATTCTCTATGAAATATTTCTGATTCATCCAGATGTAAATAAAGCTCAAATATTATTCTTACCTATTCAGCCTTTATATTTAATAAAACAAGATATTAATCTCCACATTGTCTTTAGCAATGTCAATGTTAAAGTCTGCATTCTTAATCTACTCACCCCCTAAACCTTTCAAAAATAGCACTTTTTTTTAAAAAAAAATCCAAAACTTTGGAGTGTTTCGATTTTCTCCTTATTTTCATGTTCTATTTCCACATTAATTTTTTTTTAAAGAAACACATTTCCTTTTAGCATCTCATCTCAAAAAACCATACATGGTTTTCCAAACCCTAAACGCGTCGTCAAAATCATCTTTCAGAAACCCTTTCATGCATAGATTTCTAATTTCATATACCTCTGTTTGAGATAGAAGCAAAGCTCTCAAGACATCTCCTTCCTAGCATCCTGGAGGAACACTGCACTGGAGTCAGTTGCCAGCAAAGGAGGGAGGAGAGGGAACAAATGCCCAAGAAAACCCAAAGCGAGGCCAAAATGCAAAGGATGCCAGGCACCCTCCCCCACCCCTACTCCAAATGAGTACCCACCGTTATACCGACGAAGAAAGAGATCTTAGGCACGGGGGATCTGCAGTTTTACTTGTAGCCCACAGCTCCCATCTTCTGAAAAGCAGATTGGCGTTGCTGTGGTTCCTCAAACCTCACAGGTCTCTGACCTGGAGAGCTGAGAGACACTGGGCTCTGGGTACCAGCATCTTGCAGCGCCTGGTGGCTAGGAGCATCCCAGAACAAGGGACAAATACAAACACCATAGGACTGCGCCCCATCCCATCTCTTTGTGGTTCATTATGTAGCTACAGCTTTATTGTGAAAGGGGGGGGTGGGCGAGGAAGGGAATGGGGTGGGGTGGGGTGAGGTGGGGGAGGAATCTCCTGGACCTTATTTGATCTACATTCGCGGGCAGATCAAGATCTCTGCGAGTGATCCAGAAGATCGGACAGCCCCGCGTCTCCCCGGCGACAGTCAAACAATAAAACGTGATCGTGGGGGTGGGGGGGGGAAGGAGGGAGGAACCCCCACATCCAGGACGAGCGCCACATTCGGGCTTTGTGCCAATAAGGAGACACTGTAGATGATCGATCAGAATCGTCTTTTATCAGAGCGTGCGGCGGGGCTCCCAGCCTGGCGTTTTTGCGTTTTTGCGCCCGGCGCCCGGCGAAGGACGTGGGACAATAGCCCAGCCCGAGGACGCAGGACGTCGCCCGACCGGGGGAGGCAAGCTCCAGCCTAGGGTCCGAGAGTCGAAAGGCCTGGGGGGCCGCGGACTCCAGAGCCAGGCTGCATGCAGCATTGATTTAAAAAATAATAATAATAAAAAAGAACCACAAAGACTCCCCAGGATGGGAGCGAGCGCGCCTGGCCCGAGAGCCGCGATGACTTGGGGCGTGGGGCTGCGAAGGGCGCCGGAGGGGAACTCGGGCTCCCCGGTCCTCCCGCACCCCTTCGCCACCCGTCCCCTCCCCTCCCCTCCCGCTGGCAGCGCCCACACTCACTCACCGTGGTCTTGACCGGCACGTAGAGCACTTGCTTGGCGCCGCCGCCGCCCGCGCGCACCTCGTCCGGCTGGCCCAGCTGGAAACCCTTCGATTTGACCCAGAATTTAAATTTGGCGTTGTCCGTGGAGCTCGACTCGGAGCCGTTGAGGAGCTGGACGATCCGCTCGTATTTTTTACGGGTCACCGTCTTGGTCTTGCCCGAGTCCCCGTAAGTCCGGAGACACCAGTCCTGGAACTGGCGGTACATGTCGCGGTCGCTCTCCATGGTCCCCGCGTCCGGCCGGCTGCTGCCCGCGCACGCCGCACCTGTTCACCCCGGGCTCATGAACCGGCAGCTCCGGCCCCCCGGCGGGGCGGGGAGGGACGCGGGGTCCCGGCCGAGGGGAGGAGAGTCCGGCCGGGCGGCAGCGGTCAATGCCCCGCGCTCGCAAGTCTCTGTGGCATCCCTGATGGCCAATGTCTCGCAGGGCAGGCTTTCCTCCTCCTCCTCCTCGTCCTTCTCCTCTTCGGTGTCTCTCAACCCTGGGCACCTAGGACCATGCCTGCAGCATCCAGCCCGCAGAAGCCGAGTTTGGAATCCTCTACAAGCCCATTCCGCGGCGGAGGAAGACTCCCAGGATGGACTTCTGGCTGGTCCCCCGACGCCTCGGCCCGGGGCTGCGTCCGGGGCAGGCAGGTGGAGCGCAGCGCCGCCTCCCCGCGCGCGCCCCAGAAGCTTCTCCAGCCACTGGCCCCGTGGTCCAGGAGCCGGGGCTGCGCCTCTCTCTCTCTCTCTTTCTCCTCTCTCTCTCTCTCTCTCTTCCTCAAGCAGCCGCCGGGCGGAGGGCCTGTGAGCCCCCAAAGGACGCCCGGGTCCCCGGGCTCCCTTTCTCCACGGTCCTGCTCCACTTGGGCCTGCCCAGCCTGGATGGAGCGCGAAGAGACTAGGAAGAAAGAAAGTTCTTACCTGGCATGTTGGTAAGCCTATCCAACCCGGCCAGACACGCACGAAATGCTCTCGAAGGTAATTTTCCAGCAGCTTAAAATGTCCTTTCGCCTGGGGTGTCTTTCCCCCCCTCAATTCTAAGCCAAGTCCCCGAATTTGCCGAGCATTCGCCCAGAGAGATCTGGCCAGAGTGCTAGGAGCTAGCAGGACGGTGGTGTCCCAAAGTGGTCTCTGTTGCGGGGGAAACGTGGGTGCAGAGAGGCAGGCCGCTGCTGCTGGTGTGTGTGTGTGTGACGGGGAGGGGGGTCCCCAGACAGGACACCTGGTTTTGTTTTTCTGCTGAACTAGGAACACGGCTTAGAAGTTTCTGACACCGACGCTTCGAAGCCTCTGCGCGGATCCGAAATCCTCCTCAGCCACTGGGTCGCAGTGGGCAGCTCCCACGGGAGGTCTCGGGTGTGGATCGCCCCCCACCCACCCGGCCACGTCATGGACATCCCCTCCCCTGCTCAGAGGAGCCGCATCCGAGTTCCTCCGGACGGTGTTCTGGAGCCGCCGAGATCCTCCTCCATGCACGCAAGATGCCCGGGATCCGCGGGTTACCGAGCTGGGAACGGGGGAGTTGCCATCCTCGGCGCAGTGACAGTGATCGCCGCGGCTGCTCTGGGATTCTCGGGTGCCCGGGCCCGCGCCCGCCCGCCCGTCCCGGGAGCGGTGCGGCCAGCCAGCCAGCCAGCCAGCCCAGCGGGCCCGACCCGCGCCCTACGCCGTGGTGCCGCCTTCGCCCGCGCCCCGCGTCGTCCTCCTCCAGGACCCTGGCGCGCCTCGAGCGGGCTGGGCTGGGCTGGGCTGGGCTGGGACGGGACGGGACGGGATGGCAGCAGCCGGCCCCAGCACTTGCAAGGCGGCCAGAGGCTCCCGTGCGCGCGAGAGTGGGGAGCGGGGTGCGGGGGTGCGTGGGGGCGCGCGCGCCTCCGGGAAGGTCTCGCGGCGGCTGGGGCCGGGCCTGACAGCCAGCTCCACACACGAGCCCTCTCGCCTCCCCCCTCGCCCCCGCCCCGCCCGGCCCCCCTCCTCCGGGCCCTCGCACGCTCTCTGATTGGCCGGCGGGACAAAAGTTTCTGTGGAGACGGCTGGGCGCTGACGTCACGGGCAGAATTGTCCCATTTAGGGATCCCGGGGGCAGTGCGCAGGCTGCGGGCTGCAGGTTAGAGGCAGGAGGAGGTATGGCAGGCCGGGCGGCAGCCAGGTGGCGGAGAGGAGCACTCGGCAGCCAGGTGGGGGGACGACTCCAGCAGGGTTTCCATGGAGATTCCTGCGGGTCTAGCCTAAAAACAGCAGATCAGCTGACACCATTAGCTCAGGACCTAATTACTGCTTATTGGAGCAACAAATGAGGGAGAGGGCCAGCTGCAAAGGAAGAGTTTGTGTCTCCCCCTTCCATACCCTCCCTAGCCATCTCCTCTTCTCTCCCCTCTCTCAGTCACTCTAACAGTCCCAGGAGAAGATTCATTAACTTGTAAGAATCCTGCAACAACAGCTCCCTTTCTCTAGAGGCCATCAAGACGGCTTTTATACTTATTTTTCCTCATATCAAAATATTGCTAAAATAATCATCTATCCCGAATCCCAGAATTTTTTCTCAATTAATATTAGACAAGTATAACTCAGAGACTCACTCTCCAATAGAAGTTACAAGCAGAACTCATGTAAGTGGTGGGGGAAAATCATAGTCACTATATTGAACTGGCTATTTATCTTTAGGTGTTTCATACTTTTTAAATTATCAGTATTGGATACATTTATGTTGGGGGCAAACAATTACACAGATTTTTTGAACCACTCCTCTAAGTATAATATACTCATAGGAATAACTTTGTTAAACATTTCCCTCCTTGTGACAGTGGAGTCTTAGGATGATCCTAAATCCAAAAATCTGTATGTTATTGTATATTTGTCATTTATTTCCTAATTTAAGATTGGAAATATAGTTGAATGGTCATTCAACCATAAATAGATTGGCCATTAATTCAAAAATAAACCGGTTTTATAATTTACTTTCTGATATGGTAATAGCAAAACTCAAAATTTCAATATTCTTTCATAATGTTCATTTGAGAGGTCATCACACCTCTAATTTTAATCATATACATTCAGATCCATAAAACTTTCCTTTCCTGACTACTCAAGTTAAAATAATGTCCTTCTAAGCACTATTGGAGTGTGTTTCAGTTATTTTTTAAATTTGCTTCAGTGTGGTATATACATTATATTACATAGTTCATGAATACATCTGTCCATAATTTTTATGCAAATATTTTATTTTATAACATGCACATGTATTTTTATTAATATTAAGTATATTCTTCTAACAAATTGATTTATAATTCATCAAAGAATATCAATAAACAGTTTGGAAAACATTGTTTTATATCATACGAACTATCTATTTCCTATATTAAATATTTTTATGTGAGTAAATATTATAAACCAAGTAGAATCAAGATGGAAAGAGCCTTGAAATTTTGCATTTTTTTCAAGTAACTAGCATAATGAACTTACACATGATAAGTATTCATTCATAAAGGAAGGAGAAAGAGGGCAAAGGAAGAAGAAAAGAAGTAGGTGCAATCCTTTGCCATTTCTATTGGCTTTTGCAGTGTAGTGTTTCATAGTTGATTTCTACTTAAGAAATTGATGGGGCCAGCGAGGTGGCGCTAGAGGTAAGGTGTCTGCCTTGCAAGCGCTAGCCAAAGAAGGACCGCAATTCAATCCCCCGGCGTCCCATATGGTCCCCCGCAAGCCAGGAGCAATTTCTGAGTGCTCAGCCAGGAGTAACCCCTGAGCATCAAACAGGTGTGGCCTGAAAAACCAAAAATAAATAAATAAATAAATAAATAAATAGACAAAATATATATATTGCTATATATATAATGGAACTCAGAGCACTTTGAATATAGAGAACTTACATAATACAGAAAAAACTTTATAAACTCCTTACTTTGGTATATGAGCTGAACAAGTGAGATCACAAAGATTAAAATATGCACTCATTTTAGAAGGAAGCAAAAAGAAATTAACTATTGAAAGAATATATATTCACAATGGCATAAAGGAACAGTGAAATCTAAAATTTAAAGGATCAATGTTCTCTGAGCCTGGTGGATTTTCTTGTCTCCAATGGAACCCAAATTTATCCTAATTTCTATTAATTGTAAGGACTGATTCAATCTCTTTTGCCATATCTTTCTTGCCTTAGAAATAGCATCTGAAAAATATAAAATCTGCTTTAGCGAATCACTCTGGATTAATTTTCTTCTATTTAACCTCTCTAGGGTCAGATCTTCAGAGATTCACTTGTATAACCTGAAGAGTCATTAGAGACTTCCCTTCAGTATGTAAGGAGATTTAGAATATAATTGGTTACTTCCTTCCAGAAACTTTCTTATAGCCACCTCTTTATGAAGCATCACTCTTGAAAAAGTGACTCCTCACCCTAAATCTAACTTTCAATTCCTAATACTGACCCAGTTCCTTATAGAGAGAGGAAATTGAACAGTTATTCCAAAAATAATACTTAAATTAAGTATGAATCTAAAATTTAAGCTATAACCATCCTGAGGTTGTTTTTTTTTTAAATAAAAGTTTATTTTCTTCATGGTCAATTTACATAGGACTTTTTAATTCTAGAAAATCTTGCATTTGAATTATCAAATGTTCTTGAGCATGACATAATCATTAGTGAAATGTGTAGAGTACAAAATAAATATATATTCTGAAACCTATAAGATAAGAATTTAAAGAATAACCATTTTTTGGTCCATGCATTGATATATTATGTTTTCCATTAATAAATACTGAGAACCTATTACTCAAACTCAGGAATGAAGTAATAAGTTCTCCCACAGCACCCATATATATGCATACATTCATCTTCTAATGAAACGTCAACTTTTTTAAAATATGCAATAAAATGTAAATCACAGTGAGATTAAGTACTAGGAGAGGGAAATTATAATTATAATAGAAAATAATGACAGAGTAGAGGGATATTGTAAAGTCAAAGAAGAATTCTCTAAGCAGTTACTATTATCTTGAGACCTGAAGAATGTAGAGAATCAGTCATAAGGAAAGTCAGGAAGAGGAACAATCAGCACAACAAAAGGTTTTAGGAAGTATTCTTGGAATATATGCTAGAAGGAAAGTGGACACACTAAAAGCTCAGTAAAATCTGTTGCAGCTGGAGGTTATTGAACTTGAAAGACAAGAGGCTGGCTTTGAGGTCTGATTTGTCTTCAGCCAGATCTTATAGGGCAGTGCTTATTATAATAAGGAGTTAGAATTTTAATATTAGCACAGTAGAAAATAAAGGCTTTAACTAGGAAATTCTGAGACATATATAAGAAACATTTGTATATTTTATTGGTCCATTGAGAAAAGATGGAAATGTACAATCACAACAAGACTTGTTAGCAAACTTGTAGTTGTAGAAACATAGGTGAAAATGCAGATAATGGTAAGATTATAAGAGATGAATTGAAAATCTGATTTAAAGACAATTAATAAAAGGACTTGCAAATAGGCTATGAGTGCAGGTAAATGAATTAAGCCAAGGATGATCATGGCTGGCATTAGCAGTAAGGCTGCTGAGGCCATTAAGAGGGGAGTTTGAGGAAGGAACAGATTGGCAATTGGAGACTGAGATCAGAGCAGAAGTAGGTTGTGGTGGAGAGCCATAAAAATTTTAATTTCAGAAAAGTTAAATTTGAAATACCAAAAGATTAGTTCATGTAGGCATTCGAATATAGAAGCTTGAACTACAGAGAAAAGTCTGGGCTGATGATAAAAATACAGGAACTTTAAAGCCTTAGAAAGGAATGACACCACCTACAGCCATATTTCTCCTATTTTTTCAGTTCCTCACTGGACCAGAGCAATAGTACAGTGGATAGGGTGCTTTCCTATAAGAACCCAAAGCATGGCCAAGAGTAATTCCTGGGCACTGACCCAGAAGAAAGCCCTGAGAATCACTTTGTGTGTCTTCCCCCTCCCTGAAATACAAAGAAAACATCTATCTTCTAATACTGATTTTATTATACAGTCATACCCTAAGACAAAATTAGTGTCATGAACAAGGCAATGGAAGTTGGCTTCTATTTGTATCATCCTGATAGTAGAAAAGAGAGAAAGTATCAAAGAATAAGTTCTTGATTATACTTAAGCATTTGCTTTTTATTAATTCTAAATTTTATGTGGCCTCAAAACTTTTTGTTTGTTTGTTTGTTTTGGTTTTAAAGCCACCTGGCAACACTCGAGTTACTCCTGGCACTGTGCTCAGTAATCACTCCTGGCAAGTTCAGGGGACCATATGTATTGCTGGGGATTGAATCTGGGTTGACCATGTGCAAGTCAATCACTGTCCCCACTGTGTTATCTCTCCAGCCCAAACTTCAAAGCATTTGACCCTTTTAAAAGTAGAAATGGAAAACTTCAGTTAATCCAAAAACATTTCTGGATTAGAAGCCAGTTGAAATAGGAATCTGAGGTTCAAGTATGGTCTATGCGCAAATCTATTATTGAAAGTACTAGAAAGAGTGTCTATTGAGTTACATCAATAAAATAATTTAAGTCATTTAGCTAAACTTAATATATTATTTTGATTGTACTTGCAGCTCTGAAACCTGAACTTTCTGATCATCAATATAATTCAGATGTTAGTTGTCTATTGATAATACTTCCAAGGAAAATAAATTTACAAAAGCAGCAAAGAGCTAAATCAAGAACTTGATTAGCATGGTAACTTTGCAGGAGGTGTTATTTTTATTTGTGGCCAACACTGGCGGTGCTCAGAGGTTCACCCGAATCTATACTCTGGCAGGATAGGGAAAGCATTTGGATGCCAGGGATTGAACCTAGGTAGGCTGCTTGCAAGGCAAACACCTTACCTACTGTAAAGTCATTAGAGCACCTAGCATGGTAATTTCTCAAATGAAACAAAATAAACAAAGTTAAAGAAAAAAATGTATGATTTCAATAGAGAGGAAAAGTTGTGGCTACAGATAACATAACACAGTCATGGCTTTATTAGTTGATTTTCATTTAATTGACTCCTCATATAATTTTAAAAGGATATTATCTTTATGTGTTGCTGTTCTTTAGTTCAGAAGAGAAATGTCTTTGAGAAAGGTTTATTTTCTAAGTCGGTCTGACTGTCATTACAGATGCAGTAAAATATAAATTTCTTAGTTATCATATCAGTGTTGTTTTCATTCCATTTTATCACAAAAAATATTTAGTATTTTTTTTTTAGCAAAATGACATTTGTGCTGGATGCAGTCATCATTAAATTGACACATTGATCAGAAGTTAATTTCTAACAAAGTAGAAATCAAGAATAAATTAGATTTGACACTTTTGTGGATATTTTGGATATTTTTATTCTAGCCTGATATATCTCTATAAAAATGTCTGTGGCATAGCCATTTCCTGCATTTTGACAGCCACATATGGATTCATTCAACATTCACCCACCCGAAATTTTCATCTATCTGTTAAAACCATGATAAAGTCCAAAGTAAATATGGTGTTCATGTCCCTGTAACAGAGAAGGAAATACATTTTGGCCCTAGATATTGCTTTATTTTCCACTAGCCATATGGCATGTCTTTTCTGCTAAAATGTATGTCTTAAAACAGCATTTACAAAATCATCTTCAACTTAGTGGACAGTACTATTGTACTATCTATATTTTTATTCAAATAGCAATTTTGTTATGGAAAGAAAAAAACTTCTAGAAATAGGGAGTGAACCTCTAACCAACTTCTATTATATTTTTGTAATGCATTGGTGGTTCAGTGGTAGAATTCTCACCTGCCATTATATTTTTGTAGATTTCCATTTTTTTACTATAACTTCTATTGATGGAATCTCTTAATATGTTACTATCAAAATAAAATTGTTATATTTTCTACATATAATAATTTTAGTATACTTGTTTAACTTATAGGATTAAAATGACCCAGGTACAGAAATTTTTTTTGGTTTTGTTTGGTTTCCTTTAGTTTGGGGACCACATGCAGCAGTGCCCAGGGCTTACTCTTTACTCTATTCTTAAAAAACTCTCTCCTGATGGTGCTCAGGAGGAACATATGAGGTGCTGAGATTAAATAAGGATCAGGCACATATAAAGCAAGCACCATACCCTCTGTATTATCTCCCCAACCATTGGAAATAGTATTTATAAATAAGACTTCAAACATCAGAATCTTTAAAATAGTTATTAATGGTGCTAAAATATTGTCCTTTTGGGTTTGGAAGCCAGACCTAGTTTGCTCAGGAATCACTCTTTTTTTTTATTTAATTAATTAATTTATTTATTTTTGGCCACACTGGT
Organism: Suncus etruscus; assembly: GCF_024139225.1. NCBI lineage: Eukaryota > Metazoa > Chordata > Mammalia > Eulipotyphla > Soricidae > Suncus > Suncus etruscus. The sequence goes on from NC_064850.1 coordinate 162,511,318, forward strand.
GATGCTCAGAGGTTACTCCTGGCTATGCACTCAGAAATCACTCCTGGCTTGGGGGACCATATGGGACACTGGGGAATCAAACCGCAGTTCGTTCTAGGCTAGCACCAGAAAGGCAAATAAATGCCTTACTGTTCTGCACCACTGCTCCGACCCCAGGAATCACTCTTGATTCTACACTGAGGGATCACTCCTGTTGAGTTCAAGAGACTATATGGGTCACTTGGGGTCAAAACTGCTGTATTACTGTTCAAAACTGCTGTGTTATTGTTCATATTCCTAAACTTATGTCCCTTTATAAAGGAGAAGCTAGAAGAATAATTACCCCTAGTTTCTCCAGGACTGCACTAACAAGAATTAAAATGCAAGGAGATTAGAGATGCCTTTTCTAAAATGAACATCTTGAGCCTGGGAGAGAGTTTAAAGAGGTAAAGAGCATGCCTGGCATGCACAGAATCTTTGATTTGATTAACACACAATATGACAACCCCAAAACTCCCAGGTATAGCCCTAGTGAACCCCATACATTTGGGAAGACTCCAAACACAAATATAAAAAAAAAGTAGATTTGACCTATTTAGGAAAATATTAGTTAAAACTTTTGGTCAAAATTAAAGAAACCATTGAGAGATTCTTAGTGCTATTTTCTTCTTCTTTTTTTAGTTTTGGGATAATATCTGGTAATACTCAGGGGCTAGTCTTAGCTCATTACTTGGGTTGGGGGGCACTGCTAACAGAACTCATGGAACCATGTGGTGCTAAAAACTGAACCCCAGGTCCCCTCAGGAAAAGTATACATTATAGAATTCTTAGATCTCTTCCTGACACTAGGGTTCTGAAATTATTTCTTTTTATAGTTTATATTGAGCTTTGGAAATGAATGAACTTTTGAAAAAATGAAGTGTCTATTATATACAAAAAGGTTATTCAATTTAGACTGATACTATAGAGATCCTGCTAGCCTTGAAAATGCAAAGGATAAAATGGCTTCTCTTCCATTTGCCTTAATGAATTGTAAATGTAGATTAAACTAATATTCAAGATGGAACTTTGTACATTTGTCCATGAGATACAAATTACTTAACATTTTACAGTACAACTTATTACATATAAGGTACAATGAAACTGAGCTAATCAAACCTTCATTGTAGACATTAATTTATGATGTGTTGTGATGAACAAGCCCACCACTTGGGACATAGAGCAGTTCCTTGAGAACCAGTGGTACAGAGTGTTTACAAGGATAGCTATGTTCCTATATAAATTTGCATGTGTGATCATAGGAAAACAAATTTACATAAATTTAAAACAATAGTAAGTCTTAAAATTTTAAGATTTATTTGACTCAAAATCTTCTGAACATACCTTCTTTTTGGCATCTTGTATTTACTAAGCTCAAGGAAAATGAGGTGATTTTTATTTATACTTTTTTAAAATTTTTTTATTTTTAATTATGAGAACAAAGATACAAAGAAAGAGGACAAGGTAAAGTTACAGTGGAAGGACAATTGCCCATACACAGAATTCTCAAAAGTCCCCTTGCTGATATCTTAACTTTGAACTTTCAGCCAAAGAACATTAAGAAAAATAAAACAGAACCCATGGACAATTACTTTGTCCCTCAAGTCCCAGATTATATATAATACATAATATTTCTTAGCAGAACACAAAGCAATGTAAAGCCATAAAACTTATGTAACTCCTTAAACATTGAAGGTGCAGTACTTTTTTACAATTCCATGCACATGCACATGCATATTAGTTTAAGTTAACCCCAAAAGTTTAAGAGGGTTGTTTTTCTTAAGGATTAGAGTCAAAGGAGTACAGTAAAAACGATGTTAGGGTAGCAATTATTGTTTACATAGGCCCACCAAAATATGAGGGTCATGGAAAGGAAAAGCCTTGGCCTAAATACAAAGAGACCCTACCCATGAAGGAAAATGAGGTGATTTTATAGCTTACACTTTTTTTTTAAGTCTGGTCACAATTTCTAAAACAGCAGGAAACTCATTTATTAGTATCAATTAATTAAAAGATAGGGTTAATACTGGGTTACTTTCCTATTAGTATCTATTAAGGCAACAGCATATATTTTAAGAATAAAATTTGTGTGTATTTCTTCCTCCAGTGCTATGACTGACTTGAGGCGATTTCTTCAAGAAAGACTCAAGAATGCTAATGAGTATGTTTGATTGCATGATTGGACTCACAGGCTATAAGGAAATTATCTCACTTCCTTTCTTCTAAAAAAAGTCTATTGAAAAACATCAGTGACGTGTCAACACACCCATGGGACTAGATTATTTTATGACCTATGTGGAGATCACCATTACAGTAGGAAGAAGATCAATTAGATTAGAAGCACAGTGCTAAAACTATACTTGACAATAAAGTAGTAAGCCAGATATCCTTGAAGGGTACTGACAACAATGAAGTGTTTCTACCACCATATCCATACAAAAGTAAATAAAATTTTTATTTTAGATTAAGCTCAAATATGAGCATAATATGAGAATTGCTCAAAAGTAAGTCAAAAAATGTCACCGTAAGTAACAAAACTATCGTCACACAATTTTTTTTTTATCCAAAACACAAAACTAATCTATGGAACTAAAATTCAATATACTGGTTAGTTTTGTTGCAAAGATTTCTAACATCTTATTTCCTAATCAATGTTTTAGGGCACCATATGTGTGAGCCATGTGCTTCATCGCTAACATATTAGCTCCATATTATTTTAGAGCATAACTGAAAGAGAAGTTTAAATGAGTTGATTATACTAAAATGAAGTAATTAAGCGAGTTATCACATGGTTTCACTTATATGTAGAATATAAATAATAGAACACATACTGCAGTTAAGCAATTATGTGCTCTTGATGAGATAGAAGAGGTCAGGATTCTATTCCTAGACTCTTTGAACTCTAGCACCTAGCGCTACCAAGCATGGCATTGCAGATTCCTGAGCATTACTTAAGTGGCCCTGATGGTCTCACACCCTAAAATTCCATGATAAGTCCCATTGATTATCCCCAAATATGGTATCCTCAACCCCTGAACAATGCTTTGGATTCTCATCTCCCCCAAAATTAATGTTTCCAATTTATGTAGGCTTTGCTTCTGATATAGAAGGCAGATGCAACATTTGAAAAATTAGTCACTGTGTTACCTTACAATATTGGTCAAGAAATTGAAGAAATTTGGCAATAGCCTTTCTCATATAAAACATTTAACAAAATAAAATATCCATTTAATAATAAAAGTTCTCAACAACATGTCTAAATGGAAATTTGTTATTTTGCTAAATAATAGTTTCAAAATAAACCTGAAAGCTAATATTCATTTCTGCAAATCCCTTTTTTATAATAAATCAATCACACCATTATTGTGCAATGATTTTTATTCAACCTCTTATTTAAATTCTTAGCTAGTGCAATAATATTTTAAAGGAAAAAATAAGATACCATGTAAGAAAGAATGAAATAAAACTATCTCCTCTACAGATGACAAAATTTTCTATGTAAAGATACAAATAATGTACCAAATCTCCCATAATAAATAACAATAGAAAACTAATGCATAATGTTTAAAAGATGATTGTTCCTATGAATTATTGATTAGAAACTTAAATTTTAAGCTTAATTTTAAATTTAAAATGTACAAATATATGAAATAAATATATAATCTATAAGCAGAAAATAAATTTTGAGATTCTTTAAAGAAGTTAACAAGATATAAAATTATAGCAAGGCAAAAGACCTAGAATGTTCAATAGCAAGGTAAAGGAGAACCAAGATATATGAAATACAAAATCCAATTTTAATACTTATTAGAAAGTAATCAAGATAGTATGGTGTTGAATAATAAATACTCAGATCAATAGGAGAGAATTAAAATCCCAAAGTTCAGTCAAGCAAGTATAGAGCCAGAAAAGAAAAGACAATTTAATGGAAAAATATATTATTTCCAACAAATGATGCTGGAACAGTTGGACATTCCTAGGAAAGAGAAAAAAGTTAGAGGCAACTTATACTTTACAAAAGGTTAACTAAATGAAATCAAACAAATTTATGTAAGATGAAAAACTATAAAATATCTTAAAAAAAAACAGAAGAAATTAAATAATCTTCATTTTGGCAATGAGTTTTTAGATATATACCAAAAAGAATAATTAAATAAAACTATTATGGGAATTATTTAAAATGAAAACTCGGGGCCGGCAAGGTGGCGCTAGAGGCAAAGTGTCTGCCTTGCAAGCGCTCGCCAAGGAAGGACCGCGGTTCAATCCCCCGGCGTCCCATATGTTTCCCCCCCCCCCAAACCAGGGGCAATTTCTGAGCGCTTAGCCAGGAGTAACTCTTGATCATCAAATGGGTGTGGCCCCCAAAAATAAAAAATGAAAAATGAAAATAAAATAAAATAAAAACTTTTAGTGGTAAAAATAGGATGAAAAGACAAATCTCTAAGAGAGAGAAAATATTTGTAAAACAGGAGCTGGAGATACTGTATAACAGGTAAGGCACTTACCTTACACATGGATAAGCCAAGTTCAATGCCCAGCATCCAATATGGTTCCCCGACTATCACCAGGAGTTATTCCTGAGTGTATTAGTCATCCTTGAGCACTGCTAGGTATAGCCTTCTTCTAAACCTCAATATGGCTTATAAATTTGTGGAAGATTTTTTTTGATTTATAACCAAAATACCTAAAGTGCTTCATGTTGTTGAGCTGTTGAAACTCAGTAACATAAGAACAATATACAATATACATATGGGAAGGTACTCTATATATTATCATTTATAAACTAATTGAAAAGAATAAGACATGAATACAGACTATATTTTAAAAATCTAACACATATACAGGGCAGGAACGATGATGTAGCAGTAGGGCGTTTGCCTTGCAAGCGGCTGACCCAGGAGGGACTGTGGTTCAATTCTCTGGTGTCCCACATGGTTCCCCAAGACAAAAGCGATTTCTGAGCACATAGCCAGAAGTAACCCCTGAGCATCACCAGGTGTGGCCCCAAAATATAAAAAAAAATCAAATAAAAAAAGAAATATATACATAATAGAAACTGTACTGTGGTATATACAGGGTAGAATACTTCTCAGCTCTAAGAAAAAATAAAATTATGCAATTTGCTGGTATGTGGCTGGATCTGGAAAGTATCATGCTGAGCACAGTTATTAAGAGAGAGAGAGAACAGCACAGAATGGTCTCTCTCAGATGCAGAATATAAAGAATCAGAGTAGGGGAATAACAAATTCCCAAAGGCAATCGAAACCACAGCTTGTCTTCAGTAGGAAGAATGCAGGTGAGGAAGTAGGTAGAGGGAAGAATAGAAAAAAGTGTGTAGGGAAGTGAATATTCTGGCAGAGTTCTTGGTGCTAAAGTATTTTATGCATGAAGCTGTCATGAACAGTTTATGAAGCATATTATGAACTGTTTTGAAAATGGTGGTGTCTAAACTAATTTTTTAAATGACAATACTATTTTTTTTTATTTTTTTTAATTATGAGACAGTGAGACAAAAAGGAGAAGGTAAAGTTACAGTGGAAGGACAATCACCCATAAACAGAGTTCTCAAAAAAATCCCTTTGCTGATGCCTAAATATTGAACTTACAGTCAAAGAAAATTAAGAAAAATAAGGCAGAACCCATGTACAATTACTTTGTCCACAAGTCCCCCAATTGTAGAACATTATAACATTTTTAGCAGTACATAAAGAAATCTAAAGCCATGAGATTTATGTGACTTCTTAAACATTGAAGGCATAATATTTTTTTTATATTTTCATGCACATGCATATTAGCTTAACATCAAAAGTTTAAGGTTTTTTTTATTTAATTTTTATTTTGATCATAGTGGCTTACATATTGTTGACAATAATATTTTAGGTACATATTTACATCAAATCAGGGGGGATTCCCATCACCGATTTATCCTCCCTACACCTCCGTTTTGTCCTACCTCCTATATCCTCCTCTCTCACCCCCGGGGCTGCTAGAATATGTGGTCCCTTCTGTACCTAGCTTACTACTTAGTCTTGCACCTGTTTTGATCTTGGTGCCTCCCTTATTTCCCCCTCTAACTGGGAGGAAGGACTAGATAGTTCAAGTTATGTGGTTTTGTTTGAAGAAGAGAAAAGTAATAAACTGGGGTAAAAGTCTAATGCGCCAAAAATGGGCGGAATCCTTCTAGAGGCTCTCATCATCGGTTTGAGAGACAAAGGAGAAAAAGAAGGTGAAACACTCCAGCAGTACAAAAAGAAATGTCAAATATCCAGTGAGGACTCCAACAATAACGATAAGCAACACACACACAAAAAAAACATGGTCTTGTATAAGAAACATGGCAGAGCACATAAAGAAAGAAAAGAAGAGAAAAAAAATAAGTATAAATGGGGAGAACAACTTCAATAACCACACCAAAACAAAGAAATCGACAAAAAGTAGATAGGTAAATAAAAATAAAAAATAATAATAATAAATGAATATAAAAAATAATATATAAAAAATAAAAAATATTTTGTACTTTTGCTTTTTTATCCCCTCTTGCACTGGCACAGTAAATATTGGGGTCATTCGAAAAGGAATTCACTTGGCCTAAAAGATATGGGGTTTCTTCACCCTTGGAGTATATTGTCATGGGGTTAAATATAGACTTCGTTCAGGTTCATTTACTCGCCCCTTGGTGCTTTCGTGGTGTTTGGAAGACTTCTGCTCCGTCCTGGATGATAAAATCAGACTTCTGTATCTAGAGATCTCAGTATCTGCACAGGTCCAGGAGTGGGACTTATGATGAAGTCATTCTTTGTGGTTCTAGAAGTTCTGTTCCCTCAGTGTCATTTTAATCCAACTTCTGTGGTTGGTGGTCTTGGTCTTTGCACTGATCCTAGGATGGCACCTAGGATAGCGTCTTTCTTTGTGTTTCCGGAATTCCCATTCCGTTGCAATTGTCTCTGCCAGAACTTTGGAGCTGGGGATCATGGTGGTTGTGCAGGTCATAGTTCAAACCCTACACTAGGGCTTTTTTATTGGTCCCAAGATATATACAGTTTGGTCATGGTTCTAGCAGCCATCCATCTGTAAATCGCGATCTTGGCTTTTGGATCTACCAAAGGGTGACAAGTCTGATTTTGTCTTATCGTTAGCTGGTAAGGTAGGATAAACTGCTCTTAGGTCAAATTGTTCCCATATCCTCGTTGTAAGGATATCATATTAGAGCTGGCACTTGTTGGTGACCCAGCAGTATTAAGGCTGTCCCGGATGAGATTTGTTTCCTGTAGCTATTGTGAAAAACTGTGTCATTTCTATGTCTGGGATCCAGGGTTCAAGGTTGGACGGATGGTGTCTAATCACCTGAGGTCTCAGTTGGGTCCTTGTGACGTATTTTCAAGGAGATATCCCTGTATTGTAAACAAGTATGAGTTCCTATCCCTAGTAGATAAGAGCTCTTTTTTATATGTAAGATTTCCCCTTTTTATAATGTAGTGGTGCTACATTATATTGTCAGTGTATTTGGGGGTGGACAGAGAAGAAAACAGAAACAGGTCACACACCCAAAAAAGATAAAAATAGGAATAAAAATATACATGCTCACATATGTAAATGTAGAACAAACATTTTAGAAAAATGAATTAACAAAGTATTTAAAGGAACAAAGTGATCCAAATGACTACCTTACTTTTGGGGAAAAGCAGGTAAAGAGGTGGTGTAATACAGGTCTTATACTTACATTGGAAGTACAGGTTTCCCATTGTCTTTTGGGTTTTTCTTGTGGTGTGTGGGTTCCCAGGAACCTTTCCATCACATCCCCTGACCTTCTACAGGTTGGCAAAAGATTTGCGGCAGGGAGGTCTTGGAAGAGTTCTTGCATTGGGGATACTTTTGGAGCTAAGTCCGGTTTTCAAGTAACAGTCCACGTTAGGGGGAGTTGGTAGGGAGGGCCGTGCGCAACATGAGTTCATAGGGGAGTTGGCTGCCTTTTCTTGTAGGGGACGAGGTGTGGGTTTGACTGGGTGTCCCTTCGCTTGGGTGCTAGGTACTGATTCGTTGGGGTAGGAGGTCAATCTTGATGCCTAATAGATTAAAGACTGAGGGTGAAGAGTTTTAATATGGTGGGAGGTCTGGATGGGATTGAGGGGTGAAGGGATAGTTGGATTTCCAAAGGGGGGAAAGGAGAAAGTATATGGAAGGGGTAGGAAGGAAGAAAAGAGAAAATACATTAGAAAGAAAGGAAGAAGAGAAAAGGAAAGAGAAGTAAAAAAGAAAGTAGTGAGAAGAGAGGAGAAAATAGCAAGGGAATGCTAGTTTGCTTGAATGTGTTCGATGAGTAGGGCCTGTAGTTTAAGTCTGTAGGTTACAGTTGCTGCTTCGGTGGTCTGACTGGTCACATGCTTCAATTTCTAAAAGAAGGTATAACCTATAGATAAAGTGTATGTTAAAGAGTTTTCTTGGGACCATCTCGTAGTGCAAGCTGGATATGGTATCTCATGTGACTGAGCCCCGAGATGCCATCTTAGTTTGTCCACCCTTTGTATCCAAGAACGCCTGTGGACAGAAAAGCTGAGAGGTTATTTTAAATATAGTAAGATAAAGGCATTAAAACATAGTGCTATGGGATGTTTCCATTAGAGTCAGTGATTTCCCATGGTATTCTTTACCTGTAATCCTGTATACAATCTTTAAGGGATTATTATGGGCCTTTGTTGTAGAAGGCTGATTACATACCTGTTCTCTCTATGCTGCTGTTTCTGGTGTTGCTGGTTTCTTTGTGGTATAATGTGTAGTCAAGAGTTTGTGTTGTTCCTTTTTCATGTATTTTGGGCACTGCTTCTGAGTATATGTTGATTATTACAGTGTTTGGAGTTTCTACCCTATTAAACCCTGTTATTTGATTGTTGAGTATTAGTTGTGTATAAGATATATGTTCTAGGTGCTTCAGAATAGTGTTATCATTCTGTGTTTATCTTTTGTCTTCTGAGTTACTTTGTTTAACATAACATGTTATAGGTCCATCTTGTTGCAAATTCTGTGATTGTATCATTTCTGACTGCCATGTAGTATTCCATTGTGTATAGATACCACATCTTAATGATCCATTCATCTGTTGTTGGACATCGAGGTTGGTTCCAAGACTTGGCTATTATACTGAGTGCTGCGATAAATAGTGGGGTGCAGACATATTTTGGAATGAATGTCCTTCCAACTTGGGGGTATATACCTAGGAGAGCAATTGCTGTGTCAAATGGCAGCTCAATTCTGAGATCATTGAGCGCTCTCCAGACTGTTCTCCATAAGTGTTGGACTAGGGAGCATTCCCACCAGCAGTGGATGAGAGTGCCTTTTATACCACATCCCCGCCAACAGAGACTGTTCCCATTATTTTTCATGTGAGCCATCCTCTCTGGTGTAAGGTGATATCTCATTGTTGTCTTGATTTAGATCTCCCTGATTATGAGTGAGGGTGAGCATGTTTTCATGTGTTTGTTGGCCATCCTTCTGTCTTCCTCAGAGAAGTGTCTATTCATTTCATCTCCCCATTTTTATGGCTTTATTTGATTTTGGGGGAGCTCAGTTTTCTGAGTGTTTTGTATGTTTTAGATATCAGCCCTTTATCTGATATGTCGAGGGAAAAGATTATTTCATATTGTGTTAACTGTCTTCTTGTGTTAAGTAAGGTTTCTTTTGCCATGCAGAAGCTTTATAGTTTGATATAGTCCCATTTGTTTATGTTTGATGCTAAAGTTCTTGCCATTGGTGCTCCATCCTCAAAGAACTTTTTGATATATAGGTCTTCAAGTGTTCTGCCTATTTTATTCTTGATAAACTTTATAGATTCGGGTCTGATTTCAAGGTCTTTGATCCATTTTGAGTTGACTTTTGTATAAGGGGTGAGGTATGGGTCAATTTTCACTTTCGTACATGTGGTTTTCCAGTTGTACAAACACCATTTTTGAATAGACTTTCTTTGTTCCATTTTCAAGTTCTTGCCTCTTTTATCAAATATTAGTTGGCTGTATATCTGGGGGGTTATGTCTGGGAATTCTGTTCTGACCCATTGGTCTGAAGTCCTGTCTCTGTTCCAGTACTATGCTGTTTTTATTACTATGGCTTTATAGTATAGTTTCAAGTTAGGTAAGGAGATGCCACCCAGCTTCTTGTTTTTCAGTATGTGTTTGGCTCTCCTGGGTCTTTTGTGGTTCCAGATAAATTTTGTGATTGATTGTTCTAATTCTTTAAAGAATGATGTCTGAATTTGGATAGGGATTGCATTAAATATATATATATATAGGTAGGATAGTCCTTTTGACTATGTTAATTCTACCTATCCATGAGCATGGGATGTTCTTCCATTTCTTTAGATCCTCTTCAATATCTTTCTGAAGTGTTTTGAAGTTCCCCTGGTATAGGTCTTTCACTTTCCTTGTAAGGTTGATTCCTAGGTACCTGATATTTTTTGAGACTATTTTAAATGGAATTGTATTTTTAATCTCTCTCTCCTCGACTTCATTGTTTGTATATAGAAATGCTACTGTCTTTTGTGTATTGACTTTGTATCCAGTCACTTTGCTGTACTGGTTAAATGTTTCTAGGAGTTTTACTGTGGACTCTTTAGGGTTTTCCATGTATATCATCATGTCATCTGCAAATAGAGATAGTTTGAGTTCCTCTTTCTCAATTTGGATTTCTTTGATTCCATTCTCTTGTCAGACTGCTATTTCTAGGACTTCTAAGGTTATATTGAATAAGAGTGGAGAAAGTGGACAGCCTTGCTTAGTTCCTGATCTTAGTGGGAATGCTTCTAGTTTCTCGCCATTAAGTATAATGTTGGCTGTAGGCTTTTCATAGATAGCTGTAACTATCTTGAGGAAGGTTCCTTCAAACCCTATTTTGCTGAGTGTCTTTAACATAAAAGGGTATTGGATTTTGTCAAATGCCTTCTCTGCATTGATTGATATGATCATGTGTTTTTTGTCTTTTTTTTTGTTGATGTGATGTATAATGTTGATTGATTTGCATATGTTGAACCAACCTTGCATTCCTGGTATAAAACCCACTTGGTCATGATGGACAATACTAATTTTTGAAGGAAATTTATAGCACCAAAATGTCTTTGAAAGACTGGAAGTTTCTTAGTAAAAATAGGTTTGCCATGTAATTCAGCATTTGCACTTTTACTGCACTCTTACTGAATTGAGCCAATTGTGGACATACTGATGGAAAAAAACTACGTGTGTGTGTGTGTGTGTGTGTGTGTGTGTGTGTGTGTGTGTGTTTGAGCAGGTACTAGGAACCAGAACCAGACTTGCTTTGTAACCAAATTGCTCTCAATCCCTAAGAGGGAGGGGACGGAAAAGAAAATAAATGAATGACTTGTGAAAGTTTTAAATTTACAAAGTTTGTAACTTTCAACTGGAGCAATCAAGCTCCATATCAGGTAAATCATAATATATCTATGAAAATTAATTAAAATACTGTTCAAATGTATATTAGTAGTAAAAGTCATTTTGAAAAATTATGTAATTTTCAGGGCTGGATTGATGGCCCAAGTGGTAGGGCATTTGCCTTGCATGTGGCTATTGGATTCCTGGCATCCTATATGGTCCCCAAGTCAGGAGCAATTTCTGAGCACAAAGCCAGGAGTAACCCCTGAAGCATCACAAGGAGTGGCCCAAAAAGCAAAAAAAAAAAAAAAAAAGTTATGTAATTTTTCTTCCTAGTTAGATGACATTCCATTTTAAGCAAAAATTATAGACAGTTAAAAGATTGCTGATTTTAAGGTATTTGGAATGGAAATATGAATAAGTGAGGAATGCAGAATTTTTTAAGATAAAATTATTCACTATGATAGTATCACACATGTCAAAATTCATATAACTATATTTAGAGAGTACGCTTTAGGAATTCTATTCCAGAATAGTATGTAAAAGATAAAAACCCATTTGTTGACAAAATTTTTATTACAGATACTTGACTGTAATTTTACTGAAAGAGATACTAACATAAGTAACTTTGGTAGTGGGTCTTATGTAATTAAAGTCAAGGAAAAATGTCTATATGTGACAAACATTGAAAATAAGGATTAATAATAATCTGCCTATGTAACTTTGAACAATTAAATAAGTGATAAATATTGGTTGTAATCAAACCTCTGACTTAAGGATTGAAAATTGCAAATAAGGGAGGAGAGAGGGACAGAAGACATAGAATAGAAGTGATAAAGTGCTTGTTTTAAATTCAGTTGAACTTGTTTTGACTCCTAGATCCACATATAGTCCCCACATTTCTAGTAGTAATACCGAAGAGCCAGAAGAAAGTCCTGAGTGTTGCAAGTGTGGCCCATAAACAAAGAAATCAAATGAATAAAAGTAAAGAAATGGTAGAAAATTAGAATTAGTTGTAATCAATTACAACTAAATTAATTACAAATGAATAATTCATTGTTAAGTAATATTTTGTTGGGGGCTGAATCCACCCCCAATTGGTTAAGAAATCTCGGATAAAAGGGTCAAAGGCATGGTTATCCACATTTAAACATTTAATGAGAGAGGGAGGGTCTGGAGCAAGAGACACAAAGAGCCAGAGACAGCAAAGATGACATCACACAACCATGGGTCACAGGAGCAACAGCAACAGCAGGTACATGACAAAGTAGACAGCCAGGCAAGCAGAGTGGCAAGCTCTCTGGACTTTATTCAATTCAACGTTAGGCTGGCAGGTAGGCCGGAAAACCAGCCAGGCCAATTGGACCCTGTGGACCCCCAAACAAGCAGGCTACCCAGGACCAACAGGCAGGCTAAGGCTCTAAATACCCCTATTCTAACTTTTCTCTAGTGGCAGTTACTGGGGTAGGTTCATAACTTACCGTACTTTATCATCTTTAAAGGGACAGGAGTAGGCTTAGGGCTGAGTTTCTACAATTCTTTAGAAGTTGTATGCTTCCATTTACATGTGGAAATATTTATATATACTAATTTTTATATATTCTAGTTGTATATGTGATACTTCGCTAAATACTAATTATATAAGTATTTATACACACATATAAATCACTATATTTCTTGAGAAAGCCTAAAATAACACCTCAACAGCAATGAGAATATAAATTATGTATCTTTTGATTTTTAATAGTATTCTAAATTGAAGCACCATGAGCTCTTAGGAAAAAATGGCTAATTTAATAGGCAAGGGAAAAAAATATAAGAAATAAGCCTGGAGCATCTTAAAGTCCCAGAAAGTAGTTTAAAAACATAGATGGGGCAATTCACAGGGAGGCTAGAACTAATTATAAGAGCCCACAAGGTCCAATATTGGAAATCTGAACAACCAGTAAGATGATTTATGCAATAAAGTGCTCTGTGCTTTGAGAATGAGAAAATTAACCAAGGATATCTTATTGATAATCTCCATTCTACTTGTCAATACATTTCTCTAAAGATAAGCATAAACTGCCTTTCCTGTGCTCACCATTATTACAATATAGGTGTAATAAGGCTACATAGGCTAACAAATGCTGTTTTTATTAATATAAGAATTCTAGAATCACAGATACTAACAACAGCAAATAGACGAAAAATAAAATGTAAAATATTATTTTCATAAAACAAAAATAAATATTTGTATAATCTTTTTGGGGCACATTAAGTGATGCTCAGGGGTTATTCCCGATGCTCAGGGGTTATTCCCAAGTCAGTGCTCAAAGTCACTCCCATGGTCTTCAGGAAGTGAAGAAGTGCTAGGATTAAACTTGGACCTCCTTCATGCAAAGCATCCACTCAGTCAGTTCAGCTGTCTCACTGTGATATGGTTTTAAAGGCTCTCTTTAAGTGTAGATATTTCTGAGTAGTATAATGAATATTCAAGGAACAATAAGAAATTTCTATAAAATTTAAATTATTAACATATGATTTATTCCATTATGTCACATTAAATGTACCCTGGTAAGTCTTGTACATAATATTCCCCATCAGACTAAATTTATATTAAATAGCCTAGTTAAAGTAATACACTATTAAGGGAGAAGAAAGTTGGAAAACCTAGAACATCCAATTTTAAGACCTGTTATATAAAAGCTACAAGGACCAAGACAGTGCCATTGTTAAAAGACTAAACATATAAGCAATAGAACAAAACCAAGATTCTAGAATTGGTCAAACAAAACACAGCTAACTGATTTTTGCAAAGGTGAAAAGAGACATACCTACACATACAAATTTATTAGTAACTACTGCTTTCATAATCATACGACCATCATTCCACAGAACTAACATATTAATGTTTATATACAGAACTATTCATTTGGATTTGGTGTAATCTTCTGCCTCTTTTATATGCTATCTTCTTAAACAATGGGAAGTGATTGGGCATGGGTGGTGTCAAAAATGTTGGCAACATTCAAAGTGTCTAAATACATGAAAACCAAAAACCAACTCAAAATCAAACATGCAATGAATCCAAGCTGTTTTAGGCATCACATGTCCATTTTCCTCAGGCAAAAGTGGGTTGCAAATAGTTGAAAATCAGTATTTCTTTTTTAAATTAATATCTTTATTTAAATACCTTGCTTATAAATAAGATTGTGGTTAGGTTTCAGTCATGTAAAGAACAACCCCCTACACCAGTGCAACATTCTCATCACCAAGTCCCAAATCTCCCTCCACCCCACTCCACCTCCGCCTGTACTCTAGATAGGCTTTCTACTTCCCTCATTCATTCACATTGTTATGATAGTTCTCAATGTAGTTATTTCTCTAACTGCACTCATCACTCTTTGTGGTGAGTTTCATGTAATGAGCTGGAACTTCCAGTCCTCCTCCTTTTGTCTCTGAAAATTATTGCAAGAATGTGTTTTATTTTTCTTAAAACCCATAGATGAGACTATTCTGCATCTATCTCTTTCTCTCTCTGACTTATTTCACTCAGCATAATAGATTCCATGCACATCCACGTAAAGGAAAAATTCATGACTTCATCTCTCCTAAAGGTTGCATAGTATTCCATTGTATATATTTACCACAGTTTCTTTAGCCATGATTTGTTGTTCATCTTGGTTGTTTCCAGAGTCTGGCTAATGTAACTAGCACTGCAATGAATATAGGTGTGAGGAAAGGATTTTCGGATTGTATTTTTGTGTTCCTAGTGCATGTCCCTAGGAGTGGTATAGCTGGATCATATGGGTGCTCAATTTCAGTTTTGGGAGGAATCTCCATATTGCTTTCCATAAAGGTTGGACTAGATGGCATTCCCACCAGCAGTGGATAAGAGTTCCTTTCTCTCCACATCCTCACCAGCACTGCTTGTTCTCATTCTTTGTGATGTGTGCCAATCTCTGTGGGGTAAAATGGTACCTCATGGTTGTTTTGATTTGCATTTCCCTGGTAATAGTAATGTGGGGCATTTTTTCATGTGCCATTTGGCCATTTATATTTCTTTTTTTTTTTTTGTCAGTTTGTCTCCATTTCTTCTCTCCATTTTTCGATGGGATTAGATGATTTTTTCTTGTAAAATATGTCAGTGCCTTGTATATTTGGCATATTAGCCCCTTATCTGATGGGTATTGGGTGAATAGTTTCTCCGACTCAGTGGGTGGCTCTTGTATGCTGGGTACTGCTTTTTTTGGGGGGGTGCAGAAGCTTCTGAGCTTAATATATTTCTATCTGTTTATCTTTTTCCACTTGTTTGAAGAGTGCAGTTTCCTCCTTGAAGATGCCTTTAGTCTATGTTATGGAGTGTTTTACCTACGTGTTGTTCTATATACATTATGGTATCAGGTCTGATATCAATGTCTTTAATACATTTGGATCTTACCTTCATACATGAAGGGTCTAAGTTTGCTGGGGGGCTAAGTTTGCTTTTTTTCAAGTGGCTAGCCATTTCTGCCAACATCACTTTTGAAGAGGCTTTCCCTTCTCCATTTAAGATTTCTTGCTTCTTTATCAAAAGTATGTGGTTGTATGTCTGGGGAACATTCTCTGAGTATTCAAGCCTATTCCACTGATCTGAGGGTCTGTCTTTTATCCAATACCATGCTCTTTTGATAACTATTGCTTTGTAATACAGTTTAAAGTTGGAGAAAGTAATGCCTCCCATATTTCTTTACCCAAGGATTGCTTCAGCTATTCGAGGGTGTTCATTGTTCCAAATGAATTTCGACAGTGTTTGATCCACTTCTTTGAAGAATGTCATGGGTATGTTTAGAGTACTCATATTAAATCTGTATAATGCTTTGGGGAGTATTACCATTTTAATGCTGTTAATCCTGCCAATCTATGATCAGGGTATGTGTTTTTGTTTCCATGTGTCCTCTCTTATTTCTTGGAGCAGGGTTTCATAGTTTTCTTTATAGGTCCTTCACGTCTTTAGTCAGGTTGACTCCAAGATTGAGTTTGTGTGACACTAATGTGAATGGGGTTGTTTTCTTAATGTCCATTTCTTTCCTATCATTAGTGGTGTATAAAAAGGCCATTGATTTCTGTGTGTTAATTTTGTAGCCTGCCACCTTGATATATAAATCTATTGTTTCTAGAAGTTTTTGGTAGAGTCTTTAGGGTTTTCTAAGTAGAGTATCATGTCTTCTGCAAACAGTGAGAGCTTAACATCTTCCTTTCCTATCTGAATGCCCTTGATATCTTTTTCTTGCCTAATCACTATAGCAAGTACTTCCAGAGCTATGTTGAAGAGGAGTGGTGAGAGAGGACAGCCTTGTTCTGTACCAGAATTTAGAGGAAAGGCTTTTAGTTTTTCTCCATTGAAGATAAATTTGCCATTGGCTTGTGGTAGATGGCTTTAAATATATTGAGAAAGGTTCCTTTCACTCCCATCTTGCTGTGAGTAATTTTTTTTTTATCAAGAATGAGTGTTGGACCTTATCAAATGCTTTCTCTGCATCTATTGATACGATCATGTGATTTTTATTTTTCTTGTTGTTGATGTTGTGTATAATGTTGATAAATTTATGGATGTTAAACCATCCTTGCATTCCTGGAATAAAACCTACTTAATCATAGTGAATGATCTTCTTGATGAGGCATTGGATCCTATTTGCCAGGATTTTGTTGAGGATCCTTGCATCTGTGTTCATCAGGGATATTGGTCTGTAATTTTCATTTTTGGCAACATCTCTGTCTGGTTTAGGTATCAAGGTGATGTTGGCTTCATAAAAGCTGTTTGGAAGTGTTCCCATTTTTTTTTCATGAAATTTCATGAAAGATCCTAGAATTGGTAGTAGTTCCTCTTGAAAGGTTTTTCTTTTGGGGTAGACATTTGACTACCGTTTAGTTTGATTATCTTCATTGATCTTTTGGATTGATTTTTTTGGGTTTCCACTTTATTGATTTCTGCTCTCAGCTTTGTTTTTTTCTTCTGTCTCCCTATTTTTGGTTCCTTTCATTGATCATTTTCTAATTTTATAAGCTGCATTATTAAGATGTTCAGATATGCCCCATCTTCCTTCCTGATGTGTGCTTGCAAAGCTATACATTTTTCTCTCAGGATCGCTTTTGATGTGTCCCATAGATTCTGATAGTTTGTTCTTCATTGTCATTTGTTTCCAGGAAAGCTTTAATTTCCTATTTGATTTCATCTCAGACCCACTGTTCAGTAGCAGGCTGTTTATCTTCTGTGTTTTTTGTAGTTCACATCTAATTTCAGAGCCTTGTGGTCAGCAAAGGTAGCCTGCAAAATTTCTATCCTCTTGATTTAATGGAGGTATGTTTTATGTGCCATTTATGTGAAGACCAGTATTTCTTAATCCTGCCCTAGACCAGAATTTTCCAAACTTCTTCCAACCATAGCCACTTGTAACCTTGTTTTCTTCCTGTTGTCCTGTCCTACTGGTTGGCTCCTTGGACTTAGGCCATGATATGCAAAATTTTCACTTTTGTTTCTCTTGAAATATACTGGGGTGGCCTCTCTGGGCCATATTTCTTGCCTTTGAGACCAGTGCTCTAGAGACCACTGAATAGCTTAGGTTCTACCAGGTAAAAATGTTTCTGTATAGGATATTATTAAAAATTTAAGTTAAAAAGAAGCAAAATGTTGACCATAAAGGTAGTCATTGGGGCAAGGATGGGAGGGAATCTAGAGGCACTGGCAGTAGGAAATGTGTACTGGTGAAAGAATGAGTGTTTAAACAATTTATGACTAAACTCAATCATGAACAACTTTGTAACTGTATATCTTAATGTGATTCAAATAAATGTTTAAAATATTAAATTATTTCTAACTTAATAGATTCAATGTGCTACTCTCAAAATCCTTAGAATTTATTGAGTAGGTACTAATTTTACATTTAATTTGGGAAGTTGAATAAAAATAACCAACACATTATTAAAGAACAATTTTATAAAACTGTGAGATTTAACTTCAAGACACTGTTAAATACTCCAATTTGTTTTATAAGTAAAAATATCAAATATTATTGAAGGAATAGATAGATTTAATAATGCATCAAAACAGAGATCTCAGGGCCAGAATGATAGCACCGCAGGAGGGTTTTTGCCTTTCACGAAGCTGACCCAGGACTGACCCAGATTAGATCCATGATATCTCCCATGCTAGGAGTGATTTCTGAGCACAGAGTCAGGAGTAACCCCAGAGGATCCAAAACAAAACTAAACAAAAAAGGCAGAGATCTTGGGAACAGACCTGAACAATAAAACCAATGGTAGTTGGAAAGATAATGCATTGGAGAAAGGTGGGTTTTTCAAGACATGATACTGGAACAGTTGGATTCTCAAATACATAAACATTAACTTATGCCCAGAAGTTTGACAAATTATACAATAGTTCAAATAGATTTTTTATGTTCTAATTATTTTTATTCTAACTTATTTATAAATTGAAGATATATTGTCTGATTTCTACAACAAAAATGTTTATATTGCATTTTGTCATTCAAATGTGACCTGAGTCTTGAAGAATGCATATTCACTGACGGATGAAGTTTTCTATAAATGTCACTTAGATACAGATGATTGATGGTACTGTGAAGTCATCTATATTCTTAGTGATTTATATCTGCTCTATCAATTACTAAAGGGAGGATGTTGAAATACACATTAGTAAAAGTAAATGTCTAATTTTCCTTCAATCTTCAATTTAGTTTTATGTATTTGGAGACTTGTCAACTATATGCACATTAATACTTTTTGCATTCTATTAGAGAATTAATTCCACTGTCATGTGTAATGCCCCTCTTCCTATCGCTGATAGTTTTCCAGATTTGATGTGCTATTTGTCTAGAATTTATTACTATAGATACTTCAGATTCTTTTGATCAGTGTTAGGATGGTGAAACTTCTATCTCTTTAAATATTTACTATTTGAACCACTCCCTTTAAAAAATTATTTCTTATAAGCGACACATGGTTCTCAGAGCGTGCCAAGAATAATTCCTGAATGCAGAGCCAGGAATAAGCACCGAGCATCATCAAGTGTGCCCCCAAACAAAAAGAAATTAAAAATAGATTGTAGTACTATGCTAATTTTTCTCCTCACATGGGGAGTTTCCTCTCCTACTTTGCGATAAATTATTATGCCTTATAAAATAATTAAAAAACAAAATTATGTGTTTCTTGACTGGTGTATGAGCATTCACAGTAAAAGTGATTAATGATAAAATAAATAAATATCTATCACATTTTTATTCACTGTCATTTTTATTCATGTCTTCTTTGGTTTTATAAGGTATTTTATTATTTTATTATTTTATCTTCTATTGTACCAATTATAAACCTTCATAATTTTCTTTGATGCCTTAAATATTTACAATATAAATTTGAACTAATTCTGTCTTAAAATATGACTACTACTTCTTGTATAATGCAAGAATCTTTTTTGTTTATTACAGATTTTTCTATCATAAACCTGATATATCTGTAGATTTTCCTTATATTCATCCATGTTATGACTCAATAAATTTATATATTAGTGAGTATATTTAACCACAATTAAAATTAAGACAGAAAATGTTTCATCTTACATTTAGTTATTCTCTCTTCAGTAAACTTTGCATAAAACTGTTTCTGATCTATATTATTTTTCTTCTCTGTTAACACAGCTATTTTTAACACTTCTCAAGGAATGTGTATTAAAGATGACATCTCTCTACATTTGCTAATGGGAAAATATTGTTTTGTATTAATAACTTTTTGGTAAACATTTTTAGATTGATCTCTTTCATTTACCTTTGGTGCTTTAATTTTTAATTACTCTATGGTTTTTTTTTATTTGTTTGATCTGAAGTAAGGTACATATAATGATTCTTGCCCCTGTCTCTACATATAATGATTTTTTTCTCTATGGTTTCTTGTTTTTTATTTTATAAGGAGTGACGTTACAGTGGGAAGACAATCACCCATAAAAAATTCTCAGAGAAATCCCTTTCCTAACACCTTAACTTTGAACTTTCAACCAAAGACATTAAGAAAAATAATAGTTTTTCTTTTTTGTTTTTTTTTTTTTTTTGGTCTTTGAGATTCTTTTTTTTTTTTTAATTTTTTTTTATTTAAACACCTTGATTACATACATGATTGTGTTTGGGTTTCAGTCATAAAAGGAACACCACCCATCACCAGTGCAACATTCCCATCACCCAAGTCCCAAATCTCCCTCCTCCCCACCCAACCCCCGCCTGTACCCTAAACAGGCTCTACATTTCCCTCATACATTCTCAATATTAGGACAGTTCAAAATGTAGTTATTTCTCTAACTAAACTCATCACTCTTTGTGGTGAGCTTCCTGAGGTGAGCTGGAACTTCCAGCTCTTTTCTCTTTTGTGTCTGAAAATTATTATTACAAGGGTGTCTTTCATTTTTCTTAAAACCCATAGATGAGTGAGACCATTCTGCGTTTTTCTCTCTCTCTCTGACTTATTTCACTCAGCATAATAGATTCCATGTACATCCATGTATAGGAAAATTTCATGACTTCATCTCTCCTGACAGCTGCATAATATTCCATTGTGTATATGTACCACAGTTTCTTTAGCCATTCGTCTGTTGAAGGGCATCTTGGTTGTTTCCAGAGTCTTGCTATGGTAAATAGAGCTGCAATGAATATAGGTGTAAGGAAGGGGTTTTTGTATTGTATTTTTGTGTTCCTAGGGTATATTCCTAGGAGTGGTATAGCTGGATCGTATGGGAGCTCGATTTCCAGTTTTTGGAGGAATCTCCATATCGCTTTCCATAAAGGTTGAACTAGACAGCATTCCCACCAGCAGTGGATAAGAGTTTCTTTCTCTCCACATCCCCGCCAACACTGTTTATCCTCATTCTTTGTGATGTGTGCCATTCTCTGGGGTGTGAGGTGGTATCTCATCGTTGTTTTGATTTGCATCTCCCTGATGATTAGTGATGTGGAACATTTTTTCATGTGTCTTTTGGCCATGCGTATTTCTTCTTTGTCAAAGTGTCTGTTCATTTCTTCTCCCCATTTTTTGATGGGGTTAGATGTTTTTTTCTTGTAAAGTTCTGTCAGTGCCTTGTATATTTTGGAGATTAGCCCCTTATCTGATGGGTATTGGGTGAATAGTTTCTCCCACTCAGTGGGTGGCTCTTGTATCCTGGGCACTATTTCCTTTGAGGTGCAGAAGCTTCTCAGCTTAATATATTCCCATCTGTTAATCTCTGCTTTCACTTGCTTGGAGAGTGCAGTTTCCTCCTTGAAGATGCCTGTAATGTCCTGGAGTGTTTTGCCTATGTGCTGTTCTATATATCTTATGGTTTTGGGGCTGATATCGAGGTCTTTAATCCATTTGGATTTTACCTTTGTACAGGATGTTAGCTGGGGGTCTAAGTTTAATTTTTTGCAAGTGGCTATCCAATTGTGCCAACACCACTTGTTGAAGAGGCTTTCCCTGCTCCATTTAGGATTTCCTGCTCCTTTATCAAAAATTAGATGGTTGTATCTCTGGGGAACATTTTCTGAGTATTCAAGCCTATTCCACTGATCTGAGGACCTATCCTTATTCCAATACCATGCTGTTTTGATAACTATTGCTTTGTAGTACAGTTTAAAGTTGGGAAAAGTAATTCCTCCCATATTCTTTTTCCCAATGATTGCTTTAGCTATTCGAGGGTGTTTATTGTTCCAAATGAATTTCAAAAGTGTCCGATCCACTTCTTTGAAGAATGTCATGGGTATCTTTAGAGGGATGGCATTAAATCTGTATAATGCCTTGGGGAGTATTGACATTTTGATGATGTTAATCCTGCCAATCCATGAGCAGGGTATGTGTTTCCATTTCCGTGTGTCCTCTCTTATTTCTTGGAGCAGAGTTTTATAGTTTTCTTTGTATAGGTCCTTCACATATTTAGTCAAGTTGATTCCAAGATATTTGAGTTTGTGTGGTACTATTGTGAATGGGGTTGTTTTCTTAATGTCCATTTCATCCTTATTACTATTGGTATATAGAAAGGCCATTGATTTTTGTGTGTTAATTTTGTAGCCTGCCACCTTGCTATATGAGTCTATTGTTTCTAGAAGCTTTTTGATAGAGTCTTTAGGGTTTTCTAAGTAGAGTATCATGTCATCTGCAAACAGTGAGAGCTTGACTTCTTCCTTTCCTATCTGGATTCCCTTGATATCCTTTTCTTGCCTAATCGCTATAGCAAGTACTTCCAGTGCTATGTTGAATAGGAGTGGTGAGAGAGGACAGCCTTGTCTTGTGCCAGAATTTAGAGGGAAGGCTTTCAGTTTTTCTCCATTGAGGATAATATTTGCCACTGGCTTGTGGTAGATGGCCTTCACTATATTGAGAAAGGTTCCCTCCATTCCCATCTTCCTGAGAGTTTTGATCAAGAATGGGTGTTGGACCTTATCAAATGCTTTCTCTGCATCTATTGATATGATCATGTGGTTTTTATTTTTCTTGTTATTGATGTTGTGTATTATGTTGATAGATTTACGGATGTTAAACCAGCCTTGCATTCCTGGGATGAAACCTACTTGATCGTAGTGGATGATCTTCTTAACGAGGCATTGAATCCTATTTGCCAGGATTTTGTTGAGGATCTTTGCATCTGCATTCATCAGTGATATTGGTCTGTAATTTTCTTTTTTGGTAGCGTCTCTGTCTGGTTTAGGTATCAAGGTGATGTTGGCTTCATAAAAGCTATTTGGAAGTGTTTCTGTTTGTTCAATTTCATGAAAGAGTCTTGCCAAGATTGGCAGTAGTTCCTCTTGGAAAGTTTGATAGAATTCATTAGTGAATCCATCTGGACCTGGGCTTTTGTTTTTCGGCAGACATTTGATTACTGTTTTAATTTCATCAATGGTGATGGGGGTGTTTAGATATGCTACATCCTCTTCCTTCAACCGTGGAAGATTATAAGAGTCCAAGAATTTATCCATTTCTTCCAGGTTCTCATTTTTAGTGGCGTAGAGTTTTTCAAAGTAGTTTCTGATTACCCTTTGAATCTCTGTCATATCAGTAGTGATCTCTCCTTTTTCATTCCTGATACGAGTTATCAAGTTTTTCTCTCTCTCTTTCTTTGTTAGGTTTGCCAGTGGTCTATCAATCTTGTTTATTTTTTCAAAGAACCAACTTCTGCTTTCATTGATCTTTCGGATTGTTTTTTGAGTTTCCACTTCGTTGATTTCTGCTCTCAGCTTTGTTATTTCCTTCTGTCTTCCTATTCTTGGGTCCTTTTGTTGAGCATTTTCTAGTTCTATTAGCTGTGTCATTAAGCTACTCAGGTAAGCTCCTTCTTCCTTCCTGATGTGTGCTTGCAAAGCTATAAATTTTCCTCTCAGTACTGCTTTTGCTGTGTCCCATAAGTTCTGAGAGTTTGTGTCTTTATTGTCATTTGTTTCCAGGAACCTTTTGATTTCCTCCTTGATTTCATCTCGGACCCACTGGTTATTGAGCATGAGGCTGTTTAACTTCCAGGTGTTAAAGTGTTTCTTCTGAGTCCCTTTGGAGTTCACAAATAATTTCAGAGCCTTGTGGTCAGCGAAGGTAGCCTGCAAAATTTCTATCCTCTTGATCTTATGGAGGTATGTTTTATGTGCCAGCATGTAGTCTATCCTGGAGAATGTCCCATGTACATTGGAGAAGAATGTGTATCCAGGTTTCTGGGGATGGAGTGTCCTATATATATCCACTAGGCCTCTTTCTTCCATTTCTCTCCTCAGGTCTAGTATATTCTTGTTGGGTTTCAGTCTGGTTGACCTGTCCAGTGTTGACAAAGCCGTGTTAAGGTCCCCCACAATTATTGTGTTGTTGTTGATATTATTTTTCAGATTTGTCAACAGTTGTATTAAATATTTTGCTGGCCCCTCATTCGGTGCATATATGTTTAGGAGAGTGAATTCTTCCTGCTCTACGTACCCCTTGATTAATATAAAATGTCCGTCTTTGTCCCTTACAACCTTCCTGAGTATAAAGTTTGCATTATCTGATATTAGTATGGCCACTCCAGCTTTTTTATGGGTGTTGTTTGCTTGGATAACTTTTCTCCAGCCTTTTATTTTGAGTCTATGTTTGTTCTGACTGTTCAGGTGCGTTTCTTGTAGGCAGCAGAAGGTTGGATTGAGTTTTTTGATCCATTTAGCCACTCTGTGTCTCTTAACTGGTGCATTTAGTCCATTGACGTTGAGAGAAAGAATTGTCCTGGGATTTAACGCCATCTTTATTTCAAAATTTGGTGTGTCTTTTGGGTAGTCTTGTCTTAGATTAGGTCTTTCAGTTTTTCTCTTAAGACTGGTTTTGTGTCTGTGAAGTTTCTGAGCTGTTTTTTGTCTGTGAAACCATGTATTCTTCCATCAAACCGGAAAGTGAGTTTTGCTGGGTATAGTATTCTGGGTGAAGCATTCATTTCATTCAGTCTTGTCACAATATCCCACCACTGCTTTCTGGCATTGAGCGTTTCTGGTGACAGGTCTGCTGTAAATCTCAGGGAAGCTTGCTTGAACATGATTTCCCCTTTTGATCTTGCTGTTTTCAGAATTCTGTCTCTATCTGTGGGATTTGTCATTGTGACTAGGATGTGTCTTGGGGTGGTTTTTCTGGGGTCTCTTTTGGTTGGTACTCTTCGGGCATGCAGGATTTGATCACATATATTCTTTAGCTCTGGAAGTTTCTCTTTAATGATGTTCTTGACCATTGATTCTTCCTGGAAATTTTCTTCCTGGGTCTCTGGGACTCCAATGATTCTTAAGTTGTTTCTGTTGATCTTATCATAGACTTCTATTTTCGTCTGTTCCCATTCTTTGACTAATTTTTCCATTGTCTGCTCATTTGCTTTAAGTTTTTTGTCCAATCTCTCCTGCTGTATGGAATTGTTATGTATCTCATCTTCCACAGCACGAAGTCTATTCTCAGCTTCTGATACCCTGTCCCAGAGCTTATCCATTTTGTCATTCACTTCGTTTACTGACTTTTTCAGTCCTGTTAGTTGACATGTTATTTCAGTTTGGAGTTTTGTCATTTCTGCCTTCATATTTTCTTGGTTCTTATTAATGTTCTGTTCAACTCGATCCATGGTTTCTTGGAGTCTGTTGAGCACCTTCCATATTGCTAGTCTAAAGTTCTTATCTGAGAGGTTGATTAGTTGTTCAGTCATTATCTGGTCCTCAGAATTGTCATCTTCATTCTCTATGTCTGATGCTGGCCTGCGTTGTTTCCCCATTGTCACACTTGTATTGTGGGTTTTTCTACGTGTTGTGGTGGTATTCATTGTCTATATGATGTAGGCAGCACACTCCTCTGGCTCCTCCCTTTCTGGATGGGCTGACTTGCCTCTAAGGGAGGGGAGTCCTCCGTGGATGAAGCCTCACACTGGGTCAAATCTTAGGCCCGAGCATGCAACAGAGAAGACAGTCCAGAGAGAAATGTTTGCTTCTGTGATATAGCGCCGTTCTTAGTGTGATTTTTCCTTCTTGTTGCAATGGTGTTCTTTCCTTAGAAAGAGTGCACGGCCGCGTAGCGAAGCGGAGCGGCCGTGCTCCTCTGAGCCTCTTTTTGCCCCACTCGCAAGAGTTTCACGTAAGAGGACAGTAGACAGACATAGACAGGTCACACTCACAGTCTTTCACAGCTGAGCCCCACTGGGCCGGTGTACTTTCGCGGATTTTCCCCGCCTGGTGTCACACACAGGGAGCCAGCTTTTGCAAAGGTTAGCCGGTTTTTATGCTCTGAAGTCCCTCCCTGAAAATGGCGTCTGGGCAAACGAGGTTTCTGGAGGCTCTTTTTGCCCCACTCGCAAGAGTTTCACGCAAGAGGACAGTAGACAGACATAGACAGGTCACACTCACAGTCTTTCACAGCTGAGCCCCACTGGGCCGGTGTACTTTCGCGGATTTTCCCCACCTGGTGTCACACACAGGGAGCCAGCTTTTGCAAAGGTTAGCCGGTTTTTATGCTCTGAAGTCCCTCCCTGAAAATGGCGTCTGGGCAAGCGAGGTTTCTGGAGGCTCTTTTTGCCCCACTCGCAAGAGTTTCACGCAAGAGGACAGTAGACAGACATAGACAGGTCACACTCACAGTCTTTCACAGCTGAGCCCCACTGGGCCGGTGTACTTTCGCGGATTTTCCCCACCTGGTGTCACACACAGGGAGCCAGCTTTTGCAAAGGTTAGCCGGTTTTTATGCTCTGAAGTCCCTCCCTGAAAATGGCGTCTGGGCAAGCGAGGTTTCTGGAGGCTCTTTTTGCCCCACTCGCAAGAGTTTCACGCAAGAGGACAGTAGACAGACATAGACAGGTCACACTCACAGTCTTTCACAGCTGAGCCCCACTGGGCCGGTGTACTTTCGCGGATTTTCCCCGCCTGGTGTCACACACAGGGAGCCAGCTTTTGCAAAGGTTAGCCGGTTTTTATGCTCTGAAGTCCCTCCCTGAAAATGGCGTCTGGGCAAGCGAGGTTTCTGGAGGCTCTTTTTGCCCCACTTGCAAGAGTTTCACGCAAGAGGACAGTAGACAGACATAGACAGGTCACACTCACAGTCTTTCACAGCTGAGCCCCACTGGGCCGGTGTACTTTCGCGGATTTTCCCCGCCTGGTGTCACACACAGGGAGCCAGCTTTTGCAAAGGTTAGCCGGTTTTTATGCTCTGAAGTCCCTCCCTGAAAATGGCGTCTGGGCAAGCGAGGTTTCTGGAGGCTCTTTTTGCCCCACTCGCAAGAGTTTCACGCAAGAGGACAGTAGACAGACATAGACAGGTCACACTCACAGTCTTTCACAGCTGAGCCCCACTGGGCCGGTGTACTTTCGCGGATTTTCCCCGCCTGGTGTCACACACAGGGAGCCAGCTTTTGCAAAGGTTAGCCGGTTTTTATGCTCTGAAGTCCCTCCCTGAAAATGGCGTCTGGGCAAGCGAGGTTTCTGGAGGCTCTTTTTGCCCCACTCGCAAGAGTTTCACGCAAGAGGACAGTAGACAGACATAGACAGGTCACACTCACAGTCTTTCACAGCTGAGCCCCACTGGGCCGGTGTACTTTCGCGGATTTTCCCCACCTGGTGTCACACACAGGGAGCCAGCTTTTGCAAAGGTTAGCCGGTTTTTATGCTCTGAAGTCCCTCCCTGAAAATGGCGTCTGGGCAAGCGAGGTTTCTGGAGGCTCTTTTTGCCCCACTCGCAAGAGTTTCACGCAAGAGGACAGTAGACAGACATAGACAGGTCACACTCACAGTCTTTCACAGCTGAGCCCCACTGGGCCGGTGTACTTTCGCGGATTTTCCCCACCTGGTGTCACACACAGGGAGCCAGCTTTTGCAAAGGTTAGCCGGTTTTTATGCTCTGAAGTCCCTCCCTGAAAATGGCGTCTGGGCAAGCGAGGTTTCTGGAGGCTCTTTTTGCCCCACTCGCAAGAGTTTCACGCAAGAGGACAGTAGACAGACATAGACAGGTCACACTCACAGTCTTTCACAGCTGAGCCCCACTGGGCCGGTGTACTTTCGCGGATTTTCCCCGCCTGGTGTCACACACAGGGAGCCAGCTTTTGCAAAGGTTAGCCGGTTTTTATGCTCTGAAGTCCCTCCCTGAAAATGGCGTCTGGGCAAGCGAGGTTTCTGGAGGCTCTTTTTGCCCCACTTGCAAGAGTTTCACGCAAGAGGACAGTAGACAGACATAGACAGGTCACACTCACAGTCTTTCACAGCTGAGCCCCACTGGGCCGGTGTACTTTCGCGGATTTTCCCCGCCTGGTGTCACACACAGGGAGCCAGCTTTTGCAAAGGTTAGCCGGTTTTTATGCTCTGAAGTCCCTCCCTGAAAATGGCGTCTGGGCAAGCGAGGTTTCTGGAGGCTCTTTTTGCCCCACTCGCAAGAGTTTCACGCAAGAGGACAGTAGACAGACATAGACAGGTCACACTCACAGTCTTTCACAGCTGAGCCCCACTGGGCCGGTGTACTTTCGCGGATTTTCCCCGCCTGGTGTCACACACAGGGAGCCAGCTTTTGCAAAGGTTAGCCGGTTTTTATGCTCTGAAGTCCCTCCCTGAAAATGGCGTCTGGGCAAGCGAGGTTTCTGGAGGCTCTTTTTGCCCCACTCGCAAGAGTTTCACGCAAGAGGACAGTAGACAGACATAGACAGGTCACACTCACAGTCTTTCACAGCTGAGCCCCACTGGGCCGGTGTACTTTCGCGGATTTTCCCCACCTGGTGTCACACACAGGGAGCCAGCTTTTGCAAAGGTTAGCCGGTTTTCAAAATAATAGTTTTTCTATGGTTTCTTTCAAGAAAGAAGTCTTTGGTTTTCCACAATTTGAATACGATATGCTTAACTGCACATGTGTGTGTTTCTGTGTATCATCTAATAAATTTTCTTTTGACAAGATATGTATACAGTTTGTTTATTCTGTTGATATAGCTTCAAGTTCAATTATTTTCCTCCTGGAAATGTAGAGTATATTGATGACACACAAGTCTTATTTAGATTCAAGGTTGGGATTTAAAAGCCTTTCTAATGTATTTTTGTACATCTTTCTTAGAATTTCCATCTCTTCTCTGCATGTTCTTGGTTTCTGTTTAATATTTAATATGTTCATCATAGCTGTGTTAATTTTCTATATGATAAATCCAACATGTTTTTCATAACTATCAGATTGTAGTGATTTTTTATTTTTCTGATTATTATTGGTATACTTTGGTATGTGCCTATAACATTTCATTGAAAACTGAATTTGGTCCCCTCACCAAACCGACCAAACAAAAATGCAGAACTCTATCAAATAATAGTAACTTAAGTAAATATGGCTCCTATTAGTATGAATATTTATGGTCACCTAGGTAAGAAATTACACTGTTTAATGTTTGCTACAGCAGTAAATGCCAAAGATTTATATTTCTCTACTTCATTATTTGTGTCCACTCTGCCCTGTAGTTTTTTCTAAGTATTACTCATCTAGATGTTCTGTTTGCAGTTCTCAAAAACAATTCTCTATAATTATTGTTATTTTATAATCCTGAGCACATAGGAAAGTGCTGGTGAGAGAGCCTATTCTAATTTCAGTTAAATCTCAGTGTTTTACCTTGCCTTCAATATTGAGTTTGTGATAATCAGTTATTTTCTAGTATTATATTTTTTCCTCTTGTCACCATCTTTTCTCAGTTTTACACTTGAAACATTCCTTCCTTTTTAACAGTTCCCTAACTCATTCTTTTTCATTTTAGTTTTTCACTTTTTAGTATTGATTTACCATTAACTAATCAATACTCTAGAATTTCAGAAGTAAAACTTCATACACAAATGTAAATGTGTGTACAAGACATTGCATACACCACAAGTTACAGTATCATCTCTTCTTGCCTCGGTGTGTGTGGGGAGAAGACCCCTTTACCCATTCAGCCTCTTTATTTATTGTGGTAATGACCACAATTTCCATGTTGTCTAAGAGTTAATTTATAATCTTTGGTCAATGTGTTTGCTTCAGATATATTCCTAATCTAAGTATTCTCTCATTTTATTTATTTCTTTTATTTAGCATAATCTCCTGTTCCATCAACTATCCTCACAAATCACAACCTTTTTTAAAGAGGAGAGCAGTATTCCCTTCAGAATACCAGAGTTTCTTTTTTGTTTGTTTGCTTGGGTTCCACACACAGCAATGCTCAGGGGTTATTTCTGGCTCTGCAATCAGGATTGACTCCAGGCCAGCAGTATGCAAGGTAATCTCCCTATCCTCTTAGCTATAATTCTGACCCTGAATCCAAGTTTTGGCTTTCGTCAAAAATGCTTCAGTGAACACATGAGAGAAGTAATCTTTTGACTTACTGTTTCACAGTCTTTGGATAAATGCATATAGTGATCTTTTTGAATAGTGTAATTTCTGCACCATTTTCCATAGAGGCCGCACCATTACATACTCCCATTCCTGGTGTGCACCAATTCCTTTTTTTCCTCATTCTTATTAATTTTCAATCAATATTTCTTTTTTTTATAAGCATAAAATCTTTATTTAAACACTATGATTACAAACATGATCGTAATTGGGCTTCAGTCATAAAAAAACTCCCCCCTTCAGTGCAACATTACCATCACCGATGCCCCCCCCCCCACCTCCTGTATTCAAGACAGGCTTTCTACTCCCATCACTCATTGACATTGTTACTATAGATCTCAGTGTAGTTATTTTAATATTTCTAATATTTTTATACAGGCCATTATCACCATTGTGAAAGGATATCTCATGTTATTTGTAGTTTCTCATATTAAATGCTACTGAGCATTTCTTCATCTGTGGATATCCTATCTACATGCTTCTTTGGAGAAATTCCTCTACAGCTCATTTGCCTTCTAAAGCAAACAGACAGCTTGCTTTGAAGTTACTGAGTTATTTGAGTTGATTCAAAATATTAAAAAAATATCTAACATTTGTACATATTGATAACCCTTTCTCAAATATTTGATGTGAAATATCATTTGTCAATTGCTAAGTTGTTCTTTTATTGTTTTCTTTTTCCACAGTTCTCCACCATGTGGAATCTTTTTAACTTCTATGAAATATTTATTTATTTTTTTTTGCTTTTGGCTCATTTGCCAATTGAGCTTAGTCTACAAATACAACTTTAATGTTAATGTCTTGGGATATCACCTGTGTTTTTTTATGGTTTGTATTTTAATATTCAGATCTTATATTGTTAGTTATTTGTGTGATGTTTCATAATGAACTACTTTTCCCCTTTATTTTTCTTGAGGTTGTACAAGGTTTTGAGACAATTCTTTCTCATCCTTTGTCAGTGTTTTGGGGGATCCCTGAGCACAGAGTCAGGAGTAAGCTCTGAGCACTACTGGGTATGATCCTCCCAAAAAATAAGCACAAATAAACAATGGAAAGACAAAGTACATGAAAAATGTACCACAGCTGTAGAACCTATAACTTTTTTTAATATAATTTTTATTTTAATCATAGTGGCTTACATATCGTTCACAGTAATATTCCAGATACATGTTAACATTGAACCAGGGGAATTCCCATCACCGAATTGTCCTCCCCCCCCCACCTCCGTTCCCATCCTGCCTCCCCTATCCTCCACCCTCACCCCAGGGGCTTCTAGATTGAGTGGCCCCCTCTGTGTCTAGTTTATTACTTAGTGATCTTAGAATTGTTTGGTCATGGTACCTCCATTATGTCTCCCTCTAATTGGGAGGCGGGACTAGATAGTTCAAGTTATGTGGTTTTGTTTGAGGAACAGAAAAGTAATAAAATGGGGTAAAAATCAACTACGCCAACAATGGGCAGAGTCCTTCTAGAGGCTCTCATCCTTGGTTTGAGAGACGAAGGGGTAAAAAGAAGATGAAACCCCACAACAGTTCAAAAAGAAGTATCAAAGGAAGAAAAGAAGAAAGAAAAAGTAAATATATAAATAAAAAAGTGGACAACTACTTAAATATCTGCACCAAAACAAAGAAATCGACAAAAACTAGATAAGAGAAGAAAAAAAAAGGAAAAAAAAGATTATTTTGTGCTTATTGTGTCTTTTGTGTGTGTGTGTGTGTGTGTGTGTGGTTTTTGGGTCACACCTGACAGTGTTCAGGGGTTACTCCTGGCTCCATGCTCAGAAATTGCTCCTGGCAGGCACAGGGGACCAAATGGGACGCCGGAATTCGAACCAATTACCTTCTGCATGAAAGGCAAATGCCTTACCTCCATGCTATCTCTCCCCCCACCCTTTATTCCCCTCCTGCATAGGCACAGTAAAAATTGGGGTCATTCAAAAAGGGAATCCCCTTGGCCTAAGAGATACAGGGTTTCTCCACCCTTGGAATATAATGTCATGAGATTATCGATAGACTCCTTTCAAGTTCATTTACTCTCCCCTTGGTGTTTTTGTGTTGTATGGAAGACTTCTGCTCCGATCTGAATGATAAAATCAGATCTCTATATCTAGAGATCTCAGTCTCTGCACAGGTCAAGAGTAGAACTTACGATGAAGTCTTTCTTCGTGATTTTAGAAGTTCTGTTTCCTCATAACTTTGAACTGTTGATCTAAATAATTCTCAACTTCTATCAGTTCATCAATATCTAATTTTTCTGCCTCTTTGCGGGTCCCAGTTACTTCTCCTTCAGTGAGTCAGTTTCTACAGAAACTTTTAAAGCTTGCAATTTGTCCCACAACATTAATTCTTAGATAGGTTCGAGGAAAGTAATTGATTTTTTTGTTGTCCTGATTTTTTTCTTGTTATGAGTTCAGGAGTAAAGATTCCCGAATACCTTACACCTCAGACTCTTTTTAGACTGTCCAGGTAGTTCTAACAAAATACACATACTGCACAGTTTATAAGAAGAAAGTTTTTCTTTCTCACTGTTTTGGATACCGAATATTCAATATTAATGCAACATTCCCGTAAGGATTGTCTTTCTCTTCAGAGCTACATAGTCTTGATATCTGTAATGAAGAGACTAAGAATATTTTTGTACGATCATTTTTAAGACATTAATCTCATTCATGAAGGTTCTAATTTCTTCTTTTGGGAGACACACCTGGCATTGCTTAGGAGTTTCTCCTGGATTTGCACTCAGGAATCACTTCTGATAGTGCTCAGGAGACCATATGGGTGACGGGATTGAACACTGTCCATGTGCAAAGTAAGTGTCCTACTTGGTGTACTCTTTCCAGCCCTGGTTCCAATATCCCAACTGACGTTTCCTACTATAAGCTTCTCATCTAGTACTACGACTACTACTACTACTACTACTACTACTACT
The DNA here is from genome assembly GCF_024139225.1 of Suncus etruscus. NCBI lineage: Eukaryota > Metazoa > Chordata > Mammalia > Eulipotyphla > Soricidae > Suncus > Suncus etruscus. The sequence continues at coordinate 162,544,476 of NC_064850.1, forward strand.
ACTACTACTACTACTACTATGGCATTGGACATTAGATTTTGTGGTCATAATGAAAATAATTTGCATTTTTGCAACGTTTGCATATATGTATACATCTTACATATACATATACATATATATTATCTTTCTACACATACCTATCTATAAATATGTTAGATTAACAAATGAGTTAATATAAGCCTATCACTAGAACTTTACATTTAGATATCTGAAAACAGGAGTGAAATAAACATTAACTTTCAATTTCCAACTTTTGCCTGAATCACTTCTTGTCAAAGTGTGCTCCTGAAACCAGCAGTGACAGTGTTATTTTTGCAATTCGTTCAGTCTTCAACACCTAGTAACTATCCCAAAACTACAGAGTCAGAAATTGAGAATGGTAGTGTCAAATGTCTTATTCAATGAATCTCAGTGCTTTTGATGGTATCTTAAGTTTGAAAACTAGTGTTCACCATGAAATTATAATTGCAATTATAAATGTATTAGAGTTGTGACTTTCTAGCTAAATTGACTATTAGCATTGTACCTGTTTTAAAAATGTTAATTATTCATTATTAATGGTTCTATTACTCTGGAGAGTATTTCAAACAGTTTGCAAAATTAGTTTCTAAAATTATACTAGATTTGAATGTGTGAAAAAAGAATGATAAATTTACATGTTTTATGTCTTATTGGATTTGGAAGATAAATTTTAATTTTGAATATAAAATGTCAATTAAAATATTTTGATTTTAATTTTTAACGCATAGAAATAATTTCATACTCATAAAATAGTGTTCTATTCAGCTATCTCAGGAGTTAAAAATTTACATGACCATAATACAATGATTAGCAGAGAATTGAAAATCTATTAGTTAATATGTAAACCTTAAAATTCACCAATTTTCCCACTAGTGTCCTTTTAAATACCTGCTCTAACCAAGATTTGCATTTATTTGCCTTGTCTTTTTTTTCTCTCCCCTCCCTGATACCTTGTCTTCTTAATCTTCTTAATCTTGGATAGTCTTATTTCTTTGTTTTTAATAATCATGAAACATTTGAAGCATGCAGACCAACCAATAATTTATAACATATATTTCAATTTGAATTTTTTTAGTGTGATTAATTTTATTGTGTTCTCCTGACAAGAATACCAATTTAATTATATTATTCCTTTTCAGTGCATGTTATTACAGTGTTATTATTGAAGATCTTATTTTTGTTCACTTGGTTAAGGTGGCAGGTTTACCTTTGACAGTTATAATTTTCCTCTTTTGTGCTTTTATTTTGGTTTTTGAGGCCAGATATAACTCCACTTATGGCTTATCCTGGCTATGCATTCAGAAAGCACTTGAGGAAGTGTTCAAGGGATCATATATGGCTCCAGGGATCAAACCATGTCAGCTGTATGCAACTACCTTAGTCACTGTGCTATGTTTCTGGATCCATAATTTTACTTTTTCTAGTAATTCTTATGGAGAATTATTTTGAAGTTATACATACTGTCATGATAATTTTTCCATAAGTTTGTGTCCGTTGATTTTTCATACTTCTAACAATTATTTCTATAGCACTCATTAAATGGTTATTTTTTAATTTCATAGTTTTTCTTATTTGCTAAGTGAAATTCACCTAAGATGAAGAGCTATATCTCACATAATTTTAATTTTATATCCCATTATATATTTATACCAGTATAAGCACATACAATTTACATTAATCTGTGAATTATACTCTATCACACTCATTATTTACATTGTGGACATTATTATCCTAGATGCAGTTTCTGGTAACTCCAAGCTAACATGAGTAGTATTTTAACATATTGTCATCTTGAGGCAAATAAAACTTTGTTTTAAGCTCAACCTATCTCTTGAATAAGAGGTTTTCTAAAAGCAGTAATTTGTCTCAATAAATAGTTAAGTTTAGAAACTAAGATCTGTTCATTAAGCATGTTCACTTCCATAATTTTTCCTTAATTTTAGCCTCTCTGAAAGGACACAGATTAAGACATTAAAATTTATGTTCAGGATCAGTAAGATAGGAAAAAATACTGGGTTAGAGTGCATGCTTCTATGTTTAAAACCCAGTACCACATAGTATCCTGAGAAGACTGGAGGTAGCTCTGATAGTAGAGGTTGTCCCTGCATCACAAAGCAAGCATTGCTGGGAATTGCCCCAAGCCTCTTAACAGAGGCCCAAAACAAAACTAAATGAAACAAAGACAAATTGACCCCACAGTACAGGGAAGAGAAGGACAAGGAAGGGAAGTAATTGAGGGGTGAAATTAAGAAGAGACATACCAGGAAGTAACAGGGGAAAAGGTAGAGCAGTAGTATAGCTAAATATTAAATCGGTAATAGCAATGAAATAGTAAATACAAACCATACAACTAAATTTAGTAATGTGACCATTAATGAGCCTGGCTGAAGGATGAGCACTAGGGGTATAGGAGGGAACCTGGCTGGGGACACAACTAGAAGGAAGTTAACACTGGCAGTGCTGGAACATGGTATGCCTAAGACTCAATTATAAATAACTTTGTAAATCATGTTGTCTTAATAAAAAATAATACAATTAAATAGGAAAACATAAAAAACATGAATATATATGAAATCATAGTTAATATCACTAGCCCTATCTAACCCAACATTATGTGGTTTCTTATTTTTACCTACTGATCATGAAAAATATCTAGCTTTTATTATTCACATAAAATTATTTTATTTGTTTCAGAATACTCAGAATTTTAGAAGTGCCAACAATATCTTGTTAGGAAATTCACAGTTTAGAGTACTTGCTTGTAGTATATTTAGAAAAGAGTAACATAAATCTCTGAATGATTTGGATTTCAACAGTTCTCTATTTCCAGAAATTTGTTTTGCTATTTAACACATAGTTGAACATCTTCAGCCCTATGAACATACATTCAAATCTAAAATTTCTACTTCTAATACCTAATTGTTACTCTAGTTAAATGTTTACTATACTTATAATAATATTAAATGTTTTATTTCTTATTTTTCTCTCATTAAAGAAAACATATTATAATAATATGTAAGAATCTTAAGAGCAAGAACTTTGGCATTTGGATTTATTTCCTTGTCTTTGTAGCAACAGTGTCTAGAATAATACTTGACAGAAAGCATACACTTCATAGAAATTACTCAATTAGAGATATTAAATATCTAAATACTATAACAATGGCTATTTTGTCAAAATTAAGCTGTTTGTAGACATGTAGTCACCACTAGGTGACAGCATAAAGCACTTATACTTTAAGGTACAAAAATCCATTTGGCTCAGGAAAGAAAAATTAGGGCTCTCATTATGTAAAACATACTGTCTCACAGTCTCTATCCCTTACTTCCTTACATGTGTCTCATAAATAATTATTATTGTTTATGAAAATCACCAAAGAAGACGGAAAGGTTGTTATAATGTATGAACAAAACATGAATGACATCTTTGTAAGAAACAAACCCCAAATCTCTTTTTGGGACAGACAAGTGCACGCCTATGTTCATTGTAGCACTATTCACAATAAACAAAATTCGCAAACAACTCAAGAGTCTGAGAGATGACTAGATAAAGAAACTATATTATTCATACATAGTAGACTACTTCTCAGCTTTACGGAAAGATGAAATCTTAACAATTTGTTGCTAAATGGATGAAACTGGAGAGTATGATGCTGATAAGTTAGATAAAAGATAGACACAGAATTATAATAATTCCCAAAGGCAACAGAAACTGAAAATGGGTCTTCATTAGGAAGCTTAGCATAATGAGGGGTTGTGGGATAGGGAAGGAGGCGACTGAGACTGTAACAGTGGTGGAGGGAATTGGGCACTTTAGTGAAGTTTTATGCATGAAACCTTATTAGAAACAGTTTTGTAAATCACAGTACCTAAAATTTTTAAACATTTTATATTAAAAATAAAGTTAGTCACATATCCTCTCAGAACTTTAAAAGAAAAAATATAGCTGACGTGAAATCTAGGAGGGGGTATCATTTTAACAAAAGCATTGAATAAAAAATTAAAAAATAAAAATAAATAAATAAAAATAAAAATTCTTATCTGGATAATGAGATTAACATTTTTTTTTGGTTTTTGGGCCACACCCGACGATGCTCAGGGGTTACTCCTGGCTGTCTACTCAGAAATAGCTCCTGGCAGGCACGGGGGACCATATGGGACACCAGGATTCGAACCAACCACCTTTGGTCCTAGATCGGCTGCTTGCAAGGCAAACACCGCTGTGCTATCTCTCCGGGCCCGAGATTAACATTTTTAAATAATAGTTCTGTTATGGGCCCGAAGAGATAGCACAGCGGTGTTTGCCTTGCAAGCAGCCGATCCAGTACCAAAGGTGATTGGTTCGAATCCCGGTGTCCCATATGGTCCCCTGTGCCTGCCAGGAGCTATTTCTGAGCAGACAGCCAGGAGTAACCCCTGAGCACTGCCGGGTGTGGCCCAAAAACCAAAACCAAACCAAAACAAAACAATACAAAAACAAATAATTCTGTTATAAATAAAATAATTGGTAGTTAAATCCCTTACCTAAATATTGTTAAAATCAGTCTTTAGTATTGGCAGACTGAGGATGAGTAGTAGGAAAAGCAGAGGGAAAACTATGAATAAATAAAGTATGCATCAAAGATGATAATTTAAGTTTTCTGCATTGAAATTATAATAGATTTGTAAGTTATTGTCAAGTTGAACAGTGAGGAAACAATTAGGAAGCATATTATTTTGTTTCATTTTTGTTTATTGGGAGGGGGGTGTTGGATTGGGGCCACACCCAGCAGTGCTCAGTATTTACTCTGGCTCCGTACTCAGAAATCACTCCTGGTAGGGATTGGGAGACCATATGGAGTGCCAGTGATCAAACCTGGCTCGGCCCTATGTACAGCAAAAAAATGTACGAGTTGTACTATCTCATTGGCCTTTGTCATCTTTTTAGAAACAAGAATCCTGAAGTGTGTATTTATTTTCTGTTAGACAAAGATTCTTATGCCAGAATCTCGGCTTTTCCTTACTACTTAAATCATTTCATTGCCCCCAAATTCTTAGTAAAAGTAGGTATTTCCTTTTATAGAGTACTTAAACATTTATTTTTAAAACTCTTTAGCTGAATTTTTAAGTTTTTTCTTAAGAACACTGTTGCACAGTTTTGTGAATTATAATTTATGAAATTTATTTGCACCTCTTAATCAAACAAAAGTTCTTAGGGCCCGAGTCATAACACAGTGAGTAGGGCACTAGCCTTGCACGTGGCCAACTCAGGTATGATCCCCACTAGACCATAAGGTCCCTTAGCCTGCCAGGAGTAAGTTCTGAGGGCAGAACCAAAAGTAAGCCCTGAGCATTGATGAAAATGATCTAAACATAATCAAAACAAAAAAACAACCAAACAAGAAAACTACCAAAAACAAAAAGAGGTCTTAAAACTGGCCACTGCTTGAATATGAAATTGTAAATGTGAGGCTAAAACTAAAATATTCTTTCACCTAAGAGTGTTTCTTTTTTAGTGGAAACACAGAATCTATTTAAATGAAGCTAGGGTTGAACCTAGTATTTTGCTTTCCAGACATTCCTAGAAAGAAGAAATTATTTCACTGTTATTTGAAATTGTCTTTCTTAGAATAATAATATATATAAAAAATACGTCATTTGGCTTATTGTGTTCAATGAAACTCCAAAAGAACATTGACAACTTAAGGAAGTATTGTTCACCAATTAAATGGTTTTAGTTAAACATTTCTCAAAGTCAAAAATCAATTTAGCAGACAAATTTGATGTAGGAAGTAACCAGAAGTTAATTGTTTTAGGGGCCAGATAGAGAACTTTTCAGAGATCTGCCTTCAATCTTCAACATGCCATGGATCCAATTACCACTGGGAATCCCTAACTATAGCTGATAATAGTCCCTGAACCAGTGGGTGTGGCTGGAAATCAAAACAAATTAAAAAATTTTATTTTATATCTTCTATTTTTAAATCTCAACATGTTTGCCTTAACCATTGGGGTATCATTAAGATTTTTTTTACCTATGTTTGAAAAAAATCATACAATAGGAATTTAAAAGTAAACTTGAAATTTATACTTTTAAGAAGAAATTTAAATTTAGTAGGATGACAGCTACAATTGAGAATACAATTGAAAATAATACTTAAAGACAAATTATTATCCAAGTCATAAAAACTGTTCCTTCGGAAAAACTCTTTCATTGTTTCATTAGTCTTCTATTACATGATACATTTTTACGATTACAAAACTCTGTTAATAAAAAAATTAAGGAAAAATGGCTAAGACTCCCATGCTAAAGCAAGGTGGAAGGAAATATAATTTTAGAATATTCATTATAAAATCTTTTTAATTTAATTATCATCTGAAGGATAGTGCAGATTGCTAAAAGTAATTGTATAAATAGAAAGAAAGGTCATTTATCAATAGCTCTTAAAATTAAATTATCTTAGTTTTTGTGTTATTATATGTCTTTCTTTTTGTGCTATAAAGTACATATACAACTCAAAATAAATGATCAACAAAAGTGTCTGGGTAACAAAAGTTCATAGAGGGTCTTAAAAATAGTGCAGTGGGTAGAGCACTTCCCTTGCAAACAACTTAGCCCCCAAACAAGCAAACAAACAAAACTAGTTTGTTATAACACTGTGGCAGCTAATTTTATGTATCAATTTGTTTGGGCCATTTAGTGGCTAGATAATTTCATCAAGCTTTGTTCTGAATGGTTTATGATAAGATTTATTTTTCAATTAATGGACTTCAAATAAATCAGTTATCTGTAGTGTGAGTGGTCTTTATTCAATGAACTGAAGGTTTAAATAGATAGAATAAAAGCCTATTCTAATCTGAAGAATTAAGAATTAATCTGAAGAATTGCAGAAGAATTTGTCCAACTTTGGAATAATTACAGCACTTTGAGTTGTAACAATTTGAGTTTCCAGTTTTAATGACATTTCTGATCAGATTTTGAAATTACTAAAAATCTGTATCTCTGGGGTCGGAGAGATAGCACAGCGGTAAGGCATTTGCCTTGCATGTGGTGACCCTGAACGAAGCCGGTTCGATTTTTGGCATCCCATATAGTCTCCCAAGCTTGTCAGGAGCTATTTCTGAGTGCAGAGCCAGGAGTAACCCCTGAGCATCAGCGGGTGTGGCCCCAAACCAATCAATCAATCAATCAATAAATAAAAACTGCTAAAAAATCTGTAACTCTATGATTAAATTTCTTAAAATAAAAATCTCTTTTCCTTTCTCTCTATATATACATGTTTGTATATCTGCATCTATTCATAATATATGTGCATTTGTGCATGTCTATAAACATTATTTTTGTCCACTGGAGAACTCTGAGTAATATCAACATCAATATGATATTTAAAAAGTCAAACTTAGCCATAAAATGTACTCAAAATATATATTTAGCCCATTTGGTGTGGGGCGGGGAGAACATTGACTGATCTAAATTGAGTCTTGCTTCCTACTTTTCTTGTTCATATGTCATCTGACATTTTGAAGAAACTTAGTTGGAATAAACAAGGGTCCACATTTGGGGATCTAGATATTTCTCACTGTGTCATGTTTTTCTAGTCGAGAATATGCTGAAATAAATAAATAAATAAATATTATTTTATTTAGGTGAAGCACTTATGAAAGGAATAATTTGAAGTTCCTTCAATACTTCATTAGGGGGTAGAAAATGTCACTTGGCCCAACTTTACTGAGATCACTTTTCATCATGTGATCAAAATGGCAACTCTCAGTTGTTGTAAACACGTTTTTCTCCTGCGCACTGAGATTATCAATATTTTTGGTTAATTTTTTTGTTTTGTTTTGTTTTGTTTTGGGATCACACCTGGTGGTGCTCAGGGGTTATCCCTGGCTTTGCGCTCAGAAATTGCTCCTGGCAGGCTCGAGGAACCTATGGGATGCCAGGAATCTAACCAGGGGTACCTCAGGGGCTGTATGTGTGCAAAGCAAAGGCTCTACTGCTGTGCTATCCCTCTGGTCCCTGGTTAATTTTTGATTTTAGTAAACTATGCCTTAATATGTTTGGGGAAGAGGTAGTGTCTCTAATCCCCTGAGCATTCATTCCAAAAGTGAAGGTTTAGAGGATTATAAATATATTTTTGTTTTTATTTTGGGCCATGCTGGGTTTAACTCAGGGGTTACTCCTGTCTCTACACTCAGGATTTACTCTTGGCAAGCTTGGGAAGTGATAAGGGATTGAATCCAGTTTTACTGATACAAAGCAAATGCCCTTATACAAAGCAAATGGTCCTTATACTTTTATTCGTGAACATTTTAATATATGCCATTAAATAACAGTTTGATCAATAAGTAAATTATATAAGAAATTGAGAAGTGAATTGGATCAATGGACAAATTACTAATATCAAAAAGTATGGAATTCAGTAAATTATTGCTATAAAAGATTAATGTACTTTACATTATACTTGAAAAGAACTTAAAATTAATGTGCTAATATTACAACTTAAGATACTAAAAAACTATAGAAAAATTGTAAATATAAATTAGGATAAAGGAAAAAACTGATACTATAAGTTTCTAAATATATAGCAATACTTTTGAATAATAATTCTTATAAAAACTTAATAAGTTTATTTTAATCTGGTATGACTAATAAAGAAAGTACACCAAATAAAATAAATTTAAATTACATAACATTTTATTGTTATTGCAGTAATTGTTTCACTACTTTGGCTTTTGTGAATTTACACTCTGCTTTTACCCAGGTGTTTCCCAATTTCCCCCTTTCTTTTCATCAAGACCTTTGACTTGTAAAAGTCCACCTGCATAAGTACTTTCATCTTCACTGGGCCCTCCCACTCCCAGTTGATGTTGAACATAAAGAAAGGACAGTTTGCATCACTTATCATTAGGGAAATCCAAATCAAGACAACAATGAGAATCATCTACACTACTGAGGATGGCAGTATTTTTCCCAGTATCAAAAATACTGAAACAGTCTGTTGGCAGGGGTGTAGTGAGAAAGGAACTCTCATTTACTGCTGGTAGAAATGCTGCCTGGTCCAATCCGTACGGAAACAATATGGAGGGTTCTTAATAAACTCAAATTTGAGCTGCCTTACGACCCTTATAGACACCCTACTTTGGGTATCTACCACCAGGACAAAAAAAATTCATCCAAAATTATGTCTGCACATTTCTATTCATTGCAGCACTCACTCAGTACAATAGCTGAGACTTGGTATCAACCTAGTTGTTCAACAACAGATGAAAATTTCTTTGTAACTCATTTGTAAATCTTTTATTTTACCAAAAGTATAAAAATACCAATAAAATATATAACCATGAGGATGATGATAAACTAGTAATATAGAAGCACAAACATAGCTAGAATAAAATGATAAAATAACAAGACATCAAAGAGGATGAAGATTAGGACAGATGATAGATAAAGTGGTATGAATTTGAAAGGCCTTAAACTTTGCTCCAGAATTATGAAGTTGGGGCTGGAGCTGTGGCGTGGAGTGGTAAGGCATCTGCCTTGCTGGTGCTAGCCTAGAACGGACCTCGGTTTGATCCCCCAAGTCCCATATGGTCCCCCAAGCCAGGAGCGATTTCTGAGTGCATAGCCAGGAGGAACCCCTGAGCATTACTGGGTGTGAAAAAACAGAATTACAAAGATCATCCTGGGCAATGCCAGGAGTGGCCCTGGTGGCATACCAGCTTCCAAACCTTCTGAGAGAGTCCTTACTTTAAAAAGGAGCATCTGTTTAATTTGAAGTATAAGTTGATATAAGCACAAAAAAATTGTAGCATGATCAGAGATACTAAGCAAAACTTCATGGTAATATAAGACAAAACCTGTAACGGAGACACTGAGAATAAAAATGAAATATATTGATAAAATCACCAGGAAAAAAAAAACATCAAAAGGAAATGGAAAACAGAAACTCAAAAATCAAGTAACTTCAGGGTTCATAGATCTATCACAGCAGGTAGAGCTCTTGCCTTAGAAGCAACTGACTTGGATTCAATCCCCGGCACCCATAAGGTTTCCTGAACACAGAATCAGGATAAATCACGAGTACTATGAATATGAACAAAAACTTAAAATAAATTAAAAAAAGAAATGGAAAATTAAAAAGAAAAACAAAAGTGCAATGATAAAATGAATGAATTAATATATGTGTGTGATTTTTCTATGTATGCATGTATATATGTAAGTGTTCACCCTAATTTGATTTATTCGTATTAAAAAAAAAGACAGAAAAGGGGCCAAAGATACAGTACAAAGGATTTCCCAAGCATGTAATCAACCTGGGCTCTATCACCAGCATCCCATGTAGTCCTCTAAACCCACTAGAGTGGTCTCGGAATTGAGAGCCCATGAATAATTCCTGAGCACTTTCAGATGTTTACCACCCCTGAAAAATCTCAGAAGAGTTGTCTGGATTAAAAAAAAAATGATTAAGGGCTGGCTTGGTGGCGCTAGAGGTAAGGTGTTTGCCTGGCCAGTGCTAGCCTAGGACGGACTGCGGTTCGATTCCCCGGTGTCTCATATGGTCCCCCAAGCCAGGAGCGACTTCTGAGAGCATAGCCAGGAGTAACCCCTGAGTGTCACTGGGTGTGGCCCCAAAACCAAAAACCAAAAAAAAAATTAATTTATAATGTTTATACAATAAATTCATATTCTACATTAAAACAAACATATAGAACAGGTAGGATAAGTTTATTAAATCCAAAATAAACAGAAATTGCTATTTTGATAAAGAAGTTGAAGTAATATACTTAATGGAATAATGTCTACTATTAAAAAGTCAAAGTTATGGGCCAGGAAGATAACTTAAAGAGCTAGAAAGCGGACCTAAGGTGGTTGGTTCAAATCCCGGTGTCCCATATGGCCCCGTGCCTGCCAGGAGCTATTTCTGAGCAGACAGCCAGGAGTAACCCCTGAGTACAGCCGTGTGTGGCCCAAAAAAAAAAGAGCTAGAAAGCATCCTTTGCAGTTAGGGAATCCTGGTTTCAATCTCTGTCGCTGCATGGTTTCTTAAACTGGGAATAATCCAAGAGCTCTGATAGGTGTGGTCCCACCAAAAACCAGATTTTTGAAAAGGAGAAAGTTATGTTTTGAGACACCGTAGATAAAATTTGACACGAGCCCATTAAATGAAGTAATTTAGGAAATGAAAGCCAATTATCAGATAGTTTCACTCATATGACAACCTTTATATAACCAAAGTAAATAATCTCGGAAAAGAAAATAAAATTATTCTTAGACTATCAAAAACATGGTGGTTGCCAGAGGAAAAGTAAAAGTCACTGGACAGTGTGATATGATAGTAGTTACAGTGAAACTTAAGATAAAGATATAAAGAGATATGGGCTAAAATAAAAAAAATATCAATATAAACTAATAAGGATAATAAATTGTATTTAAAATGTATTTAAAATAAAACAAAATTGTATTTAAAAAAACAAAAATTAATATCAAAAACATCAAGATGTATTTCTTTTATATATATGCATACAAATATACCAACTTACATAAAAGTGCACACAGTATGGAGGTTCAATTCCTAACTAAATCACCAATGCATTCTTGTGAAATTGCAGAACTTTGATGAAATTCAAGAATTCAGGAAATTTTTCAATGAAAAGATAATAATAAAGTAATGTATAATAAGTAAAACCAAACCTATTTCAGCAAAATTGGATATTAAACATGACAAATGCTATCGAATTTGGATAGGAAGATATTTTAAATCATAATTCTACATAGAATTAATCTCATTCAAATTATAAACTATATTGTATATTGTAGCTTGGTGGTAGAGAATGCTTTGCATACATAAAAGCAAGCAATTTACTGCTTGGATGGATCTGGAGAGTATCATGCTTATTGAAATTAGTCAGGAGAGGACAGATCCAGAATGGTCTCTCTCATATGTGGGATATGTAAAAGAAAAATGAATACGGTAATAACAAATGCCAAAGGCTTTAGAAACTGAGAACTTGTATCCAGTAGGAAGCTTATCACAGGGAGGAATGTTGGAGGGAAGCAGACACATTGTATGATGTTAGAATAGTTCACTTAATTAACTGTACCTAAAATGTCCATCTATAAATATGAAAATAAGAAGAAAATATTTAGAAATATACAAACTCTGGCTATGTCAAATGCTCTTCTTGCTTATTAACATTTGTGTAATGATAAGATAAATTCTTCCAACTCACAAATGTCAGTAGAAGAGTTTCCATCTGCTAATGGAATAGGGCTGTCTGCTTAGCTAGGGCTGCTTTTAGAAGGCAATGAACACCAACGGATCTTCCAACAAAAGGTAAAGACAAGTTATATTTTAATTTGAGAATATTTTTACTGAGTACCTCTACAAAAATTGAAATAGTCAAAAACATTTTATGATATATGATATGGAAGGAAGATTAAGTAGAACAGAATTTTCACAAAATAAAGTGCACATTTCTTGTAAAATTTATATCTGTAAATATAGGGCTTTTAAACAGAAGGAAACTGTTTTTTCATTTTATGTATTTATTGCTGAATAATAAATACTGAATAATTTTAGGATTCCCATAGGTGTAGAAATGAGGAAAGTGTACATCATTAAAACTGTATCACTTTCTTCAATAGCATATTGAATTCGCCTAATCTACATGCACAGAACAGTCCCAAATGCATGCACATAGACAAATACAGTTTACCCATTTAAAGGTAGGTAATTGAGGGCAAGATTGAATATAGAGTCTGTTATCAACTGATATACTCTATTGGGTAGATTATTACAGAAAAAAGTCAGATGAAAAGGATGAATATGTAAAATGTTATTTCATTTAACACTCAGATAACACAAAAGTTTGGTATTTTCATCCTATAGCTGAGTACAAGAAGAATGAAATAATTTGAATTGCCCAAGATATATAGCTAGAAGTAATATGAGGCATATGGCCAAGTTATCAGATCTAACATCTTTCTATTTTATATTTTATTTTGTCACTTCAAAGAACTAAAGGTAATTGATATCTTGTGTTAATTTGCACAATAATTTATTTGTCTTTTCTGTTATATCAGCCTTGGTAATTATACCAGAAATAAAGCAGCAGTGCCCAAAGCTGTCCTTGTCTTAATATCTAGAACTTTGTGAAGATACTGGTAATAACAAAAGGAAAATTAAATTTGCTAATCAGTTGACCATTCTGAATTATTTGGATGAAGTCAGTGGAATTACAAAACCCACTCAAAATGGAAGACAATTTCAAAAGCAAATAATTAGGTGTTATAATAATGTTTTTATATTGGAAGAGGATAAAATGGAGCCACAATCCAAGGGATGTGAGAAAACTCTAGAATTTCAATGGACAAGAACATTTATTTCTCCTTAAAGCCCTTAGAAATGAATAGTCTTAAAAACACCTTGATTTTAGCTCACTGAGACTAAGATTGGACTTTATCTAGAAAAATATAAGATGAACTGTAAGATAAATATAAATTGCTTAATCTGGTATGTTTACATATGTTATTATATGATACCACACAATAAGTAATGCATAGTTATTTACTTAAAATAAATGCTCATATTTTTGAGATTAGGAAGTCAACTGTAGTTTGAAAGGTTTTATTCAATTCTGCTCTATAACTTTTTCATAATGGATTTAAATTTGAGGAAGTAACTAATACCTGGGTCATGGAATTACCAAGTAAATGATGGAAATAATAGAAATAAAATGAAATAAAATAAGCATTGAAACATTTTTATCTGATGTAGAAAACAACATATGTGCTCATATATTGTTGAGCAATGTAAATCACAAAAAGCTGCAAGAATTTTTTTTGGGGGGTGGGGGCACACCCGTTGGTGCTCAGGGGTTACTCCTGGCTATCTGCTCAGAAATAGCTCCTGGCAGGCTCGGGGGACCATATGGGACGCTGGGATTTGAACCAACCACCTTAGGTCTTAGATCGGCTGCTTGCAAGGCAAACGCCGCTGTGCTCTCTCTCCAACCCCTAGCTGTAAGAATTGTAATAAAAGTATAGGATTATTTACCAGAAAGGACAATAAATGTCGCTGGTATTTAATATGATGTATCACAAATATGAAAAGCAATAAATAGGGCTATGTGCAGCTACCTTTCCACAGCAGTTTTTCCTAATTTAAATTGTAGCAAAAAGAAATTCCAAGTAATCTGTTTCAGTGACTATTTTCTGTTTTTTTTTTAAAGAGAGTGCTTTTTCTTTAAAAAAAAAAAAAGCATAGAAGGATTCTTATATAAAGTTCTATATGCTTTAATATTTCTAGCTCAGCATTGAAATAACCCACTGTGAAGTAAGTGTTGTTCACTAAAAGCTACCTTTTCTTCTGTATTATTTTCGCTCTGTATATATTTGCCCAAAAGATCCTGTTTAAAGTCTTTAGCTACAGAGAAGAATGGAACAAATTGCTGTATGATTGATCCATTCAAATTAAATGTTGTTCTGCTCTTAATATCACCTCATGACATATATATTCATTTTTCTGATGGTTAGTGTCACTTTTTTAACCTTTATGGTAGGAATTTATGCTGCACCATGTTTAACTGTACAATCCAGAACAATGCCCAACTAATTCAGTTCTCACTTGTTATTTTGTGCTCTCTCTCTTTTTCTCTCTCACTCTGTGTGTATGTCTCTCTATATTAAGATTTATTCCTCTTAAAAGCGACTATAAAAACTAACCTGCCCTTTGTTCTTTGGAATATCACATTTTTTGATTTAAAATAAAATTTTATTTAAGGATCGTGGTTACAAAATTGTTCATATTTGAATTTCAGTCATAGAATGTACACCACCCTTTATGTTATTAAGAATAATATATATTTTTAGTTACTTCTCTAGTCCTCTTTTACCATCTTACTTATTCATGATTTCTAATGAGTATCCATATCTGCAAGCATGGATTTCTAGAGGTTGCCTAACCATAAACATAAATGAAAAAGATTCTACTAATCTCCCACTAACAAGTCTACACAAATGATACTTATAAGATTTCGATTCCAAGGTAATGTGCAAGTAGTCAAAGAGCCCCTTTGGGTCTCTGAGCAACTCACATTCTAAAATATATAAACATAAAAGAGGAAGCTGGAGAGATAGTATTACAGTGAGTAGCACACTAGTCTTGCATGCAGCCAATTTAGGTTCTGTCTCAGAATATTCTATATGGTTCCCTGAACTTCCTTCTGAGGGAAGGAGGAAGGAATTGCAGGAAAGGAAGAATGAAGGAAGGAAGGAAGGAAGCAAGAAAGGAAAGAAGGGAGGAAGGAAGGATGGAAAGAAAGAAGGAAGGAAGGAAGGAAAGAAGAAGGAAGGGGGAGAAATGGAAGGAAAGGAGGAAGTTACATAAGGGCTGTGTGCAAAAATGCATTAGTTAGTGTGTGCTGGTGCCCAGAGATGATTTGTCTTCTGATCTATGCTCAAACTTCTGCTATTTTTTAAAATATAAGTGTTTTTCTGGATTCTCTGTCAGCTTTCTTTTTTATTTATTATTTATTTATTTATCTAGTTATTTATTGTCAGATAACTTTCTGCTAGACTGGTCAATGAAGGTTCTGGATAAAGTTTGGAGGAAATAAATATAGAGGGCTAAAATAATAAGTGAAAATTTAAGCACAAAGACATTTTTTTATTATTTTAGAACTCACAGCAGTTTTCAGAGGTGTATGTGTTGGTCATTTATGAGTCCTATTTCTCACTATTCTACTTTAAATAGCCATCTAATACTACCTTCTTGGCCATTAAAGAAGAAGCAAAATAGGAACAAATAGACAGATAAGGTCTGAAGCGGTAAGGAAAGGTTTTTCCACCATCCCCAAAGGGGGGAGGTAAATCTCATCCCCCATTCGGACAGGACTGTGGAAGTTGTTTCGGTTGTTGAAGTCCGCAATAAATAAACCACACAGAGATGAAGTTTATAAGAGGCAAGAAGCTCACACTACAAACTGATCTCCTGCAAGCCATCTTCTCAACCCAAGTGAAACAACAAGTGTAGAGAAAAAAAACCTCTCCCTAGCTATTCAGTCTCCCATTTATTCAGCTCCCAACCAAACTCCTCCCCTCAGGGCTAGGAAAAGGCAGGCAGAGAGAATACCGATACAAAAGGGAAAAAAATCAAAGGTCTCCAAATAGCTCACAAAGGTCTAAAGAGCTACTCAAGACAAAGAGAAGATCTTAAAACATTAGGAAGCAAAAATTCTTACCTATGGGAAATTCCCTTTATACTGCTCTAAAGCAGTAAATAAATGAGAGAAAGGCAATCCAGGTAGAAATGTGATGGGTAAGTTGGGATAAGATAGAAGGAAGTTGTTGAGGAAGGGTTCTTATGACTTCTCTTGATAGTAGGAAGGAAGATTAGATCATCTGTAAGCATCCTATCAAAGTTCTGCAGGTATCTACCAGTTTTAGGTTCTGGAGATAGTTCGTTAGCTTGCTAGATGCTTCTTTCTTGCCTTTTGTTCACTTTCAATTGATACAATTGGTTCTTAGAAATTTTTCTCTGAATTCACAGTCCTCACTACAAATAATATAAAATATAGAAAAGGAACTATGTGAAATACCATAAAAACTAGAAATTGATTACTAGATCTTGAATTTAATAGGTAACAGGCAATAATAGAGAAAAAATCAACAAAATGAATATAAATAGTATTATAAGAGTATCTGTTGATAAAATACTAATATTATTGTAACACACTTAACTGTTCATATAGCCTTGTTTCTATTTTCTTTTTTCCCTGTTTTTTGTTTGTTTGTTTGTTTGTTTTTGGACCATACTTGTAGATGCTCAGGGGTTACTCCTGGCTCTGTGCTCAGAAATTGCTCCTGGTAGGCTCCTGGGACCATGTGGGATGCCTGGGATTGAACCCAAGTCATTCCATGGTCGACCACATGCAAAGCAAATGCCCTACCACTGTGTTATCACTAGGCCCCTGCCTTGTTTCTATTTCTCTGGACATTTTTTTCTTTTCTTTCCTTCTAGTATGTATAGATATCATAAGTATATAATGGCCATAAAATATATAGAGAGAGGTTGGAGCAACAGATCAGTGGGGTGGGGTGCATCCCTTGTACACAATTGACCCAGGTTTGATTCCTGGCATCCCAAATAGTCTCCCGGACTTTATCAGGAGTAATTAGGAATGCAGATCTAGGAGTAAATACTGAACATCAATGAGTATGACCCCAAAGCAATCAAGACAAAACAAAGCAACAACAAAAATTATATAGAATTTCTGTATCAATATAGTTCTAAGTGATGAACATTAAAACAGAAAGAAAGAAAAGTTATATATACTTCTCGATCTATATCAAGAATAGATTAATTGCACCTATATATTTATTTACTTGAAACAAGTTTTTAAGATTTGGGGGCCATATGTTGTGGTGCCTAGGGGTAGTGATTCTCTTGGTATTGAGCCTAAAAGTGGCACCTGGTGGTACTCAGAGGACCATATGATGTCTCTGAATTTTGAAAGAGACTGGATGTGATGCAAGAGCTTAATCCCTGTACTATGTCACTACCTCTAGGCCCATATTTTCATTAAGGGTTCGTGCTACTAAACTGACATAGCCCTGAAAAACACTACCAAACTATACTTGTGCATCATCTATCAATGATTTCTAGATATAAAAAGTATAGTGTATCAACATATGAAACCCTGGATATGCCTATTTTATGTTAGTAAGGAGAAATGATATGCACAAACCACACTTCAGCATCCTGTTTAACGTTCTGGATGAGCCCTGCGGCAGAGCAGGCCAGATACTGAAGAAGTACTTTCCTGTCTTACCGAGAGATTGTTCCCATAGAGACCACAAGAAAAGCACAGGAGTGAGTTGACACAGATAGTTGTGTACCACCATTGCCCATTCATTCTGTTAAATCTGTAGCTATAACAAGCAGTAAAAATGACTCCAGAAGAGCCTATCATCACTCAATCAATTTCTAGTACCTACTCCTAAAATTTTCCAAAACATGTACCAAGCATTAGAATATAAAGGCAAGTGTGGTATTGTCCTAGCTAAGTGATAGGAAAGGAAACTGATTTTAAAGAAATAATTTGTAACCTGCCAGGATTACACACCTAAAGAAAACTGAGTCCAGATTAACACTAGCTTCTATCTTAAAGACCATTTTCTCAACCACAATCCTCTACTGCCATTTCTTTCCTTTTCACTCTGAAATTGTCCTCTGATAAATTTCTGGGCAACAATTTGTATGGGACAGCCTGTCCAGTTGCTAATGAATGTTCCCTTATGATATGAACTTGAAGGGTCCTGGAATCGTATCTGGTTGCAATTTTTATTATTTGATGAGCAATGTGGGACTGGGTCTGCCAAACGCAAGCTTGACTGAATTAATCAGCCTGAGGCTGTCCCAGAAAGCCAGTAATTCTACAGTGACTTTCCCCTTACAGATGGCCCCTTAGTCAGCTTAGAGAATGCAAAGGGAAGTCTGGCTTGGTGTTTCAGCAGCAGCAGACTGGGTGGACAAAGGGTTGGGTGGTCACAGATGCCCAAGCAATTGTATTGAGTCAATTTCCTGTCATTTAAAAACAGTGTCATTTATTATTCAACTCAGAGTGTATTTTGGAGATTCAATTTGTAGGGCATATGACATACATAGTAAATTGGTATGTATTATCTCAGTTCATTTGCTGGAGCACAGGTGTTCACATCACCAGAACCAACAGTCCCTCTACAGTAATTGGTGCCTTGGCTAGTAGTCTGAACCTAGAGGACAAGAATTAAAAGTACATGAGAAATTAACTAATAGTAATTTTTACATGCAACACAGTGTGCTTTACTTAAGGCTCTCAATGCACATTGTAGACCTTTATGGACTCTTACTACAACACGACCTAGGTCAGTTATGACACTTCTGTTATAACCAAGAAAACAAAATTTAAAAAAATGACCGACTTAAGTTCACAAGGGAAAACAATAGCAGAATGTGCAGTAAAAACTCAGGAGACCCGAATTCTTATTTTCTCTTAGCATCTCACCACTTCCTTTTTACTCTCATTTATTCTTTAACATCTTAGCCAGCATATTATTAGAAATGTAGACTGGTGAATTCAATTTTTTTCAGGTTAGTTAATTTAAAAATGTTTGTAAGTACATAAATTACTCAATACAAATTAAAACTAAACTATAAATATAAATATGCATGTACATATAGACAGTTCCCATAATATCTACATTATGTTTCAAATTTATGTAGCATACAAATAATATTCCCAAGAAGCTATTAAATATACTCTCAGAGGAATGCAAATTGTATGGTTAAGTATTTGTATGTGAACAGCATAGTTGATATGGTAAGATGCAAAGATATGTAAGAAGCAAGAAAACTTCAGAACTTATCTTAACTACATATCCAGTGTCATTTTACAATACTGTGCATGCTCACTTCACTTAAAAATATTAAATTATAAAATCCTACCCTTGTGGGTTTTGTTAATAATGAGCAGAGTGAAAAAATGGAATTTTTGCCCTGGAGCTCAGGTGAAAAGACATAATTAAAACTACTGCACTGGGAAAAGTGATTTCTGCCTCCCAGGTGGCATTTGGTTTCTGCATATTTACAAATAGCCATCTCAAATAAAACTAAGACATTCAATTAAAATGTTTTCACTTATTAGAAATACATTTTAATTCATAGTCAGCTTAGAATCCTAATATAAATTGAATAAGTGGAAATATGAATCACTATCATCTTCTCTTTTAAAGGAGAAGATATACAAACACAAAATGATTTTATGTCTTTTAAAAAATTATATTTAACCAATAACATGATGATCATGTGCAAAATTACAGCCCAAGCTGAACATGGAGATCATGAGTTTGTGCAAGTAGTGGTTCTACAAACAATAATTTTAAAAGTAAAATGCCTTTCCTATTAAGTTTATAACTAACCATTTCCAATCTCAAAGTATAACATTAACAAAATTTCTTCTCAGAGCGAAGGAGCCATCAACATTTATTGGACACAAATATTAAATATAATGCTTTCTACTATCTCCCAATGATTATATGATTCTCATTTAAATCTAAAATGACAAGTAGATAAAAGCTAAAGAACATAATAGCACCACAATGTGGGGAGTAAGAAGGCTAAAAATCTAAGATAATTTGTTCAAGTTAGAGAACCTAGAAAGCTCTGATACTAAGAACCAAGAATTTTTAATTCCTTAAAAGTTCTTTGATTCAATGCTAGTGTGACTAATCAAGTAAATGAGTTTCTCCCAAACTAAATTCCATACTAGAGAAAGGGAGAGAAAGCTCTACTTGTAGAGTAAATCCTATCTCTAGGACTTGAACTAGTTAATAAGAATAAAAAGGAAATCAAGTTTTACAACTGTATTTCTAGATTTATTCCCTACTCTTGTTATAAAGACATAGTTCCCATTTCTGATATACAGTAACATTAGATTCTTTAGTCCTTCCCTTGAAGTAAAAGTTCCTGTTTTTCTCATTGCCTTGTCCAGGCACTGATAAGACCTTCCTATTCTTAGATTATGCCTTCTCCCTTATCCCCTGACTCTCTTTCTCTTTTCTCTCTCTTCTCTCTTTCTCTGTGTGTGTCTACCTGTCTCTGAATTTGTCTCTCTGTCTCTCTACTCTCTATCATTTATTTACTTTCTCTTGTCAGCACCTGTAGTTGACAAGAATATCAAATCAGGAAGGAATCTATGCATATTATCATTTATATTAACTTGAGAATCTTCTAATTTTCTATGATTTGGGGCTTAATTTCCATTTCTGGGAAAGGACTTTGTCCTTCTTCATGGGCTCATGTATCCTTTTATTAATTTAGCTGGTGTGGGTTTGAAAGCATATTCTTACAGGGAGAAATTTAAATGACTATTAGGCTAAGCTCAAGAATACAAAACCCCTCGTTAAAGGAATTTTAAAATTGTGTACTAAATGCCTAATAAATTATGCATATATTTATATATGTATTTAATACTAAAGTGTCAAAATCAAGCGATTATTTCTGTTTCCATTAAGAACATATTTACTACACAACAATGAAAGTAGCAAGAAAGAGAGTAAGTGAGTGATAGAGAGGGGAGAGAGAAACAAAGACAGACAGAGATAGAGAGAGATAAGAGATGAGAGAAAGAGCGGAAGAAAAAAAAGTCATGTAATAACAGAGAAGGCATGAACTAAGACCCAGGCAGGTCTTATCAGTGCCTTGACAAAGCGATGAGAAAGATAGGAACTTACACCATTGAGAATGGCACATATCAAAAATACTGGAAACAATATCTGGTGGCAGGGATATGGTGAAAAAGGAACTCTCATCCATTGCTGGTGAGAATGCTGTCTGATTCAATCCCTATGAAAAAAGGTATGGAGATGGGTTCTCAGTAAACACGAAATTGATCTGCTATACAATCTATCAATCCCTCATTTGGATATCTATTCCAGGGCAGAAAAACATTCATCCAATAGAATACATGCACACCACTATTCATTGCAGCACTCAGAATAATTGCTAAGGTTTGGAATCAACACAGATGTCCAACAATAGGATCGTGAAGACGTTGTACATATATATGTACATATATATATAAAGGACTACAACAGATGTAAAGAATGATACAATCATGCAATTTGCTGCAACATGAATTGAATTGGCAAAAACATTAAACGAAACAAGTCAGAAGAAGGATAAATACGGAGTATCACTTATATGTAGTATTTAGAATAAAGTCATAAAAATGCAATGATCTAAATGGGAATTATCTCAAACAACCTTGGCCCCAGAGTATAAAGAGGAGAAAGAAAGAAACAGTGGAATTGACCTGCTTCATTCTAAAGCCTGGATTCTTAGCCTTTGTGCTGTGCTACTTCCATTACGATCAAAATAGTGTTCATAATGGTATGGAATGGTGATGAGAAAAAGACTTTAATATAATTTATATGTCTCAAAGTATTTATGTAGGTGATATGACTCTATTTACAGAAAGAAATAACTTCTCTTTTTTATTGTTTCTGTCTAAAATTTTTTCATATATGTCCCAAATTTTCCAGAGTCAAAAGACCAATTTAATTTGAATTCCCTTCATACCTAGATATGGAACAGAAATTCTATATTTCAGTAAGTAAGGAGAGTGCATGATTATCCCATGACATGCTCCCATTAACCTGCTTTTCCTGCCACCAATGAGACAGCCTTGTATTGGGGCTGAAAGAGAAAACTTGTGTTTTGTGTTGTGTAGATGCGGTGTCCCCTATTGCGACTCTATTTGAGCTCATGACCCTCATCTCATATCCTAGAACTGAGTCAAGAAGCCATACTCTGATAATCTCAACTATTGCTGATGAAAATTTCTGCCCAGTTCATTATGTTTCCCCTTAAGCTCTAAAGTGAGGTCAAGATTGATTCTCATTTCTATATTATATTCATTGAAGCAAAATTGACTATAAGGTACAGTATCATAACTCTTAAGTTTTACCCATATAAAACTATATATATCTGGAACCAGAGTGATACAGTATGATGCACAGGGCATTTGCCTTGTATGTAGCCAACCCAATTTTAATCCCTGCATTCCATATGCCCCCCTGACCTCCACCAGAATTTTTTTTTGAGTGCAGATCCAGGAGTAGTCTCTGGGTGTCACTCAAAAACAAACAAAAGAATTTGATACCCTAAGGTTAGTTTAACTCTCTTAGGTTCATTGTGAATTTTTGTTCAAGCTGTAGATTTTTGATATGCTTTGGCAGTATAACTTCTCAAAGTAGAGCTTTTAACCTATTTTATTTTATTTTATATCTCAATAGTCATACCAAGAACCATGTTTTAATATGTGGCACTACATTTAATTATAACTATCATAACCAATATAAAGATTTTAAGAAATAGTATAATAGTCATATCTATGATTTTGCTGTACCTGCTAAAGTAGAGATGTTTATCTCATTCCCACACTACACATGGACATATTTTGTAGATCCTCTCTTTCATATAGATTCTAATAAGTATAGCAAATGGAAACTAAAGGAAGGCGCCAATACCAACATTATTTTCCATTGTCAATTCCTAAAAATTATTTTTCACAGTAACTTCTTTCCAAACTATGCCAATGTATTGTTAAACCACTGCCTCTGCAAAAGGTGAGTTGATTTCTTGCCAGCTGTGTCTAAACACAATTTCATTACTGCCCACTTCAGATTCAACAATCATAATATTTAGGGGAAAAAACTTGACAGCATTCCATTCCTACATATCAAGTTTTGTATAGGAGAGTATGTACTGTTTATATTGTTCTAACCTAAAGCTTTAACTCTCAATAGCTTTAAAAATAAAATAAAAATCTCATTCAGTAATCAGTTTGATCAGTGAGTTCTTCACTCTTGTACCTAGGCCATTAGAGAACTCTACATCTGAGAAGAGATTATCTTATGATAAAGAAAAATATCTTTTCTAATCAAAATTAGAACTTTAATTTATTCTCTGAAAGTGACATTAGCTAAAGCAAGAATATAGTCAAGTGTGATATACTCTGGATACTATCTTCCATAGAGGACAATATTGGACTGTATTTTTATCAACATAATGAACTATGTTTAACTTTCTAACAATGGGTGCTCCAAAACTATAGTGAGAAATACTAATATTACAAAATAACTTGAAAAATTTTTACCATCATAATAAATTTAGCTACCATGTACTGTGTACATAAAATCCTAGACTCCTGCCTTTATTTAATTTCATAAAACCTAACCAATAATAGAAACTGTGATTCATGAGGTATTTTATCCAAGATTATATAGCAGCAAGTAACAACATTGAAATTCATATTCTGATATGTCTGAATTCCAAGTCTATACTTTTCTCATTGCAAAACCCAATGATGGCTATAAAATGATTTTCTATAGTTACTGATAATTTCCTCTAAGATTCTCTAGCCTTGTCTTCATTCACCAAGATGGCACGTTGTTGTTAGCATTTTTAGTGCTTTTAATGTACTCGTTTTTTAGGACTATAACTCACAAATGTAAGTTGGATAAATTTTATCAATTATAAGTATATTTTTTGTTTTTTTTGGGGGGGTCCCACACCCGCATTGCTCAGGGGTGACTCCTGGCTGTCTGCTCAAAAATAGCTCCTGGCAGGCACAGGGGACCATATGGGACACAGGGATTCGAACCAACCACCTTTGGTCCTGAATCAGCTGCTTGCAAGGCAAACGCCGCTGTGCTATCTCTCCAGGCCCCAATTATAAGTATATTAGGACTTTTATTCAGGTTAATAAATAGCAATATCCAAAAAAAAAATACTTAACCTCAAAACAGCTTTTAGTACTGGGCTTTAATTCAGCAATTAAAGGGTTAAGTCTGCCCCGCCCCAGTAAAATTTCCTCCTGGAAATTTAGAGCCAGGTATTTGGAACTCTTCTGTGTCTGAACTTAACTGGTGGTTTAATATTTTTGGTATTACCCTATTCAATAAATCTGTTGAACTAAGATGGATAAGTAGATGTTAACATTTATTTAGAAAAAAATGATTGGCCAATTATAGCAGAAACTGCTCACCAGAAATTTATGATGTTAATTATAGGCTTTAAAATGTGAAAAAAGTGATGATTAAAAGCTTTAATCACAATAATGCACACTTTAAAGTATTTCTTCACAATGAAAAAAACTTTAAAAAATAGATCTCTGAGATCTATTTTATTTATAAGAAGAGATCAAGAGAAAATTCTCTGTTCAAACCAGTTCATGTTTGTTTGTTTTTTACAGGCTATTTTGTGTGATTGCTGGCATCAAATAAGGTGAAATTTAAATAGTATTCTATAATTGATGCTAAAATATTTCATGAATACATAGTCTTGAAGGCTTAAAACAATAAACAGAAAATTCCAAAATGGCTCTTAGTCATTTTGTGCACATATGCAACATTGACTGGCCTGAGAATATTTGATTCAAAGCTGGTTTGAGTCAATGTTGCTCAAGAATTGTCCTATAGTGGCCCCTTTAAGACCTTGTTTCCTTTCTGTGTCCCCCACACCCTCCTCTACTGCTTGTTGCCCTAGTCTCTGCCACATACCTTCCCTATTTATGTGGATTTTTTTCCTACCTGTGGTCCATTTTGAATATCCTAAAAGACAACAGGTCAGATAGTCTCTGGTCATTAATGACTGGTCAGGCCACACTCTATAATAATTACATGAGTGACTTCTTGTAGCAGAACACAGGTATGATTAACTAAGAATCTGAGTGATTAACTAAGAATCTGAGTGATTCTAATACACAGTTGAGGTTGAAGGCCAACATGCTAAATTACTGTCAAACCCTTCAATCTGGGGGAAATTTTTCTTATATTAGATTAGCTGCATTTCTCTACTTCTCAGGTTTCTGGGACACATAATCAAAATATACCCTGAAAACTTTCCAGAGACAAATAAATTAGGACCTAAGGTGAATGAGAGTCCTGATCTACAGAAGACTGACTTCAATATTATAACAGCACCCCAAACAAACTCCTCTGTCCCTTCTCTGTGGGGGACAGTTTATTTAGGTCCACTCTCTAGAGTCTGGGATCAAGAAATAAAGTGAACAATATTGTGAAGGGAATTGAACAATTCTATATCCCTTTATAAAGAATTTACAGACCATAAATGATATAGAAATGGTGACACCAATGAAAACTCTAGAAGAGTGGAATTTTTCTATCATCAGGTGTTTTATTTTGCTGAAGCCTGAACTATTTGCACAAATAATAGCAGTCAGCCTTTTCTTACTCTTCTTTTGCCCTCAGGCACTTGATTCATTGGCCCCTGCAAGGCAGAATTTAGTGGGTTTTGCCAAAATAGTCCAATTTCAACAGCCTTAAAAAAATGAAGGGGCTAGACTATTTGTTTCTTTATTTTTATTTTTTAGCGTGGAATGATGGAGGGGCTGCAATATTGCTCTGTGACTTCATGTATTTTTCCTACCAGTTACACCTAACCAAATGTTGTGTCTCACACGACTCCCTCAACACATTAGCATATAAAATTTTTTGCTTTTTGATTTGCATTAAGTGCAAAGGAAGGTGTTTGCTGCTGGTGGGAAGAAGTTAAGAATCAAGTGTAGAACAGTTTATATGCTGTAGTGATTCCAGCAAAGTTTCCATTAGCGTTTGCTTTAGTAAGGTTAACTCTTTTCTGAACTCTAGTGAATGTGTCACTGACAGCTGCTGGGTTGCCTTACACAAGATATTGAATATTGATATGCTTTAGAACTATCAGAATGAATGGAATTTGGCCTGCTTTCTCTAAAAGTTTTCAGCAGAGATATATGAATACATGTCTTGTTTTCTCAGTCCTACTTTCTTTATTCTGACAATGATGCTCTGGGGAATAGCAGAATCTCAAGTTACTGCCATTAGAATTTGCATCCTACATATTTTTCTCTTTGTTTACTCCCACTTTCTCACTGCCATTCCCTCTAATTATTGTCAATTCATTCCCCTCCTATATATTGAATTAGATTTCTTTTCATTTTTTACATTTCTTCTATTATCTTTATGTGCAAACAGGTTACTAGACTTCAAAATCAAACTTGCTTCTTCTAGTGAACTAACTTGTATACCAGACACAAATTTAAGTTGCTTCCTACTCTTCCAAAATACTGTTTTGAAGCTATTCCTTCCTGCCAGTGTCTGTTTTTCTGGTAAGAGTTTCATATGTTTTTATATTCTGTGAAGACTGGCTAAGGAGATTCATGAAGCATTATTTGTTTTGTATTTTTAAACATCATCGAATCGTACTGAGGTCATACCCCCTCCCCACAAAAAACTTATTCGAGGTAGTTTTTGATTTACCTCTTCTTGGTGCTATAACATTGGGAATATATTTGTGATACTCTTTTCAATTTTACAATTCAAATTTGATCTTGAATTATTCTATTTGACTTCAATTCTAATTCTTCTAGCATTACTTTTGTCAGCCATTTAAGTCTGCTTAATCACTTGAAAGATACTATTGAAGGGGAGCTTAATTGGATGAAAATGAGTTCACCACACACACCATTACACATGCCATAGATATGTATGTATATGTATATATATATGAGAAATAGGATAATGTGCTTTTCTCTCTTTGATATACTATTTAAATAACACTATTAACATATTAATCAAGATCAGGCTCTATGTGGAACATATGGCTTTGGTTCTATGAATTCTGATTGATACTGAAAATCAAGTGGTAGCACTTTTGAATTGCTACTCACTGATTTAGAACAGATGAAGCTCTGTCTAGAATAAAATATAACTCTCCTTGAATAATCAATTCTGCACAATTATTTATAGAGAATAAGACTGTTTCTAAAATTTAAGTACTGTAACAGGACAAGTTGGTTGTTTAAATTAGGATTTCCAGAGTCTATATAATTATACAAACATTATAAATTAATAAATATAAAAAACCTTGATCATACCACAAATGTATAAATTATGGTATGGGCCAACATGTGTTCTTTTTAAAGTGGATATATAGTTCCAATAACTTCGAAGAGTAAAAAATGAGGGAAATCATGAAAATTTCATCTTATATATACTTTGACAATTTGTTCCACTTCTTACACATATATATCAGAGTCTAGCATTTGAAGGCATGATAAAGGACATGATAAAGTCCTCATGGGATGTGAACAAAACTTGAGAACATGAAAAAAACAGGACCATAGGGTAAAGCAAAGGCAGAGGAGCAGAAATTGAAATGCCAAGGTAGAGCTAGAAAATTTGAATATGTTCATCATAACAGAAACAAATATGAAAATTCACACCTAGTCTATAAAGGATATACAAACACAATAAAGTAAAATCAGTGGGCCTGCAAGTCTTTTTTATTTTAAATTTATTTTTATTTGAATTACCACAATTTATAATACTGTTATTGAGAGTTTCATGCATACCTTTCACCGGAGGGCCTGTTTGTCTCCACCATTATCTCACTCCTGCCACCTAAAATCATCCCCTTCTAAATCTAATAGCCTTGATAAACTCATTTCAGTAGACTAAAATCAGGTCTTGTTGCCTTTGGCCCTTTGTTATTCCCTTGCTCTATAATTTTTATATCTCACAAATGAGAGTCATGCATAGCCTTGACTTGAGCTAGTATACAATGCTGAACATCAACAAAAGCACATATTCAAGTAATTTTGTTTTGGACTCTGATTCAAAAGGACAGAGAGGATAGGCCAGGGTTATTTGGGGAAGAAAGAAAAACTAGTTTCAGAGTTTATATAAAATTTATTCTGAAAGAAATAAATGACAAGAATCTAAGTATTGTCTATGTTGCTTAATGTACATCCAATTCTACTAAGCCAAAATTCATACACATTATATTAATTATGCTTGTAAATTACTATTACACATGCTCAAAAATTTACCTAACACATATGATGGTATCTGGATTAGAATAGAAAGCTTTGTTCACATCATAACCAAATGTCCCAAGATCAAGTTCTTATCCTATTTAGGATACTATAGTTTTTTAAATGTAGTCATCTGATCCACAATGTATGACTCAGGTAATGGTAATTAAGACTTCCAGGCATCGTGTGTTAAAAGAAACTTATAAAATATACAATGATGATACATAGCATCAGAACTATGAATCTTATAAAAGACTGTATATTCTTCTCTTACTCCAAAGACTACCCTAAATTATATGCTTTCCAAGATACCCTATGAACTGGCATAACAGTAAGATTAAACACAATATAATTATACTTTGCCAAAGGTCTGTATTCTCCTGCACTGAGAAAAATTATTTTACCAGGATTTGTGTCTAAGTTTTTATAAAAAATCATGAACAATTATCTGTACATTATTTATAAAAAATCATGAACAATTATCTGTACATTATTTCACAAAGGGAAGAACAATTATACTTGAAATAATTAATCTGCTATTGAGGTTCCTGTGTTTTCCTGTGCTATTTCCTTCCATTTTGGCAAGTGTCTTACATGGAAAGATACCATACTTGCTACTTCCTGACCACAAAATATTAGTGCATCATCAAGAAAGTAGTCATTTTGATGTTCTTCAGAATCTCAAAAAAGATCAGAATCTACTGGGAATATAATGTATCAAAAATAATACAGTTAATACTCCTGAGACTAGTGTTTTGACTTCCCAGATATTAGAGCTGCTTTGAATATTCTTTGCTAATGGGTTTGGGAAAATAATTCTAGTTCAGTAGCCATTAATATAATGCTAGAGACAATGATTTAAAGATTCTATACCTAGCACTATCACTGATATTGGGACTACCATTTAACTAAGATTTTGGCAATTCACCATAATGCACTGTAGAACACAAAGGTTTTGCAAATCATACCATTAAATAGAATAAGCACATAAAAGGAATCATCACTCCTGCATCTATCTTTTAAGTCTTTAATGTTTCCTCCTATCACTGAATTAATTTCCTTAGGATATTCAACTTTGGTTTGAGCTATCAGTTAGGTATAGGAGTAGAATAGTTTCAGTTGGCCTTTCCTACTGTAATGCTGCTACTTTATAGAACAAAGAAAGAAGTGAGAGCTCTTCAACTTACATAGTGTATCTGCACCGATAAAATACTCCTGGAATAAGTATATAGAATGGATTTGTCGACATTAAAGTGACTCAGTTCCTCATCTGTTAGAATAGCCAGAACTGCAACTTTTATGGCATTCATCACAACTGTAAAGCTTGTAAGGGGGGAAAAACAGGGAAATCTCATCCCCACTAGGAAAAGGGTCAGTTAGACCTGACGACATAAAATGTTGGCCCATACCATAATTCATGAGCACTGACTACATGGGAATAACAGGATGTTGGCCTATAGAAGAGTGATAAAGTCTGCCATGAAACCACACCAGACCTGTTTGTAGGGGAGATGGGAACTATTTAATCTAGCTGACTAAAGATGTGTCAGCATGTACCTCTTCCCATGTCCTTTCCCTTCAGATATAAATTATATAATCCTACTGTAGGCTACAGGAAGGTTGGACTCTGGCAGACTCTGCAGAGACTATCAGACCTCACCCAGGAGCTCCCTTTACCCAGTAAAGACCCAAATTGATCAAATTTGTTTCTGCCTCTGCCTCTTCTAGTCTGCCACCTTTCAGCCACCTTTCAACAACCCGCCCACCTTTGAAAACCTTGGTAACTCTGATGCTGCTTCAGACTGTAACACTACCTGTTTACAGATCTAAGCCAATTTTCATACTTAGGCTAATGGAGAAGAATCCTTTTGAGAAAGAAATTTGAAACACTACTACAAATACGTACAATATAGGTGATGGGTTGGGCTTGTAGATGAGAGGCTTTAGAAATACATGGAAATTGGGGCTGGAGAGTGATTTCTGAGCATAGAGTCAGGAGTAACCCCTAAGTGCTGCTGGGTGTGACCCCCCCCAAAAAAAAGAAATACAGAGAAATTGGAAAGTTAGCACCGTGGATCATAAAGGAGACCTTTCTTTTTCACATAGCTTATTAGTATCTAAATTTAATCTGGACTTCCATTAGCCCATAGGCTTTTTAATAAGCTAGGATGCATGAATAAAATCATAATACCAGAAATAATGTATCAACACATAGTATTTATGACTATTATGTACATTGGTGTTTTTACAGTCTAGACTCTCCCGACTAGACAGCACACTCTGTCAACTGTAGATAGGAATTGATCTCAACAGTTTGATCTTATAAAACACTTGGCACCTGGTAACGTCAGATAGTTGCAGATGAATAAAGAATAAATTTACTAGTTAATAAAATGCCATGAATCTATGCATCAATGTTAAATTTTAAATTTTGGACCACACCTGGCCATGCTCAGGGGTTACTCCTGGCTCTGTACTCGGAAATCACTCTTGGCGGGCTCCGGGAACCATACAGGATGCCGGGAAACAAACCTGGGTCAGCCACATGCAATAACTGCTATGCTATCACTCTAATCCCTCAAAGTTAATTTCTAATAAGTTTGGAGACCTATTGTTTTAGGGGTACATGTGGATCAAAGCTACTTCAACTGTCATTTGTTTGACCAATTGCTTATAACTGTGGAGTATATGGAATCATTCCCAGAGTAAAATTGCTGCTTTCCCAATTTGGATGATACAATGAATAGAAATCACAGGGAAGGAAGAAGAAAGCAAAGAATATTTCTTTTAGTGTTTAGAAAATTCTCTCTAAAAATAACTGTTCTCATTGATTACTAAAGGTTATTTGTCTGAGAGGATAACAAACATTTAGAAGAGCGAAAAATAAGAAGAAACAGCATCCATAAGACTCAGTAACACCTGGTCTGCCACTGCTTAGTTTAGGTTTTAGTCAAGTCTCTTCACTACCTTAGCAAAGTTTCATATCTGTGAGAGAGTTTAATCCTATTGTATATAAATTTCCCATTACTCTAGAGTCAGTCCCATACATGACTCCCTGCCTCATGATCACATAACTTCTTATTTTAAACCACCATTATAAAGGTAGTTTCAATGTTTAACCAATGTGACTTCAGGCCTCCCAAATTCCTCGCAATGGGAAAATAACCCTGTCTGAGTGTTTGAAGGAAAAACTGAATTCTGGTTCTTATTTGAAAACTATCTCCTGCTTGCATTGACCTCATTTTTATCTTATTCCCATGCTATGTCCTCTTGATTTACAATTCACCAATACAACATAAACTCACACCCTTTAAGGGAATATTTAATCTGACCTAAACAACCATGAATTGTCCACAACTTTGTTGATGGTCCATAGTTTATGATAACTCATTCTGCTCTTGCTTTTATAATAGATTCTTTACTTGGGAATTCATCTAAGCTTTGGCCTTTGAATCACATTTTTTTTATATTTATCTTGCTCTCCTTTTCAAGCTTGCAAATACAAAAGTTCCAGACATTACTTTGCTGGAAAACCAGCTTCAGCACTCCATAATAGCCCTCCTGACCTTCTTCTCCAGACCTATTCTTCACCCTTTAAAGCCTCTAAGGTCCCACATGTTTCTTGCACATGCTGTTACCTTTCAACTCTTTC
The DNA here is from genome assembly GCF_024139225.1 of Suncus etruscus. Classification (NCBI taxonomy): domain Eukaryota; kingdom Metazoa; phylum Chordata; class Mammalia; order Eulipotyphla; family Soricidae; genus Suncus; species Suncus etruscus. The sequence continues at coordinate 162,576,549 of NC_064850.1, forward strand.
CCAGTTGGCCAAGATACCTTTCTGCCTTTTTCTGACTTAAAATTTAACATCAATGCATTATGGGTATTACATTGGAGGGTGGAGTTTGACTGCTGTTTGCCAAGGCTGCCCACCTTTAGGGCCTCCCTTTGATCAATATATTGATTTTTAACAAAAGTATCAACTCACTGCCAAATGATTTAAAGCTACACTTTGTATTTCACTGTAAAGGTAAAGTGAAGGGAGGATTATTGGAGTTACTGATTAAGTGGCTGAGAGAGGTACATTTTAGCCAGAAAGAAAGCTGGAACATGCCATGGTGGCCGCCTCTGCAGTCTGGGCCTGCTGCACAATTGCTCTGGGATTTGAGAAGGCCTGTCTGGCTGTATGCAAAGGCAAAAGCTGCCTTCTGAGAACCAGAGATTGCTTATAAAACAGATGCCTAAAGCTGACTGGTTTCTACCTTTAAATTTGCATTTAGTGTTCTTCTTTACTTAATCGGTGATGAAAGGAAAGAGGGCTCTCTTTCTAATACCTCATGCAGTCAATATAAATGAAAATAGACTCAGTAGAGGTGAACATATACTGCAGTCTCTATTTTTAATGAATTTCATCATTACCAAACCAGTACCCAAAATATAACATTTTGACGTGGGGTGAAAATAAAAGAACTAAAACTGATTTTAAAAGTAAATAGAAAGGCTGCATTTTAGCAGAATTCCACTTGACTAAAAAATCATCTACCAGAAAGAAAGAGCTCCTTACAGCTCTACGTGTGCAACACACACAAACAGTCATAATTATCTCTGCCCCTGGGGACTTAACCCCTTCAGGAAAAGGCCACGTTTCAAGCCTCCTTCTCAAACTAAAATCATTTTGAAACATATTCATCCTGTGCTCCAGCTCTGTTTAAAATGTTGATCTATACTGTTTGTTGTTGTTTTTGTTTTCTCCCCTCATTTTGTTTTCAGTGCTGATAAGGACAATTAAAACCCAGGCTGTAATAAGGCATCTGTTGTAAACAAGTTCAGACAAAGGAAGCAATTTCTCTGGCAAGTAGGGGGCATGGGGATATGCAGAGAACTGTGTTATATAAAGCCTAGATTATAACAGAAAACAGACCCTTTTTTACCTACATGCCACTTCTTCATAACCTCCTGAAGGCTAAAATAACCAGCCCTGCAATTTATTTGAGACTCACAAAGCATCAAATTATTCTTGGCAATGCTGTTTCCATTCCTACATATCCTTTCAGGTATTTTTCAGTGTCTATCCGTTTGGAACTAAACTCAAATACACACCCACCTACGACATCAACAAAAACAACCTCTTGATTCCAACCACAGTACAGATGCACACACACAAATCTACTTGTATGAAGAAATTTGCATGCAATAAACACATGAACACAGTGCACATCTATGCATAGAGTTGCCAATAACCATGTGTTTACGCATGTACATGCAAAAACACCACATCACCAGATGTCACTGAGATGGTATCTATCTTCCCATGGCTGGTTTCAGAACTCTAAGTTTCTGAGTTGACATTCATTTCTGGGGATAATGTGATGTTGGGTTATACCCAGAGGTGGTGATCAAATACTTACTCCTGACTATATTCAAGGGTTACACCTGGTTATGCTCAATGAATCATAGGCAGTGCTGGGAATCAAACTTGTGTTGAATGCATGCAAAGCAAGAGCTTAATGCCAACCTGTACTACTCATCTCTCTGATCTTGATCTTTTTATCATTAAAAATAATCTTTAATGAACCTATATTCATTGCAGCACTATTTACAATAGCCAGACTCTGGAAACAACCAAGATACCCTTCAACAGATGAATGACTAAAGAAACTGTGGTACATATACACAATGGAATATTATGCAGGAGAAATGAGTTCATGAAATTTTCCTATACATGGAAACTATTATGCTGAATGAAATAAGTCAGAAGGAGAGAGATAGATACAGAATAGTCTCACTCATCTATGGGTTTTGAGAAAAATAAAGATATTATTGTAATAATGCCCAGAGACAATAGAGATGAAGGCTGGAAGGACAGGCTCGTGATATGAAGCTCACTTCAAAGAATGAGTGCAGTTAGAGATATAGCTGCACTGAAAACTATGGTGATGATGTTAATGAGTGAGAGAAGTAAAATGTCTGTCTCGAATACAGTAGTGGGGGACATTGGTGATGGGAATGTTGCACTGGTGAAGGGGGGTGTTCTTTTTATGAATGAAACCCAACTACAATCATGTTTATAATTAAGGATCTTCAATAAAGATAATATAAAAATAATCTTTAGGGAGCCAAAATAGTAGAACAGCAGGTAGGATGCTTGCCTTGCATGCAACTCACCCATATTTGATCCCTGGTATCCCGAGCACTGCCAGAAGTGAATCCTGAGTGCGGACACAAAGTAAGTAAGGCACTTGCTTTGAATGCAGCCAACCTAAGTTTTATCCCTAGCAACACATATGAACCCTCAGCACCTAATGAACTCTGGGCACAAAGTCAGGAGCATACTGTGCATGATCCCACAACACAAATATTAAAAATGATCTTTGGGGCTGGGGATGTAGGTCAAGCATAGACCTTGTGTCCATGAGATCAGGACTTGTACCAAACTTGTACTGCAAAAAAATAAAAATAAGCTCAGACAAATGTTCCTCAGTCCCTAAGGGAAGTTCCAGAGCTTCCTCTATATCCTCTTCTTGTTTTAGTCCCCAAAGTCAAATCTTTGCATTTTAAAGAAAAATAATTCCTCCAAAGTGGGCAATATCTAAGCAGGAGCTAGTCTGAGGACGACACTCTGCATATTTTTCAATGAAATATAGAAGAGGACACAACACAGAGCCTTTCCAAACATTCTTTTCAGGGGTGAGAGAGATAGATAGTATCTTGTGTTGCATGTTCAGTGTCTTAAACCCTGGCACTTCCCAGAATCCAGCAAGAAGTTGTCCATGAATATAGAGCTAGGAGTAAACCCTGAGCACAGTTTGGTATGGCACCCAAACCAATAAAAAGCATTTCTTTGTAAAATATTACTAAGTGCTTATCTTCTTTCTTCTGCACGTCATGAAAAGGCCATCAATCAGAAAAACAATGCAGTTTCCTCACTATTCCTCAGACTCCTCTGCAGTGACTGTGTCTTATTCCTCTTCGCAAAAACAGAACCTAAAAAACAGCAAAATGCATGAAAGGCTTATTGAAAAAGTGAAATGCTAGCATTGAATCTTTCCCCATCCATTTCTCAAACCTACGTGCACATATTTATAGGAGTAAATGTCTGTGTGCCATGAAATATAAGAATCAGAACATAAACATTGGGCATCTTTCTTAAATGGCTATTTTATTTCTGTATGTCATATTTAAAAGATTTGTTTTCTATTAAAGTAAATACTGGAAATCTAATAAATATCACATTTGTCATTGTGTTAAAGATCTTAGACAATCAAGCAATTTATAAAAACCATACCCATCACTGCTTAATAATTCAACTACCCATAAGGTCTTCAACATGTTTCCAAGTTACCCAGCTAGCTTAGTTGATAGAGCACGAGACACATTTTTCTCCAAACATTTCCCCCACTTCTCCAAGCATTTTTATTCTACTTGATACGTGGGAAAAATAATAACTAGCTCATAGAGATTTTTGGAATTCAAATACAAGTACACTTGCTATGGCAGTGATAGTGGAGGTAATTACAATAGCATGAGTCTGTCAATAGTAGTATGGGATACTGGTGGGAGCCAGAAAACTTGCCATTACAGAGACAATAAGAGATACAAATTCCAGGAAAGAGAGAGAAAAGGAACAAATGATTGAAAATGGAAAATAAGTTGAGTTGATTCAAATATAAAGGAGCCACTCTTTCAGGCCAATGGCTTCCAGTGGTATTCATTTTATCCTGTCATATAATTTTATAACTAAGGAAACAGATTCAGTGAATTAATAAAGTAATTCACCTAAACTCATCACAGTAATTTATTTTTTCAAATATTTTTGAAAATATTTTTTCCTATTCTAATAAAAGCACATGGTTTCTAGGGTGCAATACATTGTTTTCATCTCTAAGGAAAATCTTGATACTTATGCATTATAAAACAACAAACACAGGTGCAGAAATGACTGATAGATGGGCATCCCTGTAGTAGCCAAATAAGAAAGAAAATCTAGAGTCCCATGATCAAAAACTTGACACATTCAGGGTTTCTGACTTGCTGAGTTATTTAATCTCTCTGAGAATTTTTATCCTTATATAGAGCAAAGAAGAAATATTTACCTTCCAGGTTGATTAAGTAAATTAGAGAAAAGTGCCTAGGTGTACAGAGTAATAGTCACTAAATGGTGGCTTTTAAATATTTATCCATTTTCTTTATCTCAGCATTGCTTCTTAATAATCCCCATAAATGGAACTACCATTCTAGAAAAAAAATAATTATGATCGGGGCCGGGCGGTGGCGCTAAAGGTAAGGTGCCTGCCTTGTCTGCGCTAGCCTTGGACGGACCGCGGTTCGATCCCCTGGCAAGCGCTTGCAAGGCAGACACCTTACCTCTAGCGCCACCTCGCCGGCCCCACTCCTGGTAGTCTTGAGTAACCAAATGGGATGCTGTGGATCAAACCCAGTGATCTGTGTGTAAGGCAAATGCCCTACTGGCTGTATGTATCTCTCCAGTGCCAATAAATGAGTTACTTAAATAAAACATAGTTATATGGAATACAATTTCACTCCGTTTTTCACGTTTCCTCATTCCCTCTGAGGCTGGTTCATGGAACTCAGTTAGGAGCCTCCTTGGCTAACACTGAAATGCAAAAGGCATTGTGAAGAGCCAGAACTGCTTTTCTGTACTTGTCTCTCCTGGTCTTAGCTGGATTGAACAAAGCTTCTCATGACTTTTCTAGTTCGACTTTTTATATCCTCTGACACATCACAGGAAACTGTTTAAAAACTAAGCCTATAACACTTCCTTAGTGAGAACACATTAGAGAGATCACTCTACCCTTACTAGCCGGTATCAGAATACAGGTGAAAGAGTAAAGGTTTGAGATGGAAGACTTCCCTTCAGTATACACACCGTTTCTCCCAGCCAATCACCAACTAGCATTTCTACCAAATAGATTTTACAATTTAATTAGAACCTCACATCAGGAGGTGGGGGAGATACCACAATGGACAGGAGCCCATGCTGTGCATGCAAGATCCCTAGATTTACTCCCCAGCAGAGTATAATCTTTCTAACAGCACCATGAATTTTTTTTTACCCATTGTTAGCACCACTTGGTATGGAAAAACAACAGCAACAAACAATACCTATCAAGTACTCTTAAGAAGGGGAATATATGCATGAATCTGAACTCCTCTCACATGTAAGGCCTTTACAAGTAATTTTTTGTTTTGTTTTGTTTTGCCTTTAACTGTTCTCAGAGGAAGAACTCAGAAAGACAAGGTCTGCCAGTTCTAGAGAAAGTAAAACCAAGCTGTGAATTGCCTGAGGATCACATGGCAAGAGACTGAGCATTATCTCTAATAAATAACTGTCTGACAGCTGGCAGGAAAGTGTGGACCTCAGTCCTATAACTAAAAAGACATGAATTTTGCCAAAAATCACTAAGCCTAGGAGCAGATATTTTTCCCCAGAGGCTACAGAAGAGAAATCAGTTCAATGAACATCTTGATTTCCACGACATTATATTTTGAAAGTGCAGAGTGCTCAGACATGTCATGCCCTGACTCTGACTTCTAAAATATTGTTTAAAGTTACTTGGATAATGGCTATTCTCACTACAATCAAAATTTAATATATCTCAGGCCTAGAGAAATAGCAACTTAATCAGTTTTAAAATTAATACTTCATGAAAAGTCCTTTTTTTCTTTATAAGCTTAGCTAAAATCGTATTTGTTTTTTTTGCAAAGTATCAGAAATCTTCAGCCCTTTTTTGTGTATACAATGCTAAAACTTTCTCTACCTTAACACGTTTTTTCTTAAGAGGTAACAGGCTTCAAGAAGGCCAGAGGCATTACTGTTCCATAGGACTCTGTGCTTTGTGCAGATTTAGAGTTTGAATTAAAATTACTTCATTATACCTTGTTTTTCTTTATTGCTTTAGTGTATTTTTTTCAAGTTGTTTAGAGCAAGCGAGGGAACCATTGCTCAGGAAGCTGGGAGTGCTGGAAAAACACCAGTGATTCATTTATGGAGAGGATGACAGGAGTTCTGAGTGGGCAAAGAGGGGGAGCAGAGAAAGCATTAGGAATGTCTTTAAACAAGCCTCCTATTGTTGATAATCAGACAAGTTTGTTTGGTCTTCACTTTTGGGTCCAGGTGGCTTCAACCGCATAAAGTAAAGTCAAGAGGACCTGTAAGACTTTGACTGAAACAGGAGAAAAAGGACAAAGAGAAATCACTAAGATTCTTTTTTCTTCCCCTGAGACTTTTAAAAGCTGAGTTGTTTTAAGTTCATGTTTTGATCAACCCTTCTAAATAGAAAATGCTAGCTGCTTCCCTAAAAAAAACAACCAGAGCTCCACCATGTGGTAGAGTCTTCATGGTTGACACAGGCATACATCGTGGGTTTGCAGTATGAAGAATTGCAAAAGAATGGGATGACCCATGCTAACAAAAGCAAACTTAATGCTTATTAATATTATATTTCTTCAAAAGCTTGGTGATTGGCTCAACATTTTTCCACCCCAAATCATATTCCAAGAGATGTAGCAAAATCTCACTGTAAGTTTTCATCAATTTTTTTACAAAAATATATTTTATTTAATTGCATTGATATCTTAAAATGTAAATAGTAATGCATCCATCACAGAATATATTTTGGTTTGGGAATAATCACACATATATAAAATCCTCATGACTATCAAATAATACGATAGTGTTACTACTACTGATGGTATTGGTGGGTTTGGGGTGTTTAAATTTTGTTTTAGCTAATTTTGAGCTGATAAATTAGAATGATCAATATGAACTATTGTATAACTCTCATCTAGGTTTTAATTCTGAAAAGAGCATTTAATTAATTTTGCTTCTGCTTTTGATCCACTCTTATCCAGAAACCTTGACTTATAATCTGATCATCACATCCTGCAAACTCAAGGTATTTATCAAAAAAAAAAAATAGGCTGACAACTGACAATAATAAAGGAGCAAGCTAAAACACAACAGATAATAAATTAAAATTGTTACCATGTCAAGGATAAGTTCACAGATTATTGTCACAGGCCAAAGTCACACAGTTATGGTGTGACAAAAGTGCCACAACATTAAGTCTATTAAATTATCTCTTCATAGAATGATACTGAGCTCCTTCTTCTGTGTCTAAAATTCATTGGCCATCGCCATTCTGCAAGTGTGAGCTCTCTAGTTGCAGTTTTGTATAAAGGTTATGGAGGCTACGTGCTGCTTGGCTTTAATTCTCTCACACTATCCAAGGCCATTTCCAACATGAAGACAATTGTATTTCGATTTTAGTACTACATATTAACCTTTCTCATTTTTCCTCATTCAATAGGATCTACCAGAAAAATTACCAACTCAAGAAAAATAAACTTGTCCCTTATGAGACCTCATTGAATTATTTTTATATTTTATAATGGAGAGAAGGACAAAAATAATGCTATCACCTTTGCTTTTTGCAAAGTATAATTTCTCTTGTGTTAATATTAATATCATTGGGCTTTCTAAAGAAAGATTTTCTTGTGATGAAAAAGATTCAATAATGACTGAAGGCTTTTTATTAAAACATTGTTTTTTATATATATGCAGTATGTTTTTGCATTTTGCAATCCTTCCCTTTTCTTGAGATCGCCCTTTCTTGAAATCCTATAGATACTTATTTCTTTGAATATTAGTAAGATTTCTGGTCTTACCACTAAGTCAAGTAAAACAGTTTAGTATAAAGTGACACATTGGTTCCTTAACATATTTCCCAGGTAAATTATTATAAATCAGAACATTCCTGATTTCTAAGACACACCTAATTCCTAACACATACCCACCCCTCACATCTATCCCAAGAAGTTGGCCAGTATCACAGGAACAAACTCCAGGGGCCTCTAGCAATTCTCAGTGCTTCAGAGTCTACTTTGAGTTTCATGGTATTTCATGATTCCTATTTGTTGCAACCAAAGAGTCACCATGTTGTAGCTTCAGATATAGACTTAAGAAAAATTTGCTTTTTTTTTTTTTATTTGGGGGGGGGCTGACACACCTGGCCATGCTGAGGGGCTTACTCCTTAATCTGAATTTAGCATCAATTTTAGCTGACTTTGGGGACCATAGAGTGTGCTAAGGATCGAACACAGGTCAACTATGTGCATGTAAGGCAAGCTTCCTTCCATTATACCTCTGGTCCACCTCTTCTTTTACTGGCACATGCAGAGCTGTATGTAAACATGTCCTAATGTAAGATAATTTATTTTATCATTAAAATTATATAAAAAATAAATTATTAAAGATCATAAATAATTACCCAGTTTTCTCCATTTTAATCTTTGAATATTATCACATAGATTGATTAATCAATTTCTTAGTATTAAGATTGAAGTTTAAAGATATTTTTAAAATGATTTATTAATTTTAACACTTATTTTTGTAACATTTAAATTTCATATATTATATTCCCAAACAGATATAAAGTCTCTAGGCTGTTGCTATTAGTTTTAGCCAATTTCTGAGCAAAATAAAGATTTCATAATTGTCTTAGGACTATAGGTTTTCCAAGTTGATTTTAGAGGTATTTATTTTCCTAGAAAATTATTTTAAGCTATCTTCAAGAGAAATTGTCATATTATAAAATCTCCTATGGTATAATTTTTCTTCTCTGTAGTTGACTCATTTTAGCATTTCATCTAAATGCTGCTTTCTCCAGTAGCTTTTTTTTCTAATTTCTATAGAAAAGTGATTAGAGGCAGTAATTTTCTCTGAAATATTCCATTATTTCTAGGCAAACAGCAAAAACAAGTTGTTGGTTGAAGACAGATTTGGCTGCAGGGAATTATCATTGATATATATGTATAATGCCTTTGTCAGCTTCTTTGTCTAGTTGCTGTGTAGGAAAAATAGAATACAAATGAAAAATAAAGATTATAAATATATGTAATGATCTAGCTACTGCTAATTATTAAATGCTAAAATCATATTTTTCATCTTTATTTTTCTTCTACCAGATACTCCATTACAAATTTTCAAAGAAAAATGTATAGTATTACATGACAGAAGGTCCTTTTGTGACTTTTGATAAGGTAAAATTCAAATTCTTAAACTGACATATGTGGCATTTTCCAAATATAATCTAGTCATTCTTGTTTGACTCTTTTCCAACACTTCTTAATCTGGCTATTTTCATAGTACTATTAGCCTGGGATATACTTATATAGACTCTGTGGCTTCTGATCTTTGACCATGCTTTTCTCTGTGCTTGAAATATCCTCACCTAGATAGAGGTCAGTTAACTCTGACTCATAGAATAAATTTGGTCTGCTGTTCTGACTGTATTTGTTAGTAAAACTTTATCAAAATACAGTGATCATTATTAGTAGCTATTATTGTTAAAGTTTTATTAGAATATAGTCATTGTCTATGGCTTCTTTCACAATACGACGAATGGACAGAACAGATTAATTACAAGGAAAAATATTTACTATCTTAAATATTAAGCACTTAATATTTACTATCTAAACTTTATAGAAAAAAGCTTGTTGACTTTATTACCTATATCAATACCACTTTTCTTGAGAGAAGTGGGCCTTACTTAGTCTGTGTCTTAATCTTTTGTAATACTGGCATTTTATTGGAAATCCACTGATGACTATAAATATAAATAAATATAAATCCATTGATGGTTATAAATATGTTTATCTGTATATCATTCCCAAAGCAACTGTTTGTTCCTTAAAGGCAGAATTATTTTTTCTGGTTTTTGGGTCACACCCGGCACCGCTCAGGGGTTACTCCTGGCTCTATGCTCAGAAATTGCCCCTGGCAGGCACAGGGGATCATATGGAATGCTGGTATTTGAACCACCATCCTTCCGCATGCAGGGTAAATGCCCTACCTCCATGCTATCTGTCCGGCCCCAAGACAGAACTATTTTTAATTACTATATAACTAATCCCAGGTACAGAGCCTGCATTAGAGAAGATTTTAAATGATATAATAAATAAAGTATTTGAGGAAACAACAAAATGATACTCAGAAATTTTTCAGGAAAGTAAGGTTTTCCACTTTGTTTCTTCGACTATGTTACTCAGTATAGTTTTACAAGAGTTACATGTTTCCATAGGGGGAAGTTTTCTAGTTTAGATAGCTTCAATAAAGTTAAACCAAATGGTGCTATAATCAATAAAATTCCAAGACTATACTATTTGCAGAAAGCTCAAGAAAGATGCTATAATATATTGTAACCTTTAAAAACACCATAAAACTTATCTACTAACTGAACATAGCCCCCTTTTATTGTTTTGTTTAGGTTTTTGAGGGGAGGAGGCCATATCCATCAGTGCCAAAGGATTACTCCTGCTTCTGGCTCAGGGATCGCTCCTGGTGAATTTAGGGAACTATATGAAGATGTCCAGGATCAAACTTGGGTCAGCTGCATGCAAGGAAAGCTCCCTACCTTATCAATCTGCCCTAAACATAACCTCCTTTAAAGAATTTATTGTGGGAGACAAGTACTTCTAGAAAGTTGATGAAAACGTATTCAAATTATTTTCTTGAGAAATTCCTTCCCTGTCCATCAATTTAATAATCTCCAGTGTTGACAAACCCTAGCTTTGAAGGAGTTCTATTTTCTTAAGTGTTCTCTAGTCATTTTAAAGCATGGGTTATATAACAAGGAAAGCTAAAAAAGTTAAGAAATGTACTTTTGATTCCAACAGTATTCTTATAAAACAAGGTTGATTTTCTTTGTACGATTTGTAATTTATTTTTCAGCAAACACCAGCTGGTTCTTAGTTCAAAACACAATAAGACATTGTGCTCAGAAGGCATTTTTTGAAATGGAATATTTCAAAAATATTCAAATAACAGCATTATTAGAATATATGTGAGAACCTATAAATATATAATAAATTTTTAAAAGAAATAGTCATATATACTCTAATAGGACTTTGCAATGGGTCACTTACTTCACTATGAACCGAAATGAGACAGGACATCACAAGACCTCAGCACTGGGGTAGGCCTTACTATTGAAGGCTGAGGTGGAAAATGTGAATCAAGAATAGAACCTCAAAGCCAAGAATCGAGCTACTAATAGGAAAACCAGAGGTCAGAAGCTAAGAAAACACAGCAAGATAAGAAACAAGAGTGATAATGAAAGAAATTGGTCAAAAGATTTATGAGCAGCTTTTTACTGGATGATGACAAAGGCAATAGTGCATTGATTGGCATGAGCTAAAGAAGAATTTTGCTTAGATAGAAGGCAATATGCAGAGAAAATATCAAAACAAATGACAAGAGATGAAGAGCAGCTAGGGTACTTGCCTTTCATTTAGTTGGCTTGCGCTCAATCATAGACATACCTTTTGGTGTCCTGGGGCCCACCAGAATTAATCCCTGTGTGCAGAGCCAGGGTCCTGGCTCCAAAACTAAGTCAAACCAAAGCAAACCAAACATTATTTTGAGACACTTCCTAGAATGCAACACTTGAAAATTAATAATGAGAAGGTGCTTCTACAAGCAATGCTTTCTGGTATTTTGTTTTTGCTATCTCTACTTTTCTTCATCCTCAGAAGAATCCTCTAAGGCACATATAGATGAGATGTCTCTTTCAGAAGGCTCTCTAGGACACATATTTATAGTTTCTGGTACTGGAGGACACATCACTCTTCCAATAGCTCAAGGAAAAATTTACGATGTGGGCTTTCTGAAAAGAAAATACCTCACAGGCACAAATCATTATTTAATTTTTTATTTTGTGGTTCAAGTTGATGCTATATCCACTTGCAACTGAAATACAAAGAGCATTATAATTCCAAATCAAAGATCTGTGCTTATGAGTTACTTTTTATTAACTCACAAGAAGTTTTGTACAAATAGAACTGCAACAGTATTAATTTTTCTGGCAGCCAAAACTACACTGCCCTTAATTGATATTCAACGGCCTGGCATTCTTGAATATTAACAAAAGAAAAAGAAATGACTATGCAGCCAACAAAGTGAGAATGTTTTCAGGATCTTATATACAAAGGTCTCTGGAGCATTTTTTTTTCCTCCCTAAGCACCATAGGATTCCTTTGGCTCAGAAGTAAAGAAGGGGAATGTTCTGTGTGGGGTCTCTGCTAAAAGGATCTCCAACTTTATAAACAAGAAACCTTTCCTATTGCCCACTACCAGTCTCTCTCTCTCTGAGAAACAACTACAGTCCACTTGTCTCTAAAATGATTAAACCTTAAAAAAATAATCCCTAGGAAGGAAACTTGAGAGGACATCGGAGATAGATTTCCAAGACAGGCTAATTACTGGGCTCTCCTGGGAGCTGTCAGAGACAACAATAAGGGAGCAAATCTCTGACTCCACCCTAGAGACTATGATTCATAGACCTGAGGTACTTCACCCCTTTTTCATATTAAAGGCCTCCCTACCTAATTTTGAAGATCAGATTTGGGAGCCACTACCAGTCAATAAGATCTATCCAATCTCCCCATAGCAGGAAAGGTCATCCCTAAATCATCTCCCAATGAGACAAACCCCATCCTTTTTTTTTTTTTTAAAGAAAGTAGAGATTCTCTCATAGTTCCATAAAGATGTGTTTAAATTATTATATTTGTTTTATTTATTGTTATGTAGTATATACCCAGAAATGCTGGAAGATGTGTGAGAAAGTGGGACAGTGTGATAGTGTGGATCGAAACCAGGCTCTTATACATGCAACATGTTCATGTACCACTTGAGCCATGTCCTGGATCCCTAAATATAAAAATAGTATTCATTACTACATTCTATTTAAATAGTTCCATTTATATTAAAACATTTCTTCACAAATTAATTCCTTAGTGAGATTATACACATTTCTTTTTGACTATTTTAAGTATCTATTTTTATAGTTACTGTACTATTATGTATTTTGAAAAGCAGAAATAAAATACAGCAATACACAAACCTATTGTCCCAAACAGGATATGTTACATTAATCTTGATACCTGCCTTAGGTCTTTTATTGTTAGTTTTTTTAACAGATAATATTTTGGATGAAAAATGATGTCTCCTCTGGTTCTCTCACTAGTTTTATTCTATACTCTCTTTTTCCTTTCCAACAAGAAACAGCACAGTTTAAATGTATAAACAATTAAAATCCATATTATTACCACATAACAGTGCCCATTAATAACACATTTTAATTATATTTAAAATAAATATAAGTAGTTGTATAAAACTGGCATAAATAATGAACTTAAATATGAAATTTACCATTTTTCAACACTATATCTAAGACTTATTCAATACAGATTGAAATCATTCATTTTAAAAACATTATGAAAATTCCATCATAAATGTACCACCACATCAAACATCTATGTCTTTCCTGGTGTATATTTAAACTTTAAACCAGAGTTCTTTAATCTTTTTCTAACCATGACAATTTTCTGACCTTATTTCCTTCCTGAGGTCCTTCATTCAATTGGCTGTCATCCTGTTATCATACCTTGGTATCCACTCAGATGACTTTTACTATTGACATTCATGAATCTGGATGCTAGTTGAGAAACATTTCTTTCTGTAACTGTTGACTAAAAGGAAAATGATACTCAATTGTGTGTGTTTACCTTAGTGCTCACCTACAAAAATTTCTACCAGTATTTGAATTTAATTGTTAAGTTTCATATACATATATATTATGAAATTTACTGGTAGTGTTAAATTTTTACCCTAAACATAATTAATCAATTGCATATGGCGGTGAACCTTGGCCAACATTAAAATTATCAGTTCTTTTTCTGTATAAGTGAGAAAGATTTTCCATTCAATTTTATTGTTAATACAAATGAAAATAAAGTGGAGAGAGGAGAAAGATCAGCATAAAAAGAGGAAACAAATGATACTTGAGACTCTTTGAAACACACATTAAACTAATAAAATATACACAAAATCTGAGAACAATTCTGAATTAACAACTGATATAAGTCAGAGAAAATAAATAACTAGCTCACCACTCATAGGAAGAGGAATAACTAGAATTTGCAAATAGACATCCAATATCATGTTCATAACCACTGTTCATTTATTACCTTTACTGTAAGAATGATTGTCAGTATCTCTAGCAAGCCCTATTAGCTTATCATTGTCAAGTCTATAACTGCTTTTAATAAGAGTTATTATATAACTCAATACTTATAATATTTCAAATTATCCATTTGCAGCTGAAGAACCAGAAAGCTTAATTTACTTTTCAAAGTCATACAAATTGGGGCCAGAGAGATAGTACCCTGTGTAAGGTACTTGTTTTGCATGTTCCTGACCTGGGTTCTATCTCCAGTATCCCGTATCAGCATCCCATATCATCGTCTGAACACCACTGAGTAATTCCTGAGTGGCAGAGTTAGAAGTAACCCCTGAGCATCGCCAGGTTACAACAACAACAAAACACCAAATCAAACTAATACCCAATAATACCAGATTTTACTTCATGATTATTTGGCTTTGGGCTGTAATTTTCTCTCCAATAATATATGAACATATTCATTTTTACTATTTAGAGGGCTAAATAGTGCTCAGATGGCCTGAGGGTCATACTCAGAGTTGCTCAGTCAACAAAGCCAGGCAGTGCTAGGACCCAGGGATCTGTTGGTGCTCAGTTTCCATGATGTCAAGATCCACCAGTGATCCTGGTGATGAGCGACACCTGACAGTGCTGGTTACCATGAGGTACTAGGGTTCAAACCTGCGTTCTTTTGTAGGCCATGTATGTGCCCCTCACCACTCCTAAGTGTCACCTCACTCCTAAGTGCCATTATTTTATTTTTGACTGGATTTATCCTCCAGCAAACTGATTATAATATAGCTCTTATTTCATATCTTCTCTCAGATAAGTGATATGAATTTGTTAACTTCCTTTTGCTTTACATTGCTCATATTTGAGTCCTTTGAAAATTTTCATGTACTTTGCCTTATTTAATTACTAATCAGAATGAACGTGTAGAGATTTGACAGTTTTGAGTACCAAATGGGAAAAGTGCCAAGAATTTCCTATGCTCAGAATTTACATTTAGCATTTCTATGCTATAATTACCTTTTCAAGAACATAACCACTGTACTAAGTCATTTTTAACATGCCTTCTAAAGTGACCAATAAACTTCTTTCAGTGTTTTTTTAGTTAAGACTTCCTACATGTTCTATTTATATAATTAGCTTTAAAACTATCTAAACTGTTTATTGCTTATTAAGTCTGCATATATTACCTACTTATAATTATATTTTAAAATTAAATTTTTACATTTATACTATTAAACATTAAAATTTAGAATTAAAACATTAAAATTAGAATTTTCCTTGGAGTTGTGAAATAGCCTTCTCAAGATTACTTTGCTCTAACTCTCCCTGTTGAATATTCTCAACTCAAAAGCTTTCAGAAACTAAGATTAAATCACTTTTTACCATCAATTTATAAAACACATTATAAAGACTAACAGTCTTTTTATTATTGTTTCTCTAATAATCTATACTCATCCCTCATATTCATATATTCATCCCTTCTCCAGTTACAGGCTCTACTTCCATTGTATTTCCCTAATTCTCACATGCAGTAGACAAAATGGCTTCCTGCTGTCCTCACATATACCAAAATGTATGTTTCGACTCAGTTTTTGCATCTCAGATCCATATCCCAGCATGTTCTTCTTTTAGGTATCAATCTTACTTGTTTTCTCATGTTCCTTAGATGTTTCCTTCCCAATGATATATCTTTGCTAAACACCCAACTTTAAATTGAGATTTAAAATAAATCACACCAGCATTTGTTATGCATTTTCATGCTTTATTTTATTTTATTTTTGATTGTTGGGTCACATCTCACTGTGCTCAGCGTTTACTCCTGCTCTGCACTCAGCAATTACTCCTGAAGGGCTCGGGGGACCATATAGAGATCAAATTTGGGTTGGACATGTGCAAGGCAGATACCCTACCCACTATACTCTCTCTCCCATCCCTTTATGCCTTATTTTTATTTCAAAGGATTCATTGCCATACAATGGCATCTGCAATTTCCCTTAAGTATTTTCTTTATTATTTGACTTTACCAGCTAGAATGTAAGTACTATAGAGGTAGAATTTTTTCTTTGCTAGAGGGACATATTTGACGGTACTCAGGGTATCATAGAAGGTGAAGGTATTAAAACCCACTCAGTCACTTGCAAGGAAAATGTACTGCCTCTGGTAGTGTTGGCAATTTTGTGCGGTTTTGTTTTTAGGCTACACCTGGTGATGTTCAGAGTTTACTCCTAGCTATGCATTCAGGGGACTATTGAGATGCCAAGGATCAAAACCAGTTACATGCAAGGTGTCTGTACTATCATTCCAGCCCTTGAGGGGGCAATTTTTAGCCTTTCTTTTTAACCACTTTCTTTCGGGTATCTAGCAGATTATTATTAAGTACAAATGTTTAATTTAGTAAAAACATTTAAGTACCTCCAAGAAAAGGTATAATATGGGAGAGAAGATGGAAAGTCGTTGTAAAAAGTTTTTGGGGGTACCTGTTTCAACTATGGTGTCAGACAACTCTCAGTATAGTGGCAGGGGTGGAAATAGGGAGTAGGTAAAATAATAAGTGCAACTTTCCAAGAAACAGTTTGTAAAATATCTGAAGATTCTCTGGAAAAGACAAAAGTGGCTTCATGGTTGTGTTATAACCAAACCATCTTCAATAACAAATATTATACATAACAGTAATTAAATGTAGATTTACATTTTTTAGTTTTGTTTTGTTTTGGGACTACATTCAGCAATGCTCAAGGGTTACTCCTTGATCTGTACTCAGGAATTACTCATAACAGTGCTTGTGGAACCTATATGGGACACTGGGGATTAAACATGCAAAGGGACACCTTACAAACTGTGTAAATATAGTTTACAATAAAATATTGAGGAATACTGGAGTTTATTGGGAAAATAAAAGCTTTAAAACATTCCCAAATTGTCTCCATTAGTAAACTAAATTCAGAATAATAAAGAGAAATGAGACCAGGGAGATAGATCAAATTATAGCAGCAATGTCTAACATGTATGAGGCAAGTGAAACTTAAGTTTGATCCCTGGCACTTCTTACCCTCTCTCCCAGCCCAGATCCAATAGATGTGGTTCTGGTGATTCCCAAGTACTCAGTTGTAATGCCCATCTTGGGCTTGCACTACTGGATCAATATCACAATAAGTGGCCCCTAAAATAATAATATTAATAAAGGAAAAATATTAATATATTAAAACATGAATCACTAGTTTATTTTAGGGAATTTATCTCATTGAAGGCACGTCTCAGATTCCTAAGAAGCCTCCTATAAACAAAGAGCCGGACATGCTCCATTGGTTTAACCACCATTGGTTTGAAGGGTTTCCAAAACAATATTAAGGGTCTGGTTAGATTTCCTGTTCTGTAGCTGACTTCCGATATAGGACCTGACCAGAATTGTAAAGATGCAGTTCTGAGACAATCATTATTTCAGAATCCCGTACCAAATGGGATGGTAAAATAATTTCATATGCATTCACATAAATGAATGTAGTATATATTATATATTCTATCTGTAAAGACAAAAGTGATAACATGTTGGTATTGGTTACACAGAGTATAAGAATTTTTTACCCAAGGTATAGACATTCATATCTGGTACATTCTTAGGGTTTACGCCTGGATCTATGCTCAGGAGTCATTCCTAATAGTGCTCAAAAGTTCCTATGAAAGACCAAGGATTGAACTTGAGGCAGTTACATGGAAGACAAGTGTCTTACCCTCGTGTTTTCTCTCCAGTCTACTAAGATGAATGTTTAAGAGCAGTGAACCATACACATACAGCTACATATGCAGCTCTATGAATAAAACTACTTCAGTTAACTACTGCCAAAGAGAAGGATGTGGGCACCTAAGACCAGAGTAACTTAGATGGCAAGGAAGCTATCTAGTATTGCTATTTCTTGGCTCTAGAAGCAAAGGCTGCCAGCTAGGAGTTCCCATTATCTTCATCCTTGTTAAACCCAAATGCTATAGCTCAGTGCTTTGTGAGAAGAGATGATGGAAAAAAAC
Organism: Suncus etruscus; assembly: GCF_024139225.1. Lineage (NCBI taxonomy): Eukaryota > Metazoa > Chordata > Mammalia > Eulipotyphla > Soricidae > Suncus > Suncus etruscus. The sequence goes on from NC_064850.1 coordinate 162,594,781, forward strand.
TGGGGCAGGTCTGACTTTATACAGAAAGGAAAGAAAATAGTGAGACCAGCTGTGATGACCGTAACTAAGTTACATAAATTCCACTGGGGCATCCAAGTTCTACTGATATCTGAGTTTTGGAGAGAAAATCTAGAAGGAAGACAGGAATGAAAGTCAAAAGACATAAATGTAAACACATTATTTCAGACCTCTCATGCCAAGATTTCCCACATCAGTTGTTACGTCCCACTTTCTGCCTACACAACATTCACTGTGGGAGTAATCAAAGCTCTACAATGGCTATGCAGAGACAGTTAAAATGTGCAAGGAACTCAAAGTCCTTGCCCATCTCCAGAAAACTTATTTACACACCTCTTATCCCCAAGCCTCAATGCCATTCAATTAAATCATCTCTAACTTTCCATTGTTGCCACTCTATTCTTCCTCCTAGCTGACTGATTTTTGACCTCACCAGTTTCTCAACAAAAAATAAAATAAAACAAACTCATAAAGTAATTTTAAAGTTAGGCAAAACATATTAACAGTCCCAATCTAAGTGACTCAGTTGGTTAGGAAAGTGGAACGTTATAGGTTACTCTTTAATAAAGCTCCAGGAGAGTGATTCTAATGTAAAATCATCATTCAACTTTCCTTACTTTCTATCCTAGTCTTATCTTTTAGATATTCCCTAAGTGACACTACTCTTTGAGTTCTATTTTTTAATGTTTAGTCTTTTCCAGAAACCCTAAATACACCCAGTTAAGAATTATTGCTTGGGGCAAGAGAGATAGCATGGAGGTAAGGTGCTTGCCTCGCATGCAGAAGGTCAGTGGTTCAGATCCGGGCGTCCCATATGGTCCCTTGAGCCTGACAGGAGCAATTTCTGAGCATAGAGCCAGGAGTAACCCCTGAGCGCTACCGGGTGACCCCAAAAACAAACAAACAAACAAAAAGAATTATTGCTTGTCCTCTTAACAACTAACTGTTCAATGAACTTTCTGCACTAATCTGCCTCTTCTATGCAGATGTAAGTTACTTTGCTTTTATTCCCTTTACCCTTTCTTGGAATGATTTATTACTATCTCTTCATTTTTTTCAAGTCACTTTCTATCATTTCTACAGTACATCTATGACTACACAAATTGACCATGACAAGCTGGCTTCATAATTCTCTGACTTTGGCAATAATTCAAATTTATATTTTCTTAAGGGTCTCAGATATAGTATAGCAGGTAAGACTCTTGCCTTGCATGCAGTCAACCTGGGTTCCAGCAAACCTCACCAGGATGATTCCAGAAAACGGGGTTAGGAGTAATCCTGAGTACTACTATGTCTGGTACAAACAAACAAAAATAAATTTCTTTTCATTGTTTGTCTAGAATGACAACTTGGACTTTGCCATTAACCTAAATCGCACCATCTCTAAAAATTTAAGTGCCAACACTCAACTTCCTTAGCATGACTTCCTTGTTCCTTTGTTTCTTTTTTTTTTTAATTTTTTATTTTTAATTATGAGAACAAAGATGCACAGAAAGAGGACAAGGTAAAGTTACAGTGAAAGGACAATCACCCATAAACAGAATTCTCAGAAGTCCCCTTGCTAATATCTTAACTTTGAACTTTCAACCAAAGAACTTTAAGATAAATAAAACAGAACTCATGTACAATTACTTTATCCCTCACGTCCCCAGATTGTAATACATTATAATATTTTTTAGCAGCACACAAAGCAATCTAAAGTCATAAAACTTATGTAACTCCTTAAACATTAAAGGCATAGTATTCTTTTTTTACATTTTCTTGCACATGCATATTAGTTTAAGTTAACCTAAAAAGTTTAAGTTGGGTTTTTTTTAGGATTAGAGTCAAAGGAGCACAGGAAAAACGGTGTTAGAGTGGCAATTATTGTTTGCATAGGCCCACCAAAATATGAGGGACATGAAAAGGAAAAACCTTGGCCTAAATATAAAGAGACCCTACCCCTGAAGTTTCCTGGCATAAGACCAACTCTAGGCTCCAGGCAAGCTAGTTTGTCCAATCCAGGTCATTGTCTGTAGTGCCAATACAGTCTTATTTTTCACACAGTCGCTATTGTTGGTATCATGTTTCTGTATTAAAGATCCTGGAATCTGCATATTCTACATTGCAGTCAGGATGTGGAGTGTCCTCTAGTTTCACCTCACAATTAAAGGGCAATGCAGAGAGCCCTGTCCTGTAAGCAGGTCGTTGTTGTTGTTAAGTCTTCTCAGTGTTAAGGGAAGTCTCTTTTGAGCAGGTAGATGTCAGAGCAGCGGTAGGGTCTTCCCTGGTAGAGGATTGCTTCCAGGTGATGTTATAGACAACTTGGATGTTTCTTGGATGGCTTCCCTGGTTCAGGGGTGAATGGAGAATGCCCATTCTTCTGAGGCCTGTGACAGGTCATTATGTCAATGTTCACCTACTATACCTCTAAATTTCAAGCTAGTATTTTATCCAGTTGCTGTATGAGATTTCTCCTCTCTCTCTCTCTCTCTCTCTCTCTCTCTCTCTCTCTCTCTCTCTCTCTCTCTCTCTCTCTCCCCTCTCTCTCTCTCTCTCTCTCTCTCTCTCTCTCCCCTCTCTCTCTCTCTCCTCTCTCTCCCTCTCTCTCTCCTCTCTCTCTCTTCCCCCACCCTCTCTGTGTGTGTTTGGGGTGTGAATTGCACAGTGAGCTAATTCTACTAAACGTATTTTTAATCACTTCTTCACCATCCTTCTAAGAGTCTTTCTATTTATTTGAATGTAGCTGTTCTTCAAACTCACAAACATAAATCAAATCAACCTTCTGACTATTCAACTTTAATTTGCTATAAGAATTACATTCATAAAGACTGATATTAAATTTAGTTCACAAAGAAAAAAATTACTTATAAAACTTGAAAGAATATATTATATTAGCCATAGTGCCCAATCCCTTCAACTTCCTTTTGTCTCCACTTCCTTTTCCTCCCACCCACAAGTATGCTTCTACTAGAAGTACTTTTTGATACATAAGTAAAATTATACATTTAAAAGCAAGTTTCCATTTAACACTCTTATCAACTTTAAGATGTGGACATTGAATTTTAGAAAGGTGGATACGTAACCTTTTATAGTATCATAGGTATCAAATTACAGACACCTATATCCAAATAATTACCTTGTGAATCTGAGTTATTGAGCTATCTTTTTGCGATGATAACATTCATGCTCAAATTTTGTCTCTCTGTTCAATAATTTATATAAAATCTTATTTCATAATAGCTGATATTATAAAATTATCTATAAACATCTAAATGTAAATGTTAATAAGTAAAATTTTATAAAGTTAAACAGTGTTAGTTAGTTAGTTAGTTAGTTAGTTTGGAGCCCAAACCAGTGATGCTCAGGGCTTATTACTATCTAAGTTCAGAAATCACTCATGGTCGGTTTAGAGAGCATCAGGATGCTGGGGATTGAACCTAAGATGGACATGTTCATGCAAATGTCCTACCATCTGTACTATTGCTCTAGTCTAGCCTCTAACTAACAATGCAAATTTTGTTTATAAAGTTTTATACAGTCTCTCAGTTTCTTGTCTTTCCTGATGCAACAATGCTTATGTCTGGATTATGCCCCTCTACCTAAAGGTCACTCATGTAACTAAGTACTTACTTTAGAACTAAATAATAGTGTGGCAAATTTTAAGTAAATTTAAGTATCTTATCTAAGAAATAAAAATTTTACTCTACATCTCCCCGTTTTGGTGTCCCATTAATTTCTCAGCATTTTTCCTATTATCTATATAAATCTCTCCATAATATAACCCTACTTTTATCCACTGTCACTGTTCTGTACCTTTTAAAAGGGAATTTGTATCAGTAATCACTCAGGTCACGAAGGTCACAATCTAAGACAAACTGACTAGTAATATGCATAATCATTAAATCATAGATCTGGATTGAGGCAATCTAAATTCTATGTCCCATTCCATCACATGTTTGATGTATGGCATATTACTTAAGCTCTTTGAATTTACAATAGCATCTTCTCTTCAAAATTGGATTAGAAGTAATTCACCTGTAGAACTTTGACTAAATTTTCCATTGATATAACATTAATATATTACTAAGCATATACAACAGAATATCATTCATACTTCAGAGTAAAATCAATAAAACTCTATCAACATTTCTACCCACAAAAATATCTTTTCTTAGAACCTAATTACCACCTATCCCCAGACAATATGCATAATGGTTTTTCTAAAAAATTAATTGTAGTTGGGGCCCATGGGATAGCAGAGCAGTAGGGCATTTGCCTTGCACGTGCCTGACCCAGGACAGACCTCGGTTTGATCCCCGACATCCCATATGGTCCCCCAAGCCAGGAACGATTACTGAGTTCATAGTCAGGAGTAACCCCTGAGCATCACTGGGTGTGGTCCCAGCCAAAAATAATAGTAGTTAAATTTCTGTTCTCACTGTATTCCACAGGATTTTTCATCTTTTCAATAGTTCAAAATATCAATGAGATAATAAAACATGGATATTGCAATCTTTTGGATGCTACATAATTGGTATAAAATATTTAAGAAGACACAAAATACAAGTTCTGAAAATAAAATGTATACAAACTGTATAGGCAGATTTAGTCCACGGTTTGTTCATAATATGAATACTAGTTACAGTGAATTGTAAATGATGATAATCAGCAACTTCCCTCATATGTCCTCAAAGTTAGACATTATTAAAACTATATATTCCTTGAAAAGTTCAAAGCAATTTGTTAAGTAATCACACTGTTAATGTGGAGATAAATAAAAGTAATATTGAGGGTGGCAAAATAGGATGTAAAAATTAAGGAAGAATATGTATAGAATTCTATTACTTATGCTATAGAGTTCCTGCTCAAAGATCACTTTTTTATTATTCTAGAACTATTTTTTCTAGTTATCAGGTAGAATCAAAGAATTGATTTCAGATAAAATGGCATATGCAACTGTGCTTAGTAATTTTGACCATAAATTTTCTGTTTATCTGTCATTAATAATTACAAAGTGAATGAATAAATTTCTACATTAAGCAAACTATACTTAATACATACTTTAAAAACAAAAAGTGAGCAATAATATAAATATCATCCTAAGAGAAAAATGCACTAAATAAAAAATTTTAGAAACTTATGCATTTCAGTCATATTCCTAGCTATTCTTATTATATAGTAACAACTAATTTCCCTTTGATAGAAAAATGTAATCCCCAATTATAGTTATCATCCTTTTTGTCTATTGGTTCAATGGTATGAGTTACCCAAAACTATCATATGACAGACTCGAGTCCAACTCAAGGAAATATATCTCCCATGAAGTAGTAATTCCTTTGAAATGAAAAGATCTAGCAGAGTCCAAAGTTGTATTTCATAATTTCTACAACTGTATAAACTGATTATACAAACATAGCTACATTTTCTGGATGCTGTTTTAGAGCATATACTATTTCCTGAAGGCCACTAGCAAGCCTAAGTCCCACTGAGTATTGCACTCTACTAGCATCATTACTGAATCCTTAAAAAGTCATTTAATGTCAAAGAGTGTAGGGTGACTGCTTGCATGCAACTGGCCAGGGTTCAATCCCCAAAACATATGGTGCCCAGAGTACCACCAAGAGTGGTCCCTGAGCACAGTGCCAAGAGTAAGTCCTGAGCATTACGAGATATCGCCCAAATTTGTTTTTAAAAGGTAATTTTTAAAGTATCAAATTATTTGTAAAGAATGATAAACATGATCATATCAATAATGAATTCCATGAATTCAAGTTGCAGCATTTAATTTTCAATAATTTCCTTGGTATAAAAGACATAATGTGAAGGTCATGATGATTGATAAAGCATTCTATTTTGGTTGCCTGCAATTTAGAAAGCAGCTTGAGAACTCAGCATGCTGTAGCCAGATTGACCTTACTGAGCAGAAGTTCATGCTGCTGAGCCCATATATATTTCTTGAGCTCAGTGGTGAACAATGGGAATGGGTTGGGAAGGAGGATTACAGATATTTATAGAGCCTATTATCCAATCTTCCAAATTATCAAAATCTCTTTTCTATGAATTCATACTTTAGTAAACATTCGCATGGTATAACAGCATCTTTATGCCGAGCATTCAAATAGATTTATTTCTATAACTCTTCTTTGTCAGAAATTTTCTGATAGTGTTCAAGTCTCTGATCAACTAACCAACACCTTTGCAAAGTTTAGAAATAAGTGTAAACCTAAAACTCTGACAGGATTTCCTTTTAGGGTATCTAAGCTATTTAATTTATAATATTTATTACTATCAGAAAGGTAAATAAACACAATTTTGTTTGTTTGTTTTTATTATATATTTATTTAAACACATGATTACAAGCATGACTGTAGCTGGGTATCAGTCACAAAAAAAAACAACCCCTTCACCAGTGCAACATTCCCACCACCAATGTCCCTGATCTCCCTCCACCCACACCCCCTGACTGTATGCGAGGCAGGAATTCTACTTCTTTCTCTCTTTAACATTGTCATGGTAGTTATTAGTGTATTATTTCTCTAACTGCACTCACACCTCCTTGAGGTGACCCGGTACTTCCAGCCTTCATCTCTGTGCATTATTACAATAATGACTTTTATTTTTCTTAAAAATCATAGATAAGTGAGACTATTCTGTGTGTCCTCTCTCTGACTTATTTTAATCAGCATAATAGTTTCCATGTCCATCATGTATAAGAAAATTTCATGCTTCAACTTTCCTGACAGCAGCATAATGTATATGTACCACAGTTTCTTTAGCCATTTATCTATCGAAGGGCATCTTTGCTATTCTTAAGAGTCATTTCTGAAATTAGATTATCTTTGGGTGATTCCTGTATTTTTGCAAAATTATTTGCAATACTGAGTTCAACATTTTTAAACTAGTTATTATAGAGATCCTGAGACAATGGTTAAAAGAAAAAAGGCTACGTAATGAGAGTAAGGACACAGGAATGTGGTCTCCTCCTTGATCAATTTAAATTGTACCTCCAGATACTGAGAATAATCTAGTATTTACTGCTTCCTTTTGATAAAGAAGTACTGCCATATATGTTCAAATTTAAGGACTAGTAATTCAAGTATCATCAATTTTTAATGTCCACTTACATTACATGGTAACTAGGTGGACTGTGGACAATGTTTAATTAACCTTACTTAAATTTGGTAGCAAACTAAAAGGAGTTTTTGTTTGTTTTTGAAGTAACATCTAGCAGTATTCAGGGCTTACTCTTGCATCTGTACTCAAGGATCACTCTGAGTGAGGCGTAGGCTACCATTTGTATTATAATATTGGTCCTGTAAAGAGAGTTTCTTTTTTTCTTTATTTTTGTTTGTTTGTTTGGTTGATTCTTGGGTCACACCCTGAAGCACTCAGGGGTTACTCCTTTCTGGTTCTACTCTCAGAAATAGCTCCTGGAAGGCTCAGGGACCATTTGGGATGCTGGGATTCGAACCACTGTCCTTCTACATGAAAGGCAAAAGCCCCATCTTCATGCTATCTCTCCAGCCCCAAAAGAGAATTTCTTAATAGGATACTTTTTTCATAGAAAATAATAAAACTTTGCTCAAATTATTTTCTTTGTTACTCATCAATTGAATTCTGGTAAAGATTTAATAGCTTTGTTATCTATTCCTGAACTTTGAAGTTGCATCCCATCTTCTAAGTGACCCACTGAGCTGGAAGATTTCCTTATAAAATAATTCAGCCAATGGCACTTGAAAGGAGATGAGTTATTTTTGTTTGTTTGTTTGTTGTTACACCCCACTCAGGAAGGGCACACATCAGAAGTGTTGCACTCCTGAAAAAGAATTATTTGCCAAAAAGTCCCGCTTAGAGCAGTCAAATCAGTGGACCCTTTGCGTGGATTGTTTGGCTATAATTCTAAAACGTGGCTGTAACTATCTCTCCCTTTATTTTTGACCATTATTAGAAATCAGGCCTCAATATTTCTTTCTAACAAAGAAGCACAGTATCAAATCCCGCCAAAAGTCTCCCAGTGACCAGCTCTCTGTGATCTCTGCTACCTTGGCACCAAGATCATGTTTTTTTCCCAAAACTTAGCTCATGAGTAAAGCAATTTTCAGTTTTCCCCAAAACTCTAAAACATTTCTCTCTTTCTTCCCACTTCCCTGAAAATTACCTGGTTTCTCCTGCTTACCCAAAACAAAGCTAACCCACAACAGAAACTTCTTTTCACCTTCAGTATCGGTTCTTTAATATGCAGATTTTAGCCATGGCCTTTCATTCTGTTTCCCTGACCATCTCCCACTTTCTTTGATCTCCAAAATTACACCCCGCATTCCAGAGCTTACCCCTTAAAAGTTACCCAGCTCAAAAAATAAATTTGTCTTTGTCTTTCTAGATGCAAGTCCCCATGCATTGTGTGTGGTAATTCATTTCTACAATATTGTTCCGTCTTTCTGCCATTTCATGTTCCCACTCTCTCTCCCCGTGAAGGTTTCCTAGACTCCACAAAGAACCTGCTTAGAGGCACTGGCATCTGCAGCAGTTTGTTTTTGTTTTTTCTTTTTGGGGTCACACCTGGCAGCGCTCAGGGGTTACTTCTGGCTCTATGCTCAGAAATCGCTCCTGGCAGGCTTGGACGACCATATGGGATGCCAGGATTCGAAACACTGATCTTATGCATGCAAGAAAAATGCCTTACCTTCATGCTATCTCTCTGCTCCCAAGAGATGAGTTATTTTTGTTGTTTTATTTTGACTTTTTATTTTGAGGTCACACCCAGCAGCACTCAAGATTTATTTCTGACATGGTACTCCAGGGTTGTGTCCTTGGATGTGCATGACACATCCAACAGGGATTGAATCTGATCTTCTGCACACAAAGCAAGTAATCTTCAGTTCTTTGCCTGTAAAGCTATTCCAAAAGGGTTGCTTGAACATCTTCCCTCAGAGATTTTTAAACTGAGAGAACAGGAATGATAAACAGTGATTCATTTTATCACCTAGCCATATAAAACCACTTTCTACTAGAAGTAAGGTTTTAATCAAAGTGTCTGTTCATTTCTTATCCCCATTTTTTGATGTTTTTTTCTTGTAACACCACAGAGATTGGCATACATCACAAAGAATGAGAACAATCCGTGCTGGCGGGGATGTGGAGAGAAAGGAACTCTTATCCACTGCTGGTGGGAATACTGTCTAGTCCAACCTCTATGGAAAGCGATATGGAGATTCCTCCGAAAACTAGAAATTGAGCTCCCATACGATCCAGCTATACCACTGCTAGGAATACACCCTCGGAACACAAGATACAATACAAAAACCCCTTCCTCACATCTATGTTTATTGCAGCACTATTCACAATAGCCAGGCTCTGGAAACAACCAAGATGCCCTTCAACAGACGAATGGCTAAAGAAACTGTGGTACATATACACAATGGAATATTATGCAGCCATCAGGAGAGATGAAGTCATGAAATTTTCCTATACATGGAGTCTGTCATGCCGAGTGAATAAGTCAGAGGGTGAGAGAGAGACACAGAATAATCTCACTCATCTATGGGTTTTAAGAAAAATAAAAGTCATCTTTGCAACAATCCTCAGAGACAATGAGAGGAGGGCTGGAACTTCCAGCTCACTCCATGAAGCTCACCACAAAGACTGGTGAGTGCAGCTATAGAAATAACTACACTGAGAACTGCCATAATCATGTGAATTAATGAGGAAACTGGAAAGCCTGTCTGGAGTACAGATGGGGGTGGGATGGGATGGAGGGATATTTGGGACATTGATGTTGGGAATGTTGCACTGGTGAAGGGGGGTGTTCTTTACATGACTGAAACCTAATCACAATCATATTTGTAATCAAGTGTTTTTTACATGACTGAAACCCAAACACAATCTTGTGTGTAATCAAGGTGTTTCAATAAAATATATAAAAAAGATGTTTAAATAAATAAAAAATAAAAAAATGAGTAAGGTTTTAAGTTATGTATTTTGTAACACTTAAAAATAAAAACCCTACTAAAAATTCTTTGAACACTCTCATGATAAAATTCCTAGAAATTAATGATTAGATTTTAAAAATTAAAAAATTATTTAATACTCCAAACATACATGGTAAGATAGTTTTATATATTTTATAATTATAATAATTCATTACTAAGCTGTATCTGTACATGAGCAAAGGATTCTTTCAGTGTATGCTAGTCAACATCAAACTGGTATTGAAAGATGCCCTTCAACAGACGAATGGCTAATACTGTGGTACACATGCACAATGGAATATTATGCAGCCCTGTCTGGAGAGATGAAGACATGAAATTTTCCTACATGTGGATGTGCCTGGAATCTATTATGCTGAGTGAAATAAGTCAGAGGGAGAGAAATAGACACAGAATAGTCTCACTCATCTATGAATTTTAAGAAAAATTAAAGACATTATTGCACTGAGGCTCAGAGACAATAGAGGTAAGGACTGGAAGGGCCGGAAGGACAGGCTCACAATTTGAAGTTCACCACAGAGAGTGGTGAATGCTATTAGGGAAATAACTATACTCACAACTAGCATGACAATGTTAAAGAATGAAAGAAGTAGAATACAGGTAGGGGTTGGGGAGGAGGGTATAGGTGATGGCAATGCTACACTGGTGAATCGGGGGTATTCTGTTTATAACTGAAACCTAACTACAATCATGGTTGTAATCATGGTGCTTAAATAAAGATTTTATATATATTAAAAAAGAAAAGGAAAAAAGAAAAAAATAAATTGGTATTGAAATAAGTAAAAAATACACTTTTATTTTTACTATTTTATTAGTAATGATTATATGTCCTACAATTATTTATATTTTAATTTCTTTTACGAATTTCCTTTTGATAGGTATTACAAACTTAAGTACAAATTTATGTATTAGATAGTTTATATGTTAATTTGGAGAAAATAATTATATAAAAATTGTTCATTCTCTACCTGTATTTTTAAACAAGTTTAAAATAATATTTAAGTAATTTCTCATTAACTTTATATTTTTATTTAGGAATAAATATTTTTATTTTCAATTGTAAAATATTTTCTCTGTAAACTTTTATACAATTTCTCTTGTCATCCTAGGTGAATAATTTTAGCAAATATCTTTTTTTTTTTTTTTTGTGGTTTTTGGGTCACACCCGGCAGTGCTCAGGGGTTATTCCTGGCTCCAGGCTCAGAAATTGCTCCTGGCAGGCACGGGAGGACCATATATGGGACGCCGGGATTCGAACCGATGACCTCCTGCATGAGAGGCAAACGCCTTACCTCCATGCTATCTCTCCGGCCCATTAGCAAATATCTTAAGGAAATATTTCTTCATTTCAACACAATGAATTTCTCTGTTGTTTATGCTAAGTTTTTACCTTTAGAAGTTCAGGGCTGGTTACATAATTTATAGAGTTCTTGGGAAAAATAGAATGCAGTATCTTTTCAAAAATATAATAAACGAGAAAATGATGAAATTAAAAGTACCAATATATAAAGTATTTTCATTTTATGGTGCATTCCTTCCTAACAATACTGAACTTAATTATATTATACTTAACTTTCTTTGAGTTTTGTTGAAATACTGCACCCATTTCATGTACTTCGAAATTGGGTATTTATAGAGTACTATGAAGTCTGTGCAATGAAGAAACTAGTGAAGAAAATTTACATAATATCACTATTCATGGACATGATTCAGTGTGCTGTGGATTTTACTTATGAATCACAAGTTTGGAAATAAATCACTAACAATTTAAAGGCAGTACCACTGTATGAGGACTAAGATATAGAAAACCCTTCTGAGTATAAGACCCTATGTGATATCACAGATGTGAAACCCACAAATTAAATTATCCAAAAATTACAATTAATATCTAAGAACATTTCCACCAAAATATTTTGCATAAAGTTAAGATAAATTGTGATCATAATAATGAAACACTATATAAATATAATAGATCAAAGTTTAATTTACTATACTCACAAAATAAAGAAACTGAGCTGACAAACATTCTTGAAAAGCAAGGAATACTGAACTATATAAAGACAATAAAAGTAATGAGAAATAAACTGATATAATGAAGAAAAAGAAATGTTAAAATGCATTAAAAACACAAAAAAGTTTATTGGAAATATAAGGTAAAAGATAATCTACCAAGACAGTAAAAAATAATATCAAGCCATGTCTGCAAGACATGTCTGTATGTCTTTTACTTTCTTGTGTAATGCTTAGATCAAGATCCTTTGACTCACTATAACTTACCACCGCATCAAAAGAAGTTCCAAAACTGAAGAGGAACTTAAAACTGATGGAACCATAAGAGCCAGACTCTAATTGAAAAGGTCTTTAAAAAAAAAAAAACCACAAATACAGGGGCCATGGTGATTTGTTTGCCTTGCACGCAGCTGATCCAGGACAAACTTTAGTTCCCCGTGTCCCACATGGTCCCCCAAGCCAGGAGCGATTTCTGAGTGCATAGTCAAGAGTAATCCCTGAGTGTCACCCAGGTGTGCCCCCCCCAAAAAAAAACCCCACAGCAACAATAGGAAAGACAAATATAAACACTAGGGGAAAATATGTGATTCTAGTACCTATGACTATGACTATAGCAAACCGTAAACACAATTTAAGCAAATTTTGAATATCAGAAGACTCAGATAGCTATCCTCATAAAAACAAAAACAAAAAACTACTAGTCCCTTTTCCTGCTATTGAGAATCTCTGGATATAAGAACAAAAGTAAGTGACATATTTTGTCTAACGGGGAAACTTCTTGAAAACCTCTGGATTTGAAATTCCAATTGTTAAAACATAGCCACATTTGCTTAAGTTTAGGAATTTCTGGCTGAGGGAAATTTAAGGTTGTGCCCAAGAACCCAATTTAACAACAAGAAACACTAAAAATAAAATTCAATATATGAAAAGTATTGACCAAGATAATAAAAGACATTGTAAACCAGGAAAAAATAGGTCCTGTAAGTTTATTTTTGTGCAGAGAAAACAAAGAAATTATTTAATTCACAGCTTCCTGCACAAAAATATTTGAGAAGTTTGATGCTAATCCTCTTAAAATATGTGCTAAATCTATTCTTTGATTAGTCTCAGAGAAGCCCATATAAATTCTTCTTAAACAAAACAGATTGTTAAGGATAATGATGCTAAGGACAGATTAAAAAACTCAGGCTGAATATATTTGTTCAAATAAGGAATAATTCTGCATAATATTTCAATTATTTTTAAATACAGATTTTTACATTAAGCATACTCTCACAGGATTCATATTAAGCTAAAAAGTCATGAAAATAATAGAGGAAACTTGCCATCATCTAAAATATGGTACCAAATGGATAACCATTACTTTTAGAGTTCTAAGAAGCAACACCCCTAATACCATATAGATATGGTGTTGCAAAAATTGCTTCACTTGGGGCCAGAGCGATAATGCAGTGGTAGGGTGTTTGCCTTGCTTGCGGCTGGTGTAGGACAGACCTTGGTTCGATCCCCGGCATCCCATATGGTCCCCCAAGCCAGGAGGGACTTCTGAGCACATAGCCAGGAGTAACCCCTGAGCATCACTGTGTGTGGTCCAAAGATAAAAAAAAATTGCTTCACTAAGATTTACTAATGACTAAGTGCTACCAAAACATGCTAGAATGTTATTCATTAGTTAATTCCTCAGAGATTTTAATCTTATATACTTTGGAAAGGATTTGATCCATTGAAGTAGAAATTAAAACAAAATTACTCTATCATAACAGGCAATCAACCAAAATTGTGGTGAACCAGAGAAAATAGCAGCAGTCAATGGCTGATAGTCAAATCAGATTCCTCTCTTATCCCCTTCTACATTCCCAGTTCCAGAACAAGCACTATATGACTGACTACTATACAGGTAGGACTTAACTATACGGGTAGAAATACCTGTTTGATATTTTAATGACTACATCCACAAACATGTTAGTGAAAACAACTTACAGGAAGAGGAGAGAGGTGAAAGGAAAGAAGGAATGATGAAAGGAAACAAGGAAGGAATGGTGGAAGGAATTAGGCACTCCTGCCAAGCTTGTGGCGCTGGAATGTTTTATGCCATTTACCTTACCATTTACCATTGTAAATCCCAGTGCATAAGATAAAATTCAAAAAATGAATCTCCTAGACAATTTATAAATATTTCTGTTATCTCTACTGTAAAATAATATATTTATATAAATATGATTTAAAATGAATGTAACTAATATATAAACTATTACCAAAACATTTAATAGAAATATTTTATATAAGATACTTTATATTTTATTTTGTCCTCACATTGGAAATCGTATACAATTTTCTAATCATGACCAATTTTGTTCATGTGAAGAATTTTCAGCTACATTATTATTTTATAAGCACTGATAAAAGTTTAGCAGGCAAGCTGATGCTGGGGGTGATATACTGACACTTCCACACAAATGCAACGCATGGTTTCTTTTCTAGAAGATAAAGCAGAATGGAAGATTGTGATTGGAAAGTGCTCGTTATCCCAGAAAACTCTGAGAATATGCACTCACTTTAAACCTACCTCCATGATTCTCAGAATGATTTCATGATTAAATATCAAAAAGTTATAATTTCTTTATACTGCTTATCTGCCTTTAATGTCACTTAATGTTAGCTATTTCCATTTAGACAAAAAGTGAAGCCCAATATTTTGATGAAGGGATTCAGTTTAAATAAAGTTCTTTTAGACACATATCATTCCACGTATTCAATTTGTTCGTAGAGCAACAAATATTCTTTAAAAATAATTCTATCTGTGGAGGTAGAAAAGGCAGCTTCTCTCCTGTTTTAATTTTCTGTGTTGCAGTTCACATTATTCAGTAAACAAAATGTCTGCCAGGGGGCAGCATAATGTAATGCTTTCATTCCCAGGGGATTCTAGAAGAATTTTTATGAAAGTGTCAAGCTTATTAGTATAATTAACTAAAAATGAAAGCTTCATGATAACTATGTTACACTACACTTAGAATTTAAGGTTTGACTGTGTTTCCTTATTAAATCATATTAAGAGAAAAGGAAACTATATTTTCAAATTTTTGCAAAGATAATTTCTAATTGGTTGATATTGCTAAAAAGCCTGTGCTAAATTAGCAGCTCTTCATAATGTTCACCAAGTTTGGGATACACTTTAAACCATTTGTGGACATCATATAGCTTTATATAGGCAAAATAAGACTTTTTTAAATTAAGACTATCTGACTACATTGTCAAAATGACCCATCAAGAGACAAGTTGGTCATTGTTATTTTTGTTGTTCCCATAATAAGTTGTAGGTAGCCATTGTAGCAAATTATTTCTGAATGTGATTATAAGTATATAGAAACTTCAGAAATGCATTATTACATCAGTACAACAGTACAGTTTTTAGGGTAATAGGGAGGAGACATTGAGAGAAAGAAGTCATGTTGCATTACTAAAATATAAATCCAACCAATATTTATTTGAAATGCCTGGTAGGGTGCTTTTTTATAATTCAAAGGATATTTATTAAGCAGTTAAATTTTACTTGGCATGAAATATCATTCCACTCCCTTCTGTTCCTTCATATTAATCTACAATAAAAGTTATTGCATTTGGCATTACCACTAGCATTAATACAAACCCAAATAGGTGCAATAAAATAATTCATTGAGCTAGACTGTGGTTACATTCATTTTCTTTTATCATGGAAAAGAAAGTGTATTTTAAAGTTCTCTCAGAAAACTCCCAGATTTAAATGACTGCATCAACAGAAAAGAACTTACAGGAACATTGCTATAAATTGTTTACTCCAATACAAATGTTATTCCAACTTTATAATTCTTAGTATAATATGTATCTTGAAACAGAATAAAATTAACTCTCAGAGAAATAGATGAAATATTTTGGCTAAATTAGCACAATAATCCACACTAATAAAAAAAAAAACTAAGCAGGGGCTGGAGTGGTGGTGCAGCAGTAGAGTGTTTGCCTTGCATGTGGCTGTTCTAGGACAAACCGCTGTTCGATCCCCCAGCATCCCATATAGTACCCCAAGCCAGGAGCAATTTCCGAGCGCATAGACAAGAGTAACCTCTGAATGTCACTGGGTGTGGCCCAAAAACCAAAAAAAAAAAAATACTAAGCAAATGGTACTTGAAATATTATTAAGGTAAATATGTATAGAGGGAAAAGCACTAGGTGAAATGGTGAAAATTTATTGTTAATATTAAGTAGAAGCTGTTATAAACATACATTTATAAACATACTTTTATATTATGTTATATAAATTTAAAAATTCTGAAATTATTTTATTATTTTTGTCAAATATTTTTAATTTTAAAGATCATAGTTTATAAACACATTAATGATAAGGTTTCATGCGTGTAATGTTCCAACAGCACACCCTCACCAGATTGGTCCCTCCCACAATTTATTCTACTTGTTGGCCTCTCCTCCCATCATGGTAAGATCAAATTGATAAACTGGTCCTCAGATCTTGTTGCCTTTGTCCATTTTTTCATGATTTACAATTTTACAATACTGTCCATGATAGGGTTTCATGCATACTACATTTCAATGGCATAATCCCTGGCAATCTGTCCATTTCTTTCCATCACTGTCTCAGAAAAAAACTTTCCTAGTCCCCTCCAAGCCTTCAACACTCCCACACATCATATTTTATTCCATGGTACTCCTCATTTCTTTCTATAGACCAACTGCTAGATTTTTACTTTGGGCATTCAATGCTAACATTTTATGCTTCTTTATATTCTAAATAAAGAAAGGTCATTCGGTTTCTATCCTTTATGACTAACTTCACTCATCATGATCTCTCCAATATCATTCATGAAACAACAAATGGTTAGTTTTTGTCTTTTCATATAGCTGAGTACTATTCTACAATGTACATATTCCATTGAATCTTAATAGTTATCTGTTATTGAACACTTGGGTTACTTCCAGTGGTTATTGTGAATAGTGCATCAGTGAAGATAGAAATGCAAATGTCTTTGTGAATTGGAGTTTTTGAGTCCTTGAGGTATATGCCTAGAAGTGGTATTGCTAGTCAGATGGATGTCCAATTTATAATATTTTTAAAGTGTAATATTGTTTTTAAAAAAACTTGAATCAGATGATACTCCTAACAATAGCAGATGAGGGTTTTTTCCTAAGATGCATGGAAACACAGGTTATTTTAATCTTTGTGATTATGTTCTAATCTCACAAGTATGAGTTGACACCTTATTGCTGTTTTAATTTGTATTTCCCTGGTAATCAGTGTTTCTGAAATACTTGTACACAGTATAAAATCTATTCAAAGCAGCAACTTTATTAAACAATTCATAAATATTTATTGAACAACTTTGAGATGAGAACTCAGAAACTATATTTGGAGTCACAAAGCTGGTAAAGAATATTCTTTACCTGTTGTCTTTTATAAATATGGTCTCTAAAAAGTATTTAACTAAGGGCTGGAGAGATAATACAGTGAATGGGTTTGACCAAGGTTTAATATATAGCAAACCAAGGTGCCCCCTGAGCCCTCCAAGAGTGATCCCAGAACACAGAGGCAGGTATAATCTCTAAACTCAACTGGATATGGTTCATAAACAAAAACAAGCAAAAATAAATATTTATGGAAAAGCAAAACTCCAAGGAAATGAAAGCCGTGAAAGAAAGAAATGAAATCACTTTAAACTTTAGTAGTAAGTGGGATTTTCACAGGATATGGATATCAACACTGAATAATTATTTAAATAAGAATGATAAATCAGGGAGGATCAGGAAGAATTTTTATTTATGTGAAGTAAAAAATAGAAGTAAAGGAACCCCAAATAGCATTTCCTGTTCAAAATCTGCAAAGAAAGCCTAATATTAAATATAGAAGTATAAACATAATGTTTAAAGATGTAAAGCACTCCCCAAAAATAAAAAGTGGGAAGTGATCAGTTTCAAAAGAAAAATAATGTAGCAGGGGCAAAAAGGATAATATTGAGCGTAGAATACCTGCCTTGTATGCAGATGACCAAGGTTTGATCATTGACACACCTGTGTTGCCCAACCTCAACCTTGAGTGCAGAGGCATAAATTAGCCCTGAGCACTGACTGGTGTAGCTTCAAAATAAAAAAATGAAATGTAGGAGAGACAGGTAAAATAGTGTCATTTCTTGTCACAAGTCTATGTAGTCTTTAATGAAATTTTATTTATGCATGTTTGATTTTGAAAGAAAAAGATATTTAGGAAACCACTTCTAAATAATTCTAAATTAGACATATAAAGACAAATCTATGATTATTTTTTCCAGGGTACTGCTTCCTAATGTGTAATGTTCCAGGAATGTACTGGTTATCTTATTAAAAATGCAGAGTTAAGAGTTGGAGGGTTAGGCAGGAGAGATAGCATGGAGGTAAGGCATTTGCCTTGCATGCAGAATGGGGGGTGGTTCAAATCCCGGCATCACATATGGTCCCCCGAGACTACCAGGAGCGATTTTTGAGAGTAAAGCCAGGAGTAATCCCTGAGCACTGCCGGGTGTAATCCAAAAACAAAACAAAATAAATAAATGAGTTGGAGGGTGTTGCAGAGATACTACAAAAGTTCTTGCTTTGCAGGCATTGAACCCAGTACTCACCTGAATTTCCAAGCCCTGCCAGGAGTGATGTATGAGCACAAATCAAGAATAAACCCTAAATACAGCCATGCATAGCCAAAAAATCAAATTAAAAAAAATGTAGAGCTGGAATCAGACTTGATAGTGTGCATTGACTTCAATACTTAGGCTCTTCTTGTTGATCTGTAGAACATACTTTGAGGTAAAAATCTAGGATAGTATTTTATTTTGTTTGTTTGTTTTGTTTTTTGTTTTTGGGGTCACACCCTGTGACTATCAGGGGTTACTTCTGACTATGCACTCAGAAATCTATCCTGGCTTGGAGGACCATATGGGACACTGGGGGATCGAACCTTGTTTCATCTTAGACTAGTGTGGGCAAGGCAGATACCATACCCCTTGCACCACAGCTGTGGCCCCAATCTAGGACAGTATTTTCTTTTTTTTTCTTTTTACGCTTTACATTTCTCCCACACTCACCATATATTTTAATTTAGTATTTTTATATATATTTTATTTAAACACCTTGATTAATACATGATTGTGTTTGGGTTTCAGTCATGTAAAGAACACCACCCATCGCCAGTGCAACATTCCCATCACCAATGTCCCAAATCTCCCTCCTCCCCACCTGACCCCCGCCTGTACTCTAAACAGGATCTCCATTTCCCTCATACATTCTCATTATTAGGACAGTTCAAAATGTAGTTATTTCTCTAACTAAACTCATTCCTGTTTGTGGTGAGCTTCCTGAGGTGAGCTGGAACTTCCAGCTCTTTTCTCTTTTCTGTCTGAAAGTTATTACTGCAAGAATGTCTTTCATTTTTTCTTAAAACCATAGATGAGTGAGACCATTCTGCATCTTTCTCTCTCCCTCTCTCTCTGACATATTTCACTCAGCATAATAGATTCCATGTACATCCATGTATAGGAAAATTTCATGACTTCATCTCTCCTGACAGCTGCATAATATTCCATTGTGTATATGTACCACAGTTTCTTTAGCCATTCATCTGTTGAAGGGCATCTTGGTTGTTTCCAGAGTCTTGCTATGGTAAATAGTGCTGCAATGAATATAGGCGTAAGGAAGAGATTTTTGTATTGTATTTTTGTGTCAGAAGGGTATATTCCTAGGAGTGGTATAGCTGGATCGTATGGGAGCTCGATTTCCAGTTTTTGGAGGAATCTCCATATCGCTTTCCATAAAGGATGAACTAGATGGCATTCTCACCAGCAGTGGATAAGAATTCCTTTCTCTCCACATCCCCACCAACACTATTTATTCTCATTCTTTGTGATGTGTGCCATTCTCTCTGGTGTGAGGTGGTACCTCATAGTTGTTTTGATTTGCATCTCCCTGATGATTAGTGATGTGGAGCATTTTTTCATGTGTCTTTTGGCCATTTGTATTTCTTCTTTGTCAAAGTGTCTGTCCATTTCTTCTCCCCATTTTTTGATGGGATTAGATGTTTTTTTCTTGTAAATTTTTGTCAGAGCCTTGTATATTTTGGAGATTAGCCCCTTATCTGATGGGTAGTGAGTCAATAGTTTCTCCCACTCAGTCGGTGGCTCTTGTATCCTGGGCACTATTTCCTTTGAGGTGCAGAAGCTTCTCAGCTTAATATATTCCCATCAGTTAATCTCTGCTTTCACTTGCGTGGAGAGTGCAGTTTCCTCCTTGAATATGCCTGTAGTCTCAATGTCCTGGAGTGTTTTGCCTATGTGTTGTTCTATATATCTTATGGTTTCAGGTCTGATATCGAGGTCTTTAATGCACTTGGATTTTACCTTCGTACATGATGTTAGCTGGGGGTCTAAGTTTCAATTTTTGCAAGTTGTTGTGCCAACACCACTTGTTGAAGAGGCTTTCTTTGCTCCATTTAGGATTTCTTGCTCCTTTATCAAAAATTAGGTGATTGTATCTGGGGAACATTTTCTGAGTATTCAAGCCTATTCCACTGATCTGAGGTCCTGTCCTTATTCCAATACCATGCTGTTTTGATAGCTATTGCTTTGTAGTAAAGTTTAAAGTTGGGGAGAGTAATTCTTCCCATATTCTTTTCCCCAATGATTGCTTTAGCTATTCTAGGGTGTTTATTGTTCCAAATGAATTTCAAAAGTGCCTGATCCACTTCTTTGAAGAATGTCATGGGTATCTTTAGAGGGATTGCATTAAATCTGTATAATGCCTTGGGGAGTATTGCCGTTTTGATGATATTAATTCTGCCAATCCATGAGCAGGGTATGTGTTTCCATTTCCACGTGTCCTCTCTTATTTTTGAAGCAGAGCTTTATAGTTTTCTTTGTATAGGTCCTTCACTTTTTTAGTCAAGTTGATTCCAAGATATTTGAGTTTGTGTGGCACTATTGTGAATGGGGTTGTTTTCTTAATGTCCATTTCTTCCTTATTACTATTGGTGTATAGAAAGGCCATTGATTTTTGTGTGTTAATTTTGTAGCCTGCCACCTTGTTATATGAGTCTATTGTTTCTAGAAGCTTTTTGGTAGAGTCTATAGGGTTTTCTAAATAGAGTATTATGTCATCTGCAAACAATGAGAGCTTGACTTTTTCCTTTCTTATCTAGATTCCCTTGATATCTTTTCCTTGCCTAATAGCTATAGCGAGTACTTACTTCTAGTGCTATGTTGAATAGGAGTGGTGAGAGAGGACAGCCTTGTCTTGTGCCAGAATTTAGAGGGAAGGCTTTTAGTTTTTCTCCATTGAGGATAATATTCGGTTGAAGGAAGAGGATGTAGCATATCTAAACACCCCCATCACTATTATGAAATTAAAATGGTAATCAAATGTCTGCCCCAAAACAAAAGCCCAGGCCCAGGTGGATTCACTAATAAATTCTTTCAAACTTTCCCAGAGGAACTACTACCAATCCTGGAAAGACTCTTTCATGAAATTGAACAAACAGAAACACTTCCAAATAGCTTTTATGAAGCCAACATCACCTTGAGACCTAAACCAGACAGAGATACTACGAAAAAAGAAAATTACAGACCAATATCGCTGATGAATACAGATGCAAAGATCCTCCGAACAAAATCCTGGCAAATAGGATTCAATGCCTCCTTAAGAAGATCATCCACTACGATCAAGTAGGTTTCATCCCAGGAATGCAAGGATGGTTTAACATCCATAAATCTATCAACATAATACACAACATCAACTACAAGAAAAATAAAAACCACATGATCATATCAATAGATGCAGAGAAAGCATTTGATAAGGTCCAACACCCATTCTTGATCAAAACTCTCAGCAAGATGGGAATGGAAGGATCCTTTCTCAATATAGTTAAGGCATCTACCACAAGCTAGGACAGTATTTTCAACACAATATACAAATTATAGTTATATAAAAAACTTTTAGCAACTACACCTTATGATTAAAAAATAATCAAAATAATTCCATGACCTCCATATTGCTTTAGTCTTTAATTGCAAACTTCCAGAATGCCATACAAAGCTCCTTCATATTTAATTTTTGTCTGGAAATTTGGCTACTGACCCATTTCTAGCTCAAACTTTAACTATAGGGATTATCTAAACATCCCAGAAGGCTTGCTACTAAATGAATCAAGGGTGATATAAATATATCTATCACTAAATTTTTAACATTTTCACAACAAACTGAGTGAGATTTGGGCGAAAGACATTCAGTGGCAAACTCAGATGTTTATATTTAAAATTTATACAAACTTTTATTGTAAGAAATTTGGACATCCATGTGCTGCTGATTTATGCTACCCAGTACTTCTCAAATCACTTGTCTTCCTCTTTCATTTCACTCCTGTGTAAGTTTCCTCGTACTTTCCCCCTTCTCAATAGTCACACTAAGTGTGAAAGTCTTTTGTTTGTTTGTTTAGTTAAATTATTTTTATTTCGACCAAATTGGTTTACAAATATTTTAGGTAAATAGTGGCATTGTATCAGGGGCATTCCCAACTCCAGTGTTGCCCTCCCTCCACCCCAGTTCCCAGCATGCATCCCATATCCCCTCCTTTGACCCCCGGGCTGCTAGTGTAAGTGGTCCCCTCTGTGTCTGGGTTGTTATAGATTGGGTATCGATTTTGTTGTCGTCGGCTTTGGATTTGGTGTTTAAGTATGATCGTTTTTTATTTCTACTCAATGTTCATACACTTGTTTGGTCTTGGTACCCTCCATTATTTCTCTCTCAATTTATGAGGCAGAACAAGATGGTTCAACAGATCCTGCTCTGAGGAATGTCCCTACAGTATCTGTCAAAACGTTGAGCAAAAGCATTGTGTATTCCTGCTACCTCATTGTCATAATTTCCATAATTATCCCCAAAGTATCTTCCACACACAACACTTGCAAACTCTACTCTCCACTCTACTTTAAATGAATCAGTTCTCTTTATCTCTTCAGAGATATTTTAGGAGTCAAAGCCTCAACTAAATATTGCTCAGCTTCCAACCTGGGTAATGAATAAGGGCCCTGCCAAGCAACAACCTCCTCATGAAACATGATCACAAATCAGAAGCTCCAAGAAGTTTTTCTTTCTTTTATAAATTTTTTGTTTGTTTGGGTTTTGTTTTTTGTTTTGGGGCCACACGTAGTGACGCTCAGGGGTTTCTCCTGGCTATGCGCTCAGAAAAATCTCCTGGCTTGGGGAACCATATGGGATCAAGCAGTTCATTCTGGGTCAGTAGAGAGCAATGCAAACGCCCTACCACTGCGTTATTGCTCCTGCCTTATTTTTTTTAACTTTTTATATCTGCAATATAGCCTCCATTTTCTACAGATAAATGGGGTCTACGTTTTGATTCAGCCAACAAGTGCTTATTGAGCAACAAGAATGTGCCAAATACCATCATGCTGAATGAAATAAGTCAGAGGGAAAAGGACAGACATAGAATGATTACACTCAATTGTAGAATATATATGTATATATACATATGAATTATAAGTTTATAATTTATGTGTGTATATATATAAATGAATATGTGTGTGTAAATTAAAGGGTGGTAATTAAAGTGTATATATAAATGGATATGGATATGTAAATTAAAATGTGGTGATAATACCCAAAGATGATACAAACAAAGGGTAGGAAGACTGGTTCATGGACTAAAAGTTGCTACAGGAGGTGATGGTGTGCAATTAAGAGAGCGCAGGGGTCACTATGACAATGATGTTTGGAAATGATCGCTCTAGAGAACACAAGCAGAAGCTTCTTTCATTTATTTTCTTCTGCTTTTGTGAAGTTTAAAGACTACTGAAGGATGCATGCATCAACTCATCATATGATCTTGTCTAAAGGCGATTTAGATAATTACTTTGGAGGAAGGTATCCAAAGAGATTATAGATCGCAATTCACTTCAGTAGTTCACAATTTAATTCCACCTTCTGTTTCGGTTAGAACTCTTCAGACTGCCTAGTGCTGCAGAATAAAGAACTGTGAGTCTTTGAATCTGATATAAAAAACACTGATCCTGGGCGCACAGGTCTGTGGCACAATGTGTAAGGCGTCTACCTTGCATGTGCTAGCCTAGGACAGAACGCGGTTCGATCCCCTGGCATCCCATATGATTTCCCAAACCAGGAGCGATTTCTGAGTGCATACTGAGGAGTAACCCCTGAACGTTGCCAGGTGTGGCCAAAAAAAATCCAAAACACTGATCCCAGAAAAATTTCCACAAAAAACAGACATTTTATATCCTATTTTAGATGTTTTCTCGATCAAATCTAGCATGAAGAGAAAGTTGCCACAAACCAGCCAGAAACCCTACAAAAATGGCAAGTTTTCATGAATTATTTTAAATTTTTATGACTAAATTGACAATGTAGATATTTTGAAAATGCAATATTTTTAAAGAAGAAATAACAGGGATGGAGGTGAGTATACTGCTAATGGCTCTGGTGTTGAAAGTATGTGATGAGAAACCATTATTAATAGTACTTTAAGCCACCAAATTTCAATCAATAAATATTTTTAGTAAAGAAGAAATAATAATCATCTACAAACATCATGAGTATTTGAGTCTTGTTGACAATTTTTGATTGTGTCCACTTCTTTTTTTTTCCCCTTTCTTTGGAAGGTAGTGTATTAGCTGCTCTCCCAGCTTAAATACATTTAACCACTGTCTCCTTGCTGGATACTTAAATTCTGCTATTTAAAACACCAAGTTGCTGGTACCCATTGGGTGAGACTAGACTCTCAAAGGCACAAAGCCAACAGTAAGAGAAGCACCTAAATTAGCAACAAGAGGAGTGCTTGGCATTGAGTCGACAGCTGCATTTCCTCATACTGCAAATGAAGGTTCTACTTTCCTTCCCAAGGACTAAGGTCTTTCAGTTTCCTCCTTCCATCTGCTTTTCTTTCAGGCTGCTTCTCCCTCTTCACAGCTATAAGACTTTCATGGAATGGAAAACCTGCTCCTTAAGCAAGTCTGTGAATATTTTTATGAGCACATCAGTACTATAAAACTTCTGTCTCTGAGTTATAGTCTTAGATCAGTGCCTGATGTGGGTTACAAGCCAATCATGAAATTTTTTACATAAGTGCTCCTTGTAGTAATAATTAGAGAATTTTATTATTAGGGAAAAAAGTGGAAAAAATCACAGATTTATATTAATAAACCTGCTTCTATGTTCATATACCTTATACATACACGAAATCAAATTGTATGTGGCCATTTTATGTCTTGTTTTTAGTACTATATTAAAATATCCAATTAACAAAATACTCTTTAAGCAATTCTGTTTTTATTAATTTGGGGGCTGTTCAGGGCTTTACTCCTGGTTCTATGCTCAGGATTCCTCCTGGCAGTTCTCAGGAAACCTTATGCAGTTTGAGAGATTGATCTGGAGTCTGCCCCATGCAAAGCAAGCCCTAGGGACTTAATTTTTGTGTTTGTTGAACATTGCACCTTCTGATCTATCAGCTCGTCCTAAGTAATTTCAAATAGTAGTTAAAAAACCCAGATTCTGAATTCAAGCAACCTAAGCCAGAGGACCTGTTCCTTTACCTCTTTGATCTTGGAAATAAAAAATTGCAAAGTCACTATATATGTAATTGTTGCTATAGTTATTTTATTTTTAATTATTTTAATAATTCAATTTCTATAAATAATTATAAATATACATAAGTTATATAGTCTTTTGCTTTTTATTCTTTTTAGATAAATTGTAGTTGCATCAACAGACCAAATATTGATGTTTTAAAGACTCAATATGCATTGCCAATTATTTATCAAAAATATTATAAAATTACACCCCCTACTGTAGTCAAATGTCCTCTAACACTTGAACTATCACTCCATTCCCATGACTAACTTTCTTCAGTTCAATGTTAATGTAAGGCTTTGACTTAAACTAGCACAGTCCATTGAGACATAAATTTAAATTTTCTTAGAAAGAAGCCATATTTCCCTACATATAACACTTTAATTCTAAGAAGTTTTAAATAAGTCATAAAAATCACATATTGATTATAATTCACATTATGTTAGTAATTTTTTCTTTAATTTTCCACAAAAGAATTTAATATTTTAGAAAATTTGTGAATCCAAAATTTTAATTTTAATATTCGGGATATTTTTATTCACATATTATCACTTTTTAAATTTTTTTTCAATATTTTTATTTGAGCACCATGATTACAAACATGTTTGTGGTTGGGTTTTAGTTATAAAAAAGAACACCCCCGTTCACCAGTGCAACAAACATTCCCACCACCAGTGTCCCCCATCACCCTTCTCTCCTACTCCTTGCCTGTATTCAAGACATTCTATTTCTCTCACTCACTACCATGGTCATGATAGTTGCTAGAGTAGTTATTTCTCTAACTGTACTCACCAGTCTTTGTGGTAAGCTTTATATCATGGACCGGTCCTTCCATCCCTCATCTCTAATGTCTCTGTGTATTATTATAATAATGTCTTTCATTTTCTTAAAACCCATAGATGAGTGAGACTGTTCTATCTCTCTCCCTCTGACTTATTTCACTCAGCTTAATAGGTTCCATGTCCATCCATGTATTTGAATTTTGTTTTAAATTTTTTGCCACAAAATGTAATTTTTAAATATAATGTGAGCTATGTTAAAATATACTCAATAATGGAAAAATTAGCATTTTCATGTTTATTTTGCAAAGTTCTTGGTATGGTTTATCAATCAGAAAAATAAATTTAAATATACATTACCAAAGATAATTTTAAACTATTTATAAAATCTTAATGAACTCTATTTAAAATTGAATCAAAGATTACCTTAAGATGAATATTTACACTAATTTATTATTAATAGAAATTGAACTTAATAACTTAAGGTATTTTAATAAGTTTAGGAAATGAAAACACTGCTTGAAACCCTAAAATCATAAAAATTATCTTGGTTAGGGGCCGGAGCAGTGGCACAGTGGTAGAGCATTTGCCTTGCATGCGGCTCACCTAGGACGAACCTCAGTTTGATCCCCAGGAGTCCGAGAGCGCATAACCAGGAGTAACCCCTGAGTGTCACCAGGTGTGGCCCAAAACAAACAACAAACCAACAAAAAATTATCTTGTGTAGGACCCAGCATGATAGCACAGCGGTAAAATGTTTACCTTGTATGCAGCTGACCCAGGACAGGCCTGCATCCCATATGGTCCCCAAGCCAGGTACGATTTCTGAGCACAGAGCCAGGAGTAACACCCCTGGTGTGGATCAAAAAAAAAAAAAAAAGAAAGAAAGAAAAGAAAATTATGTGTATAAAAACTTTTCATGAACAGAACATAAAATGTCCACTCAGACTCCTGAATATTGACCTAGATACAAATCATAAAATAATTGCATTTGAAAAATAAAAACACCAAAATGATTGTAGGTAGGGAGTTATAGTGGTAAGAAATCTAATTACTCCTTTCTCAGATAAGATTAAATAAGACATTCTAAGATTGAAAAAGTAAAGAAATAACATGAATATTTTATTTAGAAATACAGGGGGAAATAATAGAAGAATTTAATGATTTGAAAGCAGTTGCTTTAAGAAAGCTTATATCTGAGGCAGTGGGAAAATTGTTGCTTTCCATAGACTTATTTTTTAAATCTATCAATGTGTATACTTGAATTTTTAAAAGTTAAAGTCTAGAAAGAAGCACTAAGGACGCTTTTTAATTTCTAAGTGCATTGAAAATTAATTAATTTTTGTCAGGTAGTTAAAAAATATTCCAATTCTTCTGAAATCTTCAGATCCTTTTTTAATTTTCTTATTCAGTTTATTTCTTCCCTCCTGTGTATGGGTAATTCTTTCTTTCTTTCTTTCTTTCTTTCTTTCTTTCTTTCTTTCTTTCTTTCTTTCTTTCTTTCTTTCTTTCTTTCTTTCTTTCTTTCTTTCTTTCTCTTTCTTTCTCTTTCTTTCTTTTTCTTTCCTTCCTTCCTTCCTCCTTCCTTTCCTTCTTTCTTCTTTCTTTCTTCTTCTTTCTTTCTTTTTTCTTTTCTTTCTTTCTTTCTCTTCTCTTCTTTCTTCCTTTCTTTCTTCTTCTCTTTCTTTCTTTCCTTTCCCTTTCTTTCTTTCTTTCTTTCTTTCTTCCTTCCTTCTTTCTTTTTTCCTTCTTTCTTTCTTTTTTGCTTTTTTATGATTTAATATCATGGAGCAAATCAAGTGTCCACAAGCTTAGAATGACCCATTGAAAGTGGCAAAATTACCCTCGTTACTGGTAAAAGTACAAATGTATGCCCTCTTGAGTTTCCATAGCTCAGCCATCAATTTATAAGCCAGTGAATTATGTCCTTTATCCTGTCATACTTTTATTCACCTATCCTTATCTTTATTTTTTTAATAATTTTTATTGTAACTAAAGTGAATTATGAATCTTTCACAGTAACATTTAAGGTACATAGTGACAATGAATCAGGGCCATTCTCACCACCAGTGTTGTCCTCCCTCCACCCCTATTCCCAGCATGCATTCCACATTTAGCTCATTTGCCCGCCCCCCCGGACTGCTAGTGTATAGATTGTTGTAGATTGGATATCGATTCTTTTGTCATTGGCTTTGGGTTTGCTGTGATCATTTTGATCACACCAGTCTGATCATTTTTTATTTCCACTCAATCAATGTTCATATGACTGATTGATCCTGGTATCTTCCATTTTCCCTCCCTCAATTCATGAGGCAGAACAAGTGATTCAAGTTATATGGTTCAATTGGGAAAAAAAAAAGAGAAAAAAACTGGGAGAATTCTGTCTAGGGTTATAAATATCAATTTAAAAGAAAAAAGGGGAAAAGGAATAAATACAAAAAAAGAACCAAAAAGCAAAAAAAGAAGAAATAAAGAAAAAGAAACAAAGAAAAAAGCATCCAGCTACTAAAAACAACCACCATCATACAATAACCATGGGGACAAAAGAAAATTTTTAAAAACTAAAATAATAAAAAAGGAAGAAAAATAGAAAAGAGAAGAAAAGAAGAAAAATAAACAGTAAGAAGAACCATGCATGAGTAATTCTATCTTTACCAGCAGAGTGCGAAGAGGCATTAATCTATCACCCAGGTGCTGCTAAATACAAGGTCAATAAAAAACGAGACATATGAAACCTCTGTGGATGACATTTTTTTCTCCCACAGCTCCAGGATTTACTGTATAGCCATGTGTTCCCTGAAAACAATACCACAACTACACTCTTAGTTAAATTTAGATTAGATAAATTAATAATAGTGATAATAATTTATATTCAAAACAGTATACTCAGATAAACATGTTATATCATCTTCTTAAATTATTTCTTTGTTTGTTTGTTTTTTGGGGGGAGCCACACCCATTTGATGCTCAGGGGTTACTGCTGGCTATACACTCAGAAATCGCCCCTGGCTTGGGGGGACCATATGGGACTCAGGGGGATCGAACCGCGGTCCTTCCTTGGCTAGCACTTGCAAGGCAGACACCTTACCTCTAGCGCCACCTCACCGGCCCCTATTTGTTTTTTCTGAGTCTACTTGATAGATAAAATAAAGGCCTTTAAGATTTAAAAATAATCAGCATTATAAATGTCCCCAAATGTACAATATTTTTCCTATATAATTAATAAAATTCTTCCCACACATTATATACACAGGAAAATTAATAGGATTTAAAACACCACAGTTATGATTTTTAAATCACTGCTAGTATAATAAAAAGAATCATGATATCTTTATTCTAACCTTATCTTTTCCTTAAACAATTATTTTTAGTACTTTATCTGCCATAGAAACTAGTATTTTTAATCATATAAGTGCAATCTGTATATCTTTCTATATCAATCAAGTAGAAATGTCACCACTTTCCATAAATTCCCTTTGTCCTAGACATCTTATCCCAAGTCAGACTTTTATTCTTTTTTTTTTTTTTTTTTTTTTTTTTGGTTTTTGGGCCACACCCGTTTGACGCTCAGGGGTTACTCCTGGCTATGTGCTCAGAAATCGCCCCTGGCTTGGGGGGGACCATATGGGACGCCGGGGGATCGAACCGCGGTCCTTCCTTGGCTAGCGCTTGCAAGGCAGACACCTTACCTCCAGCGCCACCTACCCGGCCCCAGACTTTTATTCTTAAACCTTAATGTTTTCAGGATTTTATCAGACTGTGGGTCCTTGAAAACAGGAACAATTGTTCATTGTCATATTCTCAGCACATAGTATAGAGGTTGGTAAACATTGGGCATTAAATAAAGTACTTTTCTAGTGACTGATAGGACGTGCAATAAATTAAGAAGCAGAAAACCAAAGATCTAATTCTAAATTTTATAATATATGTAACTCTCTAAACTTTATCTTCTCCTTTTTGCTTATTTTATTTGGGGCCTTACCTGGTTGTACTCAGAGCTTAATCCTAGCTCTATATTTGGATATGACACTTGGCTGTGCTCAGGAGATCAGGTGTGGTGCCAGGGTTCAAAATTGGGTCATATATAAGCAAAGAAAGTGTTTTATTCCATGTACCATCTCTCCAGGTCCTTTTTCTCCCTTTATTAAGTGAAATTAATTATTAGTCATATTATAGTCACCAGTTAATTATGATAAAATTAAGAGAATGTGTATGAAATATTTAACACTACAAGTTATTACACAAAATATTGTCACTTCTCTTTCGTCCTTCATGCAACCAGTACATAATAAACATTTGCTGGAGCTAGATATTGTTCTAGGCACTGACAAACCACAGGGAATATAATATAAAATAATCCTATTCAAGAAACTTAATTTGGGCTGTGTTTGTGGAATTGGACGGGGGAGAGACAGGTTCAAATCAAATAAAGCAAACAAATAATAGGGTATAGAGTGATAAATATTATTAAAAAAAACTAAATTAGAAGGGAGAATTTGAAGCATGAGAAGTTAATTATACAAAATATTGCAAGAAAAGTTCCTAAAAATGAGCAGAGAGAGAGGGTTAGACATATAATAATATTATTCATTTGTGGAAATAAGAAACAAAAGGTAGTATTGTAATTATACTCAGAGACAATAGAAATCATGGACAAGAGGACAAGTCTAAAGTAGGAAACTCACCACAAGTAGTGGAGCAGTGCAATTAGAGAAGGGACCACGAAGACAATGATAATTGGAGCTGATTGTCTTGGACAAGAACTTGGTGCTAAACAGAGATAAAGTGATAGGCATGATATTCCTTCATTAATCATATTGCAAACCACAGTGTCTTAAAGAGAAATAAAGGGAGGAGTAGTAAAATGCCTGCTGCAGAAGCAGGCAGGGTGGAGGGTTGGAGGAAAACTAGGGACAATGATGGTGAGAAATGTGCACAGGTGAAGGGTGGTGTATGTACATTGTAAGACTGAATCCCAATCATGAAATACTTTTAACCATGGTATTGTTAAAATAAAAGGGAAAATATGACACTGGAACAAAAATTGAAAAATTATTACAAATGCAGGCAGTATAATAAATGCAGAAGATCCTAAAGTGTGTCAAGAAAGCCAGAATGGCTTGATGATTGTGCTTAATTGGGGGAGAAAGTAGTAGGGAATATTCCAAAGAACAAATGATAACCAGTCTGATGGCTCTAAGAGTTAGCTGTAAAACTTCTGGATTATAATGAAAAAAATGTAAAAACTCGTGATGCTGAGTAAAACAGTACCTTGTGACTATCTTATCAGTCTCCTCTAATTTTTGTATTTGAAATTTATTGTAGGAAATCTAGGGTGGAGCATAAAGACCAGTAAAATTATATTAATCATTTTTCCAGGAAAAATATCCAAAAACAGTGATTTGGACTAGAGAATTATTTGTAGTATTAGAGGTGATTAAAAGCACCTTGTTTGTAGGAAAACAAAAGCACAGTTGCTATTTCCCAAGATGAGGCTAACTAGAAATAGAATAAACTGGAGAAAAGGTACATGTTTTTGTACAGTTTTAGCTATGTTATATAGATCAGGTTATTTCTCAAGATCAGGAAAGATCAAGGTATAAGAAGAAACTCATAAATTTTAAGTATAGAGGTGATAATTTTATCCAAGAATGAATGAAATGTTCAAAAGAGTGAGAGTATGCAGAAAAATGAAGGTCACTCAGCCAATATTATGGTTGTAGGCTACTGAGATGAGATTTGAAAGGATACTGACAAGGGCAGTAAAAGTTAGTGAATAAGAGAAGAAATCAGCAAGAGTAGTGAAGAAATTCTAATAAAGAAAGAGATGAGCTGTGACCTTCTTGAGAGATCAATTGAAAAGAATACCAAGAAAGAGATACTAAAAATTGAAATTTTCATATAATTAGGCATCATTGGGGATAGTTTTAGGAGAGTGTGGGAATGAATGTGGAAGTTTGATTGATAGAGTTTTAAAGAATAAGTGGCCATTTGGGGTTAGACAACTTAGTATGCCTGAAGCCTACAGTTGGTCTTATGGTCCGATGTTTCATGGGTAAGGTCTCCCTGTTCTTTTGCTGCATCTATGCAAAACAAACAAAAATAAAGCTTGTCACACACACCCCTTTCTTTATCTTTCTTTTTTAAAATTTCTTATCTTTTAAATAGGGGCTCCCACCTCTTTCATAGAACCTTGGGACATGAATTACTTTGTTTTACCAACACATTTCTGCATTTTTTTCTATAAAACTAAGGAGAAAGAAAATAAAAAAGACTGGGGTTCAGGGGCCAAGTGTTCTCAGGTGCATTGGTGAAAAAATATAAGGACAGTACTAAACAACCAAACAAAGTCAATGACAATAGAATCAAGAGACCTAAACTTTAATCATCTAAATTTAAATGGGCCTATAATGCTAGCAGGCCAGGGGGCAATGGGTGGAGGGAGGTCAACACTTGTGGTGGGAATGACCCTAACTCACTGTATATCTTAAATTTGTATGATGAACACTGGGTTCAATAAAATAAAATTTAAAAATAAAAGAAAGAAGAAATGGTCAGAAATGGTGATGGGAAATAGACATTTAAAGGAGCTTTATTAGAAAAAGAAATATAACAGGGTTAGTTGGACTGATTGAGTAAAGAAAAAAACAAATCTAAGTTGCAAGAAAGAAAAGACAGCTGGAGAAATCATAAAAATCATAAAAGAATGGCATCCAGCATAAAAGTGAAGTTAGATCATTCTTGGAGTACGATTAAAGGCTGAAGGTTCAAGCACAATCACAAAAAGTGAGCCCTCTATATCTTTCACTACTTTTTGCTCTCTCTTCTCTCTCTCTCTCTCTCTCTCTCTCTCTCTCTCTCTCTCTCTCTCTCTCTCTCTCTCTGTGTCTCACTCTCTTTTTCTCCTGTGTCTGCCTCTGTCTCTCTCCTCTGTATCTGCCTCTGTCTAGCTATCTCTCTGTCTCTGATAAATGCAGAATGATTTATCTGGCACATGGAATATAAGGGAACTTAGTAAGGCAATAACAAATGATCAAAGGCCACAGAACCTGAGAACTAGTCTAAAAAACTGAATTTATCAAGGGTGAGGAAGAGTAGATGGGAGAGGTCCATGGACCATTTTGAAGAGAACACGAGTTCTGGGTGTGATGTTAGAATATGGTATAAAGGAAACTATTACTGTAATTCATGGTACTTTTATAAAATTGGAGGAAAAATATGTAGAAAGAAAATAGAAAAATAATTATGAAAGTAATGTTAAATGGATAAAGACATCAGGAGATTTGACCTTTAAATTAATATACTTCCAAAACTCTTTATCTAGGAGAGTTACTGCTATGTACGCATTGGCATTTTCCTGTTGAGATTTTAGAATGCAGGTGTCATTAGATCTTGAAAGTCAAGAAACTCGCCTGGAAAGAGAGACTTGAATAAAGAAGCCCTGTAATGTCATATTTTATTCACCATTAACTTATCATATAAACATACTGAAAATATTAAAGTACATGTCTATGGGTAAAAGTTGGTGCCAAAAACCTCCGTGGAAAGTATGTTGTTTTGAAATCTCCAATTAGATTTAAATTCTAGGACTTTTAGATATTAGGCAAGAGAAATAAGATTTTCTACCCAGTTCAGGTTTGCTTAGTGTTATTTATCATGTTCTGATTGATTTTTGGAGACCAACTTCTGTAATTTCAAAAATAGAAAGAAAACACAGCAGGGATTTGTTCTTTGCACACCCTCACTTGTACAAAAGCTAGTACTGAACACAGGCCTGCTTCTACAAAGCAAATAAAATTGGGCAGATTTAAAATATAGAATTTTTTTTTATCTCATCCATTTTTATTTTGAATAGCTTCAATCAAAAAATTTCATAAGGCTATTTACAGTGCTAAATGTACAATTACGAATGTGTATGCCTTTTTGACATCAGGGTACCATTCTTGAGCAGCAATACAATTTAAAAAATATAAAGATGCATTATTTCTGATATAAAGTTACTTTAAAAAATCCAAAAATTGTAGGGGAGTCACAAATTATAACAGGAAGTAAATGTTTTAATTATGCACATAATTATCAAATTTTAATACATTAAAATTTGTGTAAATTCCCACACAACTATACAAAAATGAACACCCCACATTTCTTATTAAAAAGATCCCCACCACCACCCACCATAAATACAAAAACCCCACTTATTTTCAGATGTCAAAAATGCATGCAAAAAATCTTAGAATGCTTTCTAAAAGCTTGAATTTTTGTTCTTCCCAAGACAGTGTCTCTATTTTGGGGGGGACAGGAAACTTAACCAATACTCTATTATTTACCATGCCTTTGAAACTGTGCAGTCAGCAACATGGAAAACTAAAAAAAAAAAAAAAAAAATATAGAATTAATCACTACCCCTTCAATCAGTATTTTGGATATCAGCAATATGTTAACATTTGTCATAGGTATATTACATAAGCTGTCATGTTTGGAAAGACACATAGCCTGAGTTGTTTCTCTTGTGCATTGGCAAATGTTTAGAGTTTGTGGAAAAACGTACCCTTCAAAAAATATTCAAGTTTAAGGTGTGTGTGTGTGTGTGTGTGTGTGTGTGTGTGTGTGTGTGTGTGTGTGTGTGTGTGTGCTTGACCCAACAATGACCTTTGTATTTCCAAATCAAGACTCCTTTTTAGGTTTTTGTTTTGAGGCCACACCTGGTGGCACTCTGGTCTTAAACTTGGCTCTGCCCTAAGGGATCACTCTTGGTGGGCTTAGGGGTCACTATGGGGTTTTGAGAATTGAACCCAGCTAATCCAAGGTAAATGCCCTACTGCTCTGCTATCTCTCTGGCTTCTCACTCCCCAACCTCTTTTAGGGTAAAAAGGCAGTAATTAATGCAGGGTGACAGCAGGGAAGGGATGGTTAACTGGACCCAGAGTGCTAGAAAATAGAAGAGCTAGTAATGAGAATCTTCTAAAGAAAGGCATACCTGCAGGAAAGACAGTCCTATCTGTCTGAAACAGTGTATGTTTCCACTGTTTAATCACACTTCAATTATAAAATATAAATCAAAAGAACAAACTCTTGAGAATATCAATACATTAATGGGAAAGCATTAAATTTCAGTGCAAGGCTGTTCTAGTTCAAGTGGTAAGAGCCATGCTTAGCATAGTCAATCCCTGACACTACTGTAGGTGGTCTCAATCCAACTATTAACTAATAGCCACACAGCGTGAGGCTCTTCTGAGCATGGTGAATTATGTTAATATACTGTCCAAGCATCCATGAAGAAACAGGCTTGACCATAGGCAAGTTCCTTGAAACGTTCAGACTCACCATTCCACCCTCTCCCCTCCCATTTACCTTCCATCTCTCAAATCAGAAAACAAGCTTGACATCAATAATTGGGAGACAGATTATTAACATGAGCAGAAGATTACAAGTTTAAAAGACAGCATGCATCTGAGAGGTCTTGATGCTTCAATTCTGTTAGATTTATATTAAACCTTCCTCTATGTACAATTTCTTTCTAATTGCTTCTCCCATTTTTCTTCAATTACTAAATCTAATGAACAAAATTGTCTAAGTCCTAATTGATTTTTCCCTGTAATTGATATTAATATCATGATCACACACTCCGTGAAATACTGCCAGTCAGCTTATACTACATCACTTATCTACTGACTAGCTTATTTTCTCATTTTCATTGACTCTTCTTTTTTCATCTCTTCTAACTGTAATGTCTGGGTATCTTTTTTGATACAATTTGTGTTTAAGAGACCTCTCTTAAATGTGTCATGATATAAAATATATGGAAATTCTCTTTAAATTTTAAAACACCATATAAATATGAAATATTATGAGGTGATTGATTCTTTAATTTGTTGAAAAAATATTTAATATTTATTTTTCAAATGATTTTCTATCCTAATAAAAATATATAATCTTGTATATTTGGATTTTGTAAACTGTCGAACTCATTTTATTTTTACACAGTAATTATGTGTTATGCACATTTTGTATTGCCATTACAAAGTAAATACTACCAAAACAATCAAAGTAATAATATTTATTGTTTATATATCTGTTTCTCTCTTTATGAATAATATTTTTATTTTTATGGTAAATATATCCATCAACTTAAAGCAAAAAATTTAAATCTGGAATATATTTTCTTAATCAAAATTAATCTGTTCAAATAAAAATTTAAGATTTATTTTTCTTTATTTGAATTTGCTTATTTCTGATGCTCAAAATAATGACTTCATTTTGCTATAAATTATTTCTGAGTTAAGTTGTGAATATTTGGTCTCTGAATTAATAAAGATCAACTTCTCAGAAGGCAAAGAAAACACACAAATTGGTATTATCTCCTTGTCTCAAAGATAATTCCAGTTTCAACTATCTAGTCATAAAAAATCCACTTATGTTTATGAAAGACTTCATATAAGACAATGAAAGAATATTTTATAGCTAATGTCTAATTACCAAAAAATAATTTATTTATATTATTTTAATTTTTCCAACAAAAATTAATAGTAGATAGGCATTTATAATTCTGCAATTTGTAAAGTGTTTTAATAATAGAATAAGGATTTTAATCACAAAACATTTTTTTAAATCACTATTAATGTGCCTTTTAGCCATTTGTATTTCTTCTTTGAGAAAGTGTTCATTTCTTCTCCCCATTTTTTGATGGGGTTAGATGTTTCTTTCTTGTTAAGTTCTGTCAGTACCTTGTATATCTTAGATATTAGTTCCTTATCTGATGGTTATTGGGTGAATAGTTTCTCCCATTCTGTGGGTGGCTTTTTTATCCCAGGCATTGTTTCCTTTGAGATGCAGAAGCTTCTCAGCTTAATATAATCCCATTTTTGTATCTCTGCTTCGACTTGTTTAGAGAGTGCTGTTTCTTCCTTGAAGATGCCTATAGTTTCAATGACCTGGAGTATTTTACCTCTGTATGGTTCTAAATACCTTATTGTTTCAGGTCTGATATCAAGGTCTGCATTTGACCTTGGTACATGGTGTTAGCTGGAGGTCTGGGTCCGTTTATTTGCAAGTTTCTGACCAGTTGTGCCAACACCACTTTCCTTGCTCCATTTTGCATTTCTTGCCACTTAATCAAAAATTAATTTATTGTATATCTGGGTAGCATTCTCCGAATACTCTAGT
Source organism: Suncus etruscus (assembly GCF_024139225.1). NCBI lineage: Eukaryota > Metazoa > Chordata > Mammalia > Eulipotyphla > Soricidae > Suncus > Suncus etruscus. The sequence continues at coordinate 162,632,378 of NC_064850.1, forward strand.
CTATTCCACTGATCTGAGGGTCTGTTTTTATTCCAATACCATGTTGTTTTAATGACTATTGCTTTGTAATACAATTTAAAATTGGAAAAAGTGATGCTTTCCATATTCCTTTTCCCAAAGGTTGCTCTAGCTATTCTTGGGTGTGTTTTGTTATAAATAAATTTCAGGAGTGTTCGATTTACATCTTTGAAGAATATTATTGGTATCCTTAGAGGAATAGCATTAAATCTGTACAATGCCTTGGGGAGTAAGAATGCTCCACATCACTAACCATCAGGGAAATGCAAATCAAAACAACAATGAGTTACCATCTCACACCACAGAGACTGACACACATCACAAAAAACAAGATCAGTGCTGGTGGGGATGTGGAGAGAAAGGAACTCTCATTCACTGTTGGTGGGAATGTCATCTAGTCAAGCCCTTATGGAAAACAATATGGAGATTCCTCAAAAAACTAGAAATTGAGTTCCTATTTGATCCAGCTATACCACTCTTGGAGATATACCCTAGGAACACAAAAATCCAATAAAAAAAATCCCTTCCTCACACCTATATTTATCGCAGCACTTTTTATAATATCCAGACTCTGGAAACACCCAAGATGCCCTTCAACAGATGAATAGCTAAATAAACTATGGTACATACACATAATGGAATATTATGCAGCTGTCAGAAGAGATGAAGTCATGAAACTTTCCTATACATGGATGTATATGGAATCTATTATGCTGAGTGAAATTAGTTAGAGGGAGAGGAAGACACAGAGTATCTCACTCATCTGTGGGTTTTAAGAAAAATTAAAGACTTTGAAATAATTCCCAGAGTTGAGGGCTGGAAGAACAGGCTCAAGATATGAAGTTCACCACAAATATTGGTAAGTGCAGTTAGAGAAATAACTATATGCTGAGAACTATCATAACAATGTCAGTGAGTGATAGATGTAGAAAGCCTGTCTCAGATACAGGAAGAGGTTGGAGGAGGGAAGATATGGGGTATTGGTGATGGGAAGATTGCACAGGTGAGTGGGTATGTTCTTGTTATGACTGAAACCCACCTACAATTATGTTTGTAGGTGTTTAAATAAAGAAATGATTTTTTTAAAAAAAGAATTCAAAAACTAAAAAACATAAAATAAAATCACTATTAAGCACACCACTATTTTATTTTCTCAGATTTTTTAAATAATAAGGGTAAAAAATAATCCTATTAGTTTTCCTAACAACAAATTTTCCAGAGAACTGTTTCTTCAATGGCAGTCTTATACATTATTTACCCATGATATAATATTTGCTTAAGTCCCACTTACATATGGTCACTTGAATAATAGACTATGTGAGTTTGTAAATACCAACAGAGAATACCCAAGATAAATGAACAATTTTGATAATTATTAATTTTCATAGTGTTTCTGAACTTCTTTAACTATTTTGGTTAAGGTCATTGTACTGACTATATTCCATTAAACACTGAAAATGACAATTTTCCTAAATACTATTAATTTAATAAGTATAGATTTGTATCATTTGTATCATTTGACAGGTATATATCTTTTTTAATTTTAATTTTACCAAAACCATTGTGATTTACAAAATCCTTCATAGTTGGATTTCAGACATACACTGAATCAAGGCCAAGCCCACCACAAGTGTCGACCTATCTCCACCAATGTTCCCCAGGTGCATCCCATACCACCACCCCTGTCCCCCAACCTGCCAGTATCACAGGCCCATTTTTAACTTTGGATTGTTAAGTTTGGATCTCTTGATTCCATTGTTGTTGCCTTTGTCCTGGATATTTAGTTTTGTCCTTTTTAACACTACCAATGCACCTGAGATTTCTGGGCCTCTGACTGGTATATATCTTTTAAAATAATTAAACGCATACAATTTTCAAATATGTTAGGAATGATATATAGGGTTTTACCAGAAAGACGATTTATTGGATCTTCAACCATAAGCCTCCAGCAGAACTGAAGCCATATTTATCATTATTATTAGCAATTATGACTCAAAGGATTATAAATCATACCTTTTGAGGGTTGCACTATAGTATTTAACTTCTAACCAAACTTTCCAATCTTTTTCATGTGATTATTATAGAAATATACACACAATAGGTAAATTTGATTCTATACATTATTAAATATCATAAAAGCATATTAAACACATAAGGTGATTTTAGGGTACTCAACTTGGCACCTGAAATGCAAAGTACTACCTCTATTTTGCAGTCTGTTCCAAAGCAGTAGGTGAGATGGTGGTGGTGGTGGTGGTGGTGGTGGGGCAGGAGTCAAAGGCTTCAGGTACATCAGTGGATTAGAGGAGTATTATAGCTATAATCAATTAATTCATATAAGTATTTATATGCTTCTATTTTAAAGATAAGAAAATTCAGATAAATTTTATAATATATTTTGTATTACATATAGTGCTAAATGATATATATTATATTATTTACATATTATCTATATGCATGATGTAAGTATTTATCTCAAATTATATTCCAGATACTGAGAAAAGTTATATATACAAGAAATAATGCTTTGGTATGAAAGAGCTCATAATTTAATGGAGTATGATTATAAACTGAAAATTATTTTTGAGCAGTTCTTAGACTGATATTTTAAAACTAGGAAGTGCAGAATTCTAAAAGAAAAAGACACCATGGGAAACTTTAAACAAGACTCATAAATGAAAAAAAAAAGCATTTATTTGTAAGAGTTAAAATGGTAGCTAGGGTTATCTTTGGTAATTAAAATATCTAAACTAGGAAGCCAAGGTTTATGAAACAAAAGATAGTTGATATAGATGGAGCCTGTAGTTTAAGATGGTGAATATTAAAATAACAATTGGTCAAAATAACAGTTGGTCAAAATTACATTACAAAAAGACTTATTTGACCTGAAATCAATCAGAAAATGGGGGCTGTTCCAGATACAAGTAATTTGAGAGGATTAAATTTACAAAATATTTTATTCTGGTTTAGTGAATATGGGGGTGGAGAGAAGGGAAGACAAAGAAAGTAAAATTCAGTAGAGAGTTTAATAATGTAAAAGAGACATAGTTTTAAATCTTACAAAGGGGGATGGCAAGATTAGAAGACTAGAAAAGTGTTAAGCAGTATGAGTGAAAGAGAATAGTGTGTGAAGTTTGGGCACCTAAATATAGTGGAGTGTCACTAGAAAGGGGAACATATTTAGAGATAAATGTTTTGTGTTGGCTAAATTTTGTGTTGGGTCTAAATTTAGATGAGATGTCCAGTATGCAATGATTTGGTCAAAATTAGTAAAACAATGTTAGAAGTAACATGGACCTAAGTGAGATCACTCAGTTTATAGGTTAGGGGATATAGGAACTGAGTGATCATTTTTTTAAAAAAGTATCTTACAAAGGAGACATCAGGTTTTAGTACAATTAGAGAATTCATAGCCATTACCTTCTTTTTCATAAGAATGACAAATACTGTGTCTCATATCTGGACACAGTGTCCTCCTGTACTGTGAGTTTCTGATGATGAAAGGGTCTCTTTTCTTGTAGTATTTACTCTGAGTTTATTTTGCCCACAATCCTGACTATTCTTACGAACTTCTCTTTTCTGTGCATCAAATATGGAGGTTACTGGGCTGGAGGCTAGTACTTAATAGTCTTTTCTGGTGATTTCAAGAGTAAACCCTGAGGGGGCCAGAGTGATAGCACAGCAGTAGAACACTTGCTTTGCACACAGCCACTTAGAGCCAGGAGTAACTCCTGAGCACCATCAGTTGTGGCCAAAACCAAACAAACAAAATGAGTAAGGCCTGAGTACCACCAGTGTGGTCCCAAATCCAAATTAAAATAAAATAATTCAATTTTGATCTTATGAGAGCTCAATTTAATATTAATTTCAATAACATTGATGCATAAGTAATTTTATTATTATTACTATTATTATATCACTTTAATGTTGGAAAAGATTCAGGGGTAAGGTACAAAATATTCAGACTAACTATCTTAATGAATGAGAGACGTAGAATGCCTATCTGGAATACTGGTGGGGTTGGGAAGGAGGGTGAGGGGGCATTGGTGGTCGGAATGTTGCACTGGTGAGGGGAGGTGTTCTGTTTATGACCAAAATCCTACTACAATCATGTTTGTAACCATAGTGCTTAAATAAAGATTTTATAAAAAATATATAAATATATATTCACACTAGGGGAGCAGCAGTAGGACATTTGCCTTTTATGCAGCTGATCCAGGACAGATAGTTGTTCGAATTCTGGCATCCCATATGGTCCTCCAAGCCAGGAGCAATTTCTGAGCGAATAGCCAGGAGTAACCCCTGAGCGTCACTGAGTGTGGTCCAAAAACCAATATAATATATATTCACACTAAATACTCTTTTATATACTTTTAATTTCCTTTCTCTCATCCTTCAATTTGGGTGATATTAATTGTTTCTTCAGAACTCAAAAAATTAGACATGTGTACTTACCAACTGTAGTAAGTGTATTGACTTATATGCTGGTATCTGTAGCACCTAGCACAAAACTTTTGTTTGATGTATAATGCATATTACAATTGCTTGTTTTTAGATTTCTTCTTATCTTAGAGTGTAATGCCCTTGACTCTAAAATGTGTTTTCCTGTTCTAGTATGCTATCTGATACAGAAAATAGTTACTAAATAAGTAAAGGAATACAAGCTGACAACACTTTGTAAAGGAACTGGCCAAAAAGATATATCTTAAGAAACATGTCTGTTATAATACAAATTTAAACAAGGACTGTATAATAGCCTGTAAAATTAACAAAAATATTGAGTTGAAGCAAAAATTTGCTTTTCCTTTAGCATCCATAAATAAGTATATTCAAAATCAAAAGCTAACTTGCCCATTATCACTTGGCAATTTATTTAAATGCATGAAATTTATTCAATTATTATGATAATATGGTATTAAAATTTTATACTTCTGCTAAATACAGGTTTGAATTCTCAATGAAAGGAAGGAAGAAAGAAAGAAAGAAAGAAAGAAAGAAAGAAAGAAAGAAAGAAAGAAAGAAAGAAAGAAAGAAAGAAAGAAAGAAAGAAAGAAAAGAAAAGAAAGAAGAGAAAAGAAAGAAAGAAGAAAAGAAAGAAAGAAAGAAGGAAGGAAGGAAGGAAGGAAGGAAGGAAGGAAGGAAGAGGAAGGAAGGAAGGAAGGAAAAAAGGAAGGAAGGAAGGAAGGAAGGAAGGAGGAAGGAAGGAAGAAAGGAAGGAAGGAAGGAGGAAGGAAGGAAGGAAGGAAGGAGGAAGGAAGGAAGAAGAAAGAAGAAGAAAGAAGAAAGAAAGGAAGAAGGGAAGGAAAAGGAAGGAAAGGGAAGAAAGAAAGAAAGAAAGAAAAAAGAAAGAAGAAAAAGAAGAAAGAAAGAAAGAAAGAAGAAAAAGAAAGAAAGAAAAAGAAAGAAGAAGAGAAAGAAAGAAAGAAAGAAAGAAGAAAGAAAGAAGAAAGAAAGAAAGAGAAAAAGAAAGAAAGAAAGAAAGAAAGAAGAAAGAAAGAAACAAACAAACAAAGAAACAAAGAAAGAAAGAAAGAAAGAAAGAAAGAAAGAAAGAAAGAAAGAAAGAAAGAAAGAAGAGAGAAAAGTAGTACAGGGGTTAAGACATAAAAAGAAGATATTAGGTAATAACATAAGAACAATAAAATTCTATAGTGCTGAATTTTATTTTATTTATTTCATATATATGTATATATAGATATAATGTAATATATAATATATAATAATATATAAATATATATTTATATATAAATATATAAACAATATATATTGTTTTGGTGGGCATGCCCGGTGGCTCTCAGGAGTTACTCCTGGCTCTGTGCTCAGAAATTACTCCTGGAAGGCACAGGGGATCATATTGGGATGCTGGGTATCAAACCCAGGTCAGCTACATGCAAGGCAAAAGCATTACACCCAGTGCTATTGCTCTGGCCTCCATAGTGCTGAGTTTTAATTATTTATATCAATAGATACAAATTAGGACCTCTGAATATAATATTTCCAGTTAAAGAAAACAAATTCTTTTTTTTCTTTTGTAATATTTTATTTTATTTTTTTTAATTTATTTAAACACCTTAATTACATACATGATTGTGTTTGGGTTTCAGTCATGTAAAGAACACCACCCATCACCAGTGCAACATTCCCATCACCAATGTCCCAAGTCTCCCTTCGCCCCACCCAACCCCCGCCTGTACTCTAGACAGGCTCTCCATTTTCCTCATACATTCTCATTATTAGGATAGTTCAAAATGTAGTTATTTCCCTAACTAAACTCATCACTCTTTGTGGTGAGCTTCCTGAGGTGAGCTGGAACTTCCAGCTCTTTTCTCTTTTGTGTCTGAAAATTATTATTACAAGGGTGTCTTTCATTTTTCTTAAAACCCATAGGTGAGTGAGACCATTCTGCGTTTTTCTCTCTCTCTCTGACTTATTTCACTCAGCATAATAGATTCCATGTACATCCATGTATAGGAAAATTTCATGACTTCATCTCTCCTGACAGCTGCATAATATTCCATTGTGTATATGTACCACAGTTTCTTTAGCCATTCGTCTGTTGAAGGGCATCTTGGTTGTTTCCAGAGTCTTGCTATGGTAAATAGAGCTGCAATGAATATAGGTGTAAGGAAGGGGTTTTTGTATTGTATTTTTGTGTTCCTAGGGTATATTCCTAGAAGTGGTATAGCTGGATCGTATGGGAGCTCGATTTCCAGTTTTTGGAGGAATCTCCATATCGCTTTCCATAAAGGTTGAACTATACAGCATTCCCACCAGCAGTGGATAAGAGTTCCTTTCTCTCCACATCCCCGCCAACACTGTTTATTCTCATTCTTTGTGATGTGTGCCATTCTCTGGGGTGTGAGGTGGTATCTCATCGTTGTTTTGATTTGCATCTCCCTGATGATTAGTGATGTGGAACATTTTTTCATGTGTCTTTTGGCCATGTGTATTTCTTCTTTGTCAAAGTATCTGTTCATTTCTTCTCCCCATTTTTTGATGGGGTTAGATGTTTTTTTCTTGTAAAGTTCTGTCAGTGCCTTGTATATTTTGGAGATTAGCCCCTTATCTGATGGGTATTGGGTGAATAGTTTCTCCCACTCAGTGGGTGGCTCTTGTATCCTGGGCACTATTTCCTTTGAGGTGCAGAAGCTTCTCAGCTTAATATATTCCCATCTGTTAATCTCTGCTTTCACTTGCTTGGAGAGTGCAGTTTCCTCCTTGAAGATGCCTGTAATGTCCTGGAGTGTTTTGCCTATGTGCTGTTCTATATATCTTATGGTTTTGGGGCTGATATCGAGGTCTTTAATCCATTTGGATTTTACCTTTGTACATGATGTTAGCTGGGGGTCTAAGTTTAATTTTTTGCAAGTGGCTATCCAATTGTGCCAACACCACTTGTTGAAGAGGCTTTCCCTGCTCCATTTAGGATTTCCTGCTCCTTTATCAAAAATTAGGTGGTTGTATCTCTGGGGAACATTTTCTGAGTATTCAAGCCTATTCCACTGATCTGAGGACCTATCCTTATTCCAATACCATGCTGTTTTGATAACTGTTGCTTTGTAGTACAGTTTAAAGTTGGGGAAAGTAATTCCTCCCATATTCTTTTTCCCAATGATTGCTTTAGCTATTCGAGGGTGTTTATTGTTCCAAATGAATTTCAAAAGTGTCTGATCCACTTCTTTGAAGAATGTCATGGGTATATTTAGAGGGATGGCATTAAATCTGTATAATGCCTTGGGGAGTATTGACATTTTGATGATGTTAATCCTGCCAATCCATGAGCAGGGTATGCGTTTCCATTTCCGTGTGTCCTCTCTTATTTCTTGGAGCAGAGTTTTATAGTTTTCTTTGTATAGGTCCTTCACATATTTAGTCAAGTTGATTCCAAGATACTTGAGTTTGTGTGGCACTATTGTGAATGGGGTTGTTTTCTTAATGTCCATTTCATCCTTATTACTATTGGTATATAGAAAGGCCATTGATTTTTGTGTGTTAATTTTGTAGCCTGCCATCTTGCTATATGAGTCTATTGTTTCTAGAAGCTTTTTGATAGAGTCTTTAGGGTTTTCTAAGTAGAGTATCATGTCATCTGCAAACAGTGAGAGCTTGACTTCTTCCTTTCCTATCTGGATTCCCTTGATATCCTTTTCTTGCCTAATCGCTATAGCAAGTACTTCCAGTGCTATGTTGAATAGGAGTGGTGAGAGAGGACAGCCTTGTCTTGTGCCAGAATTTAGAGGGAAGGCTTTCAGTTTTTCTCCATTGAGGATAATATTTGCCACTGGCTTGTGGTAGATGGCCTTAACTATATTGAGAAAGGTTCCCTCCATTCCCATCTTGCTGAGAGTTTTGATCAAGAATGGGTGTTGGACCTTATCAAATGCTTTCTCTGCATCTATTGATATGATCATGTGGTTTTTATTTTTCTTGTTATTGATGTTGTGTATTATGTTGATAGATTTACGGATGTTAAACCAGCCTTGCATTCCTGGGATGAAACCTACTTGATCGTAGTGGATGATCTTCTTAACGAGGCATTGAATCCTGTTTGCCAGGATTTTGTTGAGGATCTTTGCATCTGCATTCATCAGTGATATTGGTCTGTAATTTTCTTTTTTGGTAGCGTCTCTGGTTTAGGTATCAAGGTGATGTTGGCTTCATAAAAGCTATTTGGAAGTGTTTCTGTTTGTTCAATTTCATGAAAGAGTCTTGCCAAGATTGGCAGTAGTTCCTCTTGGAAAGTTTGATAGAATTCATTAGTAAATCCATCTGGACCTGGGCTTTTGTTTTTCGGCAGACATTTGATTACTGTTTTAATTTCATCAATGGTGATGGGGGTGTTTAGATATGCTACATCCTCTTCCTTCAACCGTGGAAGATTATAAGAGTCCAAGAATTTATCCATTTCTTCCAGGTTTTCATTTTTAGTGGCGTAGAGTTTTTCATAGTAGTTTCTGATTACCCTTTGAATCTCTGTTATATCAGTAGTGATCTCTCCTTTTTCATTCCTGATACGAGTTATCAAGTTTCTCTCTCTCTTTCTTTGTTAGGTTTGCCAGTGGTCTATCAATATTGTTTATTTTTTCAAAGAACCAACTTCTGCTTTTGTTGATCTTTCGGATTGTTTTTTGAGTTTCCACTTCGTTGATTTCTGCTCTCAGCTTTGTTATTTCCTTCTGTCTTCCTATTCTTGGGTCCTTTTGTTGAGCATTTTCTAGTTCTATTAGCTGTGTCATTAAACTACTCAGGTAAGCTCCTTCTTCCTTCCTGATGTGTGCTTGCAAAGCTATAAATTTTCCTCTCAGTACTGCTTTTGCTGTGTCCCATAAGTTCTGAGAGTTTGTGTCTTTATTGTCATTTGTTTCCAGGAACCTTTTGATTTCCTCCTTGATTTCATCTCGGACCCACTGGTTATTGAGCATGAGGCTGTTTAACTTCCAGGTGTTAAAGTGTTTCTTCTGAGTCCCTTTGGAGTTCACAAATAATTTCAGAGCCTTGTGGTCAGCGAAGGTAGTCTGCAAAATTTCTATCCTCTTGATCTTATGGAGGTATGTTTTATGTGCCAGCATGTAGTCTATCCTGGAGAATGTCCCATGTACATTGGAGAAGAATGTGTATCCAGGTTTCTGGGGATGGAGTGTCCTATATATATCCACTAGGCCTCTTTCTTCCATTTCTCTCCTCAGGTCTAGTATATTCTTGTTGGGTTTCAGTCTGGTTGACCTGTCCAGTGTTGACAAAGCCGTGTTAAGGTCCCCCACAATTATTGTGTTGTTGTTGATATTATTTTTCAGATTTGTCAACAGTTGTATTAAATATTTTGCTGGCCCCTCATTCGGTGCATATATGTTTAGGAGAGTGAATTCTTCCTGCTCTACGTACCCCTTGATTAATATAAAATGTCCGTCTTTGTCCCTTACAACCTTCCTGAGTATAAAGTTTGCATTATCTGATATTAGTATGGCCACTCCAGCTTTTTTATGGGTGTTGTTTGCTTGGATAATTTTTCTCCAGCCTTTTATTTTGAGTCTATGTTTGTTCTGACTATTCAGGTGCGTTTCTTGTAGGCAGCAGAAGGTTGGATTGAGTTTTTTGATCCATTTAGCCACTCTGTGTCTCTTAACTGGTGCATTTAGTCCATTGACGTTGAGAGAAAGAATTGTCCTGGGATTTAACGCCATCTTTATTTCAAAATTTGGTGTGTCTTTTGGGTAGTCTTGTCTTAGATTAGGTCAAGAAAACAAATTCTTAGAGAAGTAACTAAATTTAGATCTGTGATAGCAATGTATATTGGCCACAATGTATATTGGTCATCTTGGGAAGATGAGAAACAACTATCATTCTATTTAATATTTATTTTATATGGCCTATATAACAACATCGGTGGAAAAAAATGAAATATGATGTTAGAGAGCAACTATTTATAAAGTATTTTAAACAAGAATACACAGAAAAAATAGTAACTTGGGAATATCACAGTTATATAAACATCCACTAGTTTTAAATACCGAAGAGCAATGGTTATTGACATCAAAAAAAAAAAATAGGTGAAAGTCTCAAGATGAAATTTTCTTCAAAGAATGTAGACTCTAGTCCAAGTCTCTAGAGATAACTTTTACTCCTAGGAAATTTAGAAGATAGACAATAAGTCACACAATCTCAAAGGAAACAACCACACAATCCAGACTATGAAAGGAGAGAAGCATATTAATGACAAATAGTTCTTAAATCATGATTAAAATAAATGTAAAAAGTACTATGTATGTAATTCTAATGGCATAAAAGTGTTAAGGGGTTATAAAAAAATCCAATTTTTAAAATTTTCCTTTGCTATAAAATATATACTTCCCAAGTAGAATATAATTTTATAACTAGCATGGTCAGTATGAACCAAATTTTCATAGAAATATTTTTTCTTTTACATAGCCTAAGGAAGCATTTTGTTAGCTCTGATAATTTATGTTTTTAATCTCTTTAGTTAATATACCCAGAGGTAATGAAAGTGGAGCATCTAAAAAGGCAGAATGAATACAATATTATACATAAATCCAAAGCATTTAAAAAGCAACCCTGTTCTTTGTTTTCTAAAATCAAGTAGGTCAAAACATCTAAGCAAAACTATCAAATCATTATTTTCATTTGGGGTCACTGACATTAGTTATCATAATATTTGGGGGAAATTATATAAATCAATAATATTATGATTTTAGGAGGTTTGCCGTACTTACATTATAATTTCTAGTTAAAGTCAATTTATTCAAGAGTAAAAATTAACTTCTTAGTAGTAAGATTCTATTTTCATATGCTTCTGAAAAAATATATAGACATAAATAGTATAGTCTTGCAATATCCTGCCTTTTACCTGGAGAGTCATTTTCACTTTCGCACAATGTATTTAATTAAAAACAAATATCCTGATGGTATATGACTTATTATGGGTTTTGGGGGGTTAATAGGGATTGCCATTAGACACTTACATTTGCTTTAAAGTTCAGAAGCCTCCTGTTTTGCAATATAATGACTCACAGAAGCTTCTAGTTTCTAATTCTGGGCATCTTAATTTTCAGGTACAGGTACATTTTTATTTTGAGCTATTAAGTAAAATTCTTCTTCTTTGCTGTTTTCTCTCTGGGAGAAAAAAAAGATTATTATTTTCCTACCAGAACTCTCCCTTAATGTAAGAAATAAGTAAATACATAAAAAAGAGATAATAGGTTTCTTTCTGCTTTGCTCTACAAACAAATAAGAGTTCATTGCATTGCCTCCCACATCTGATCTGACATCATTTTTATTTTCACTTGTTTACCACCCAAGTAAATCACACTGAGAGTGGTGGATTATAATTCAATTGGTAAATTAAATATAAATATCTTTCCTGGAACCCGAGTAATAGCACAGCGGGTAGGGTGTTTGTCTTGCATACAGCTGAGCCAGGTTTGATCCCCAGAATCCCAATATGGTCCACAGAGCCTGCCAGAAGTAGTTTCTTAGCATAGAGCCAGAAGTAACCCTTGAAATGCCACAGGTATGGCACAAAAACAAATAAACAAAAACAAACAAACAAATCTTTCCTAATGTTAAACTATCTAGCTCTCCTGAAATCCATTGCAATAATACCTAATTAAATCCCTCTAATTACATCTATGGAATAATACACAATTCTTTTTTAGTAGTCATAGACAATACTACTATGGTGCTATTTTAGAATAATTTCTTATTGAAATTATTTTATCCCTTATAGAAATATAGAAAACAGAGAAAACAAAAGTAAATATTAATAAAATATCAACCTCTAATTTTCTAAGTCACACTAATTCATCAGCTTTTAAAAATTATTTTTAAAGTTATGATAACAATAATGAAATTTAGTAGAAATGACAATCAAATTTTTTTTGGGGGGGGCACATCCAGTAATGCTCAGGGGTTACTCCTGGCTACTCGTTCAGAAATTGCTCCTGGAGGCCAGTCCGTCTTAGGCTAGTGCACGCAAGGCAAACATCTTACAGCTTGCACCACCACTCTGGCCCCTAATAAAATATTTTTTAAAAACACAACTTCTAAGTACATCAGCTCTGATTTATTGATATCATGACAGTGTTGATCATATGGCAAATGCTTAAAGTATGTGAATGAATATGTAAATAAAAACACAATCATTATGCAATGTAATAGCATGAAAATTTTTGGTTTTGTTTATTTGGAAGCCATACCCAGCAGTGCTCCAGGGTTACTTCAAGCTCTGTACTCAGGAATCACTCTTGACAGGCTTGGTTGGACATATAGGATGCCAGCATTCAAACATTCTCATGTGCAAGGCAAATAGCCTATCTGCTCTATCGCTCTATCTATACCATATACCATGGATTTTTATATGTGCATAAGAGTAGTAAAATGCACTATGAATTTCAAAGGAGCAAAGAAAAATATGTTAAATTTGGAATGTAGCAAATGATAAATAAATATTGAAGGAACAAAGGAAGAAACTAGCCTCATATAAAGAAAATCTTTTACATTAATCATGCAATCAATGTTACCTTTGATTTTATAATTAACATTTAGGGTGTTTAGTAAGAGAGACACCCATACTCAAGGGATATTTCCATTATACAATTATTTATCGAAATATACTATAAAAACTATATTACATATAGATTTATTTATTTATTTATTTTTGTGCTTGGAGGTAGGTTCTGTGTCCAAGTAAATTACTCATCGGGATTAGAAACAAGAAACAAGAATGAGTCACTTACTTTTTTGCTAGAAGTAGATGGCTAAAACCAAGACAAAAACTGAAGGGGGGGGGGTATTCTATATATGACTGAAACCCAACTACAACCATGTCTGTAATCATATAATCAAGGTGCTTATATAAAGATATTAAAAAACTAACTCTCCCTCTTCTGTTTTCCTGCACCAAAATGGCAAGCCAGATGAGTCCAGTAAATCAGTGTGGATCGGTGTCATCTTATTGTTGAGGGAGTCCCAAACAAGGGACTCAAGAAGTTTTATAAACTGAGGTCCTGAGAGAAGTCTTAGTTCATGGAAAAGTGTGGGTGCTGGATGAGAGCAGAGGACTTCCCTCCCACTCCCCCAGTAGTAGAAGCAACCAGGGAGAACATCTGCCCTGCCCTCAGATAAAGAGCCTTGGAAATAAAGGGGACTGAGTTAAGGAAGTAAATATTTGCAGAGTATGACAGCTGAGGAGACCTTGACTGTAGCGCTCCTTTCAGATAGCTTCTTCCAGAGACAGACCTTTGGTGGAGGGAGGGCAGCAGCTCCCAGCCTGAGAAACTAGCCAACCAAGTACTGCCTAGAGTCAGACCTGAAAAATCACATCTAAGTTTGCAGCCAAGAGTCTGAAGGGTATCACTGAGAGAAGTCATTGAGTCATTATTTTAGCAAAAGTCTTTTAGAAAGACTATTTCTTTTTTTTTATTTTTTAAATGTATTTTTATTTAAACACTGTGGTTACAAGGTTGTTCATAATACAGTTTCTCTTTCACATATAAAGTTGTTCATGATTGAGTTACAGTTATACAGTGTATAACAAACTTCACCAGTGCACATTAAATGTCAACAGTTTCTTTTGTGTGTGGTTTTGTTTTTATTAATATATTTATTTAAACACCTTGATTACAAATATGGTTGTAGTTGTGTTTCAGTCATGTAAAGAGCAACCCCCTTCACCAGTGCAACAGTTCCATCACCAGTGTATTTTTTTTTTTCATTTAAAATAAATTCCACCACCATTTCTCTTCCTATGTCCTTTCTCTAATCCTCACTTCATGCCAGTCAAGAACCACAGTTCTGGAAAAAAATAATACTGACAAATTTCCGTCCCTGAAATTTAGGAATTTGAAAGGCATTTTCTGGAGAACCAGTAAACTGAGCCTGCTGCTTCAAGGAAAAGAACAAATCATATTTGTTGCTCCCAGAAAAAATTTAAGCTGCTTTACATGTAAAAAAAAATTAGTTTTGGAAAACTGGAATCCACCACAGTGAGCTGCATTAGTTTATAATAATGAAAAGCCTGAATCTATTGAATGCTTGGCCCTTCCTACATCAGAATGTGACCTTATTTAAAGGTCTGGAGGCCAAAGTGATAGCACAGCGGTAGGGCATTTGCCTTGCATGCTGCTGACCTGGGACAGACCTTTGAGTTCAATCCCCAGCATCCCATATGTTTCCCCAAGCCTGTCAGTAGCAATCTCTGATTGCAGAGTCAGAAGTAACCCCTGGCCACCTGATGTGGCCCAAAATCCAAAAATTAAATAAAAAAATAAAAAAAAAAATAAAAATAAGGTCTAACTCAAAATAGTCAGATTAAAGTAAAATCATTAGGATGCTTTATATTCAATGTCTTTGCAAAAGAGTGAAGTATTTGACACTACTGTATTTGAATATAGAAGTTCTCTTCTTGTTTAGGCCCAATTGTGTGTTCTGATATGACTGAAGAATAACTCAATTATTACACTGAGTGGGAAATGAATCTTAAGAGAGTCAAGTCTAGAGGGAAATTCACATAAAAGATCTCATGCCCAGAGTACAGACAGTGAGCAAACACTTGTTTTGCATGAGTAAGGCCCTGCATTCTATTTCTGGCCCACACAGTTGCGACCACCCCCATCCAACACAGCCAGGAGTGACACCAACCTGGGAATACCCACTGAGTACCACAGATGACCCCAGAACAATATAAAATTAAAACAATGATACAAGCTGATTATTTCTGAAAGGATGAATAGATAGATGGGCTTGCCATTTTGGGGATCATAGCTGCCAGAGTGGGCTCTTAAACTGACCTGGAAAATAAGAAATAAAAGTCAATTTTGAGATTCTAGTGGGCCTCTCCATTTCCACCTTTTTTTGAAGTATCATTTGCTTAGTTTCATTTACATAAAATACTCATGACAGCACTACCCATGTGCTCTGTGACTTGAGAGATGCTTTAACCATCATATAAAACCTAGTCTTTGATTCTCTTCACATTGTGACAGAATGGCCTTGCCATCCATCATGGAGAGCTCAGCTATCAAATCATTAACCTTACAACTCTATCCCCATGTCATTCTTATGAATGATTTTAAAAAAGGCTGCAAGGATCTGAAGCACACAAAATACACCTTAATATTGGAGTTGCCTCATTACAAGTATACAGATGACCGTTTGGCTTTATAAATTGGCTTTTTGTATTAGGTGACATCTAAACTCTCAGAATTAGGAAGTTGACCTTTCTTTTTTCAGGATTCATTCATCCTAAAATTTACTTTGTTCATTCTACTCTGTCTATCACTTAATTTCCTAAAGAGAAGTTCGACTTTCAGGTGTCTTTATACGGTGTCCTATTACCACAATAGGCTCCTTTAAGGAGTAACTTCTTTATGTTAAATTGTCACTTTTCGTCTCTTTTTCTCCTGACAAATCTGTCATATTCATCTAATTCTACCAAGTTACATCTGAGGTAAACGAAGTTCAAAGATCTGGAGCCTATTCATTCAGGAGAGAGGCGTTGCTTTACACAGTTGGAGGTTTTGGCCCCAGACCCCTTATTTTAATCCTTGCACTGACTTAGTGATACATGTATAAATGGTCTATATCAGGGTGAGCTCCCTTCAGTGCTAACCCCTATATATCATTGATCTAGACTAATTATCACAGTAATACCATGGGATTCTACTAGGAAAAAATATATATATATATACATGCACAGTGTGTGTTCATCTGACTTTACTGGCTATCTATCAACCCTTTTCTTAGCACCAGAGTAGTGTCAAGTACAAAAGTATAATAGAAATGAAAATAACACTTACTGGCTTTTGGCACATAATGGTCCAAATAACAAAAAATACAAAAATAAAACGACAGTACTTCAAAATTTTGCATTAGAATAGTTTCAACACTGTAGATATTAATGTTACTGCAGAGACTGGAGATTGTACTTATATACTTAAAATATTAATCATACTTAAAAATCTTACTGTTTCTGGGGCCGAAGTAATAGCACAGCGGTAGGGCATTTGCCTTGCCACACGACTGACCCAGGACAGACCTTGATCCCCGATGTCCCATATGGTCCCCTGAGCCAGGAGCGTTTTCTGAGCTCATAGCCAGGAATAATCCCTGAGCTTCATCGGGTGTGGCCCCAAAACAAAACAAAACAAAATTTTACTATTTTTAAGTCCCAATTTTGGTCTCTTTTCAATAATCTCATATGTGAATCAGAAAGATCGTACAGTAAACAGGTGAATGCCCTACCTGAGCCTTGGCTGTATCCTATATGCTTCCATGATCCCGCCAGGAGAAAACTCTGAGTGCAGAGCTAGGAATAATCCCTGGACAACATCAGGTGTGGCTAAAGAAATCAAGCAAACATAAAAATGTAATGTGAAATTCTTGGGGAGATAAACCCAAGCACAATTTTTGTAATTTTATATACTATCTTTTAAATACAAAAGTTTAATTTATTTTCAACATGTTTTCTAATGTTGATTTGGATTGTTTTTGTAACAAATAAGTGAAATACTAAACTTTAAAAACCTCGTAAAAACAAGTAAACATCAAAATAATATATACTTCCTATGCATGTGTACTCTCAAAATTATTCAAAATGCCTCTGAAGTCATCTAGTGTTAACATACTTCAAGTCAGAACTCTGAAGAGTAATGAATCTCTTTATATCTTTACCTAATCAATTAGAAATAAAACTTCTAGCACCAACAAATTGCCATTTCAGCAGGAAGATATTTATTTTGCTTGACTTAGATTTCCTCATTAGAAAAGTAAATGCAAGAAAGTCTGATTTATCTGGGATTTTTTTCCCCACTGAACAAAAAACTAATTTGGTAAACCTAGAGTTTTATTTTTCATTGTATTGTATTTTTTAATTAAAATTGGTCAGTGGAACTTCTGTATCCCCAAATCACTGTACGAATTAAATTTCAAGGAATCCTAAAGCAACTAGAGAGACTTTCATTTTTAGCAAACTGCAAGTCATTAAAATCAATAAATGGGATGGTGATGCAATTAATATGCCGAGGCCATTAATGGAAAAAGAGATTTAGTGTTAGTGACTATAACTTCCCTCAGCTAACACAATTCCTAAGCCTGTATTTTACTAAGTAAACTGTGTAATCAGGACCATTGAACTGTAGTTGTGTTTTTATTATAGTTAATGCTAATTACTCTGTTTATTTTTTGGTGTGACAATCATTAATTCAGAGATTTGAATAATGTTCCCTGAAAGCTTCTGCATGTAATTTATAATCAAGGATATATCCACTGGCATTGCAAAGCCCTCCAGTAAAGTAATAAATTTACGATATTATTCAGTAAGTAATATTGGCTAAGTTTATCCAGACTCTTGCCAGAAATCAGATTGATTTCCTGTGCCGCTCCCATCAACTTTAATATTGCTTCTCTATACTGATGGCAAGAGCTGAGGCATTTAAAAATAGTTCAATATTGTATATACTAAATTTATTTAGCTATATTTCAGAACAAAGAAAAATACAATATAATTGTTTTAAAGCCAGTAAGAGATGCTGAAAGGTCTTCCAACTGAATCCTGGAATAGTAGCATTTGCCCAGGCCTTCAGAAGTCTGATTCCTAGATAGTAATTCCTAGATTATTCATGGTGATTTCCAGTTTTTTGAAATGGGTGAGTTATAGGAACAAAGATAAAACACTATGGTTCTCAGTGTATCAAATTCACTATTTACTTAATAAAAATGTCTAATGTACTGTATTTTGTGATAATTAAATGACATGATGGAAATCAAAAATCTAGTGAATGTCTGGAGGTATTTTTTAGGGGGTCACACCCTGCAGTGCTCAGGGATTACTTCTGGCTCTACACTCAGGATTCACTCGTGGCAGGCTGTGGGGACCATAAGGGATGCTGGGGATCAAATTTAGGTCAGTCACACAAGGTAAACACCCCACCTGCTGTGCTAGCTTCCAGTGAAAGTCTTAAGTACCATACCTGTTAGACTTTAGTGGTGGTAAAGATACAGTAACTTTATACATCAAAACCATAAATACCTACAATATTGTAACCATGTTACTTAAATTAAATATAAATAGTTTAAAAATAAGGAATTTTAAAAGAAACCAAATTTCTTTCTTCTGGAGGGAACCATGGGTCATTTACAAAATAAAACTGGCAATCTGGTAATGTTTGTGGTATTAGAACACTATGTATTAAGCTATCATTAACAGACTTACAAATCACGGTATCTAAAAAAATTGCAAGCATAAAAAGTAATAAAATAAAGAAGGGACACATATATTGATTACAAAATCTTTGGACAAATTTGAAGAATAAAAGCAGGAAGACAAGTTTAAAATGCAGCACTCTCACGTGGTTTTAGATACTATTTAGAAGAAACAACTTCATTCTTCCATAGCCAGTTAAAAATAGAGACTTTATTATTTTTCATTTTCTTAACACATAGATAATTTATTCTCAAATCTAAGCTAACAAGCTTCAAAGTACATCTAGAGTCTGGTCATCTCACCCACTTCTACTATTGTAACTTCAAACTACAACATCAGCTTTCATTCAGATAACTAAATACACTCCTAAAAACTCTTGTTTTTGTGTTTTTTTTTTCAGATACAGACTGAGATAGTCAAAATAACTTTAAAGTACATTGCAAAGATACAAGGATAACATACTTTGTAAAAGAATGGAAAAATCATTTTACAACATAAACTCACCTGGAGTTAAATGGAAAAATGGAAATTAGTGGGTTCTGAACATGATGCATTGAATACATACTTCAACATAATCTCTGCTTGTAAGCATTAATAATGTGAATATTTAAAGTTGCAAGAAATTTCTATGTCTCGTTGGCAATTGTGAAGACAGAAAAAAAAACAAAACAAGAAATAGGGGCTGGAGAGATGGTGCAATGGTAAGGAGTTTGCCTTGCACCGGGTTGACCCAAGACAGGTCCCCAAAGTCCCATATGGTCCCATATGGTTCTATCCTCCAGCGTCCCATATGGTCTCCCTATCCAGGAGCAATTTCTGAGCACATTTTCAGGAGTAACCCCTGAGTGTCACCGGGTGTGCCCCCCCCCCAAGTCAAGAAATAAATTTTATCCACCAGATCACCAGATAGGAATGAATGCCACTCGTGTAGGGAGAGTTATACCTGTTGTTGGTTTCCAAGTCATCAACTTCAGGCAATCTACTTAGAAACCAGAATTCTAGAAAAGCCAAAATTAAGGTTTCCTTCCTTCAGATATCACTTTGTCATCGCTTTGCCAATAATAAGAAATGGACTCTGGAAACACATAATTGAGTAATACTATTTCTTTTGGCTTTGACAATATATTATTTTCATTCCATAAATGAGAGTTGGTTTTAAGATAATTATGTGAAAACTGAACACTCTTCAACAGAGGCACATTAGGCTCTAGAAGAAATCTTCATTATTTCAGTGAACTCCATTTCTCACTCACATGAAGCTAGAGAGTTCTGGACATCATTCTGAATGGGAATAAAATAAGAGCTATGTTTCCCTCTTCAAAACAAAATAGCTTTGGTATCCTTTAAAACAATGAACTGATAAAGTATATTTCTCATGTCTGACACAAAATATTTATCCAAGAAAATTCTATGAAGAAGTCATGAAGAAAGCCCATGAAAATGTGATGTTCACAAACAGATTCAGGAAAGTGGGAGCAGAATTTCACAAACAAATAATGATTATCTTTCCAAAAGTAAATAGAGATGCCTTTAGAGAGTTGGGGATTTAAAGATTAGAAATTAATATTAGTTCAACAAGACTGAAACCAAAGAGATATACGGTATCAATAAGGGATTTTATTTTCATAAGTATAGGTCATTATTAAATACTGTTCATCTCTTGACTCATTCCTAGTTTTTTCTACAAAATTGGAATGAATTAGCTGGAAGTGAGTTTGAGAAACTAATTGTGTATTAAATATCCATTTCCTGTCTTTTCATTCTGTGTGAAAGTTGGCTACCTACAGGAAGGACAGAATGTTGTTTTTCTACCCATACAAATTTTACCACAGCAGTATTGTCAATAACAAGTTAGATAAATAGTGCTAAAAATCATGATTCTGCCATGTGAATAATTAAAGAGCTAATTGGATACCCATTTGATAGACTTTTTTTTTCTGTTTTGCTGAAAACTTGAAAAGAAAGTAATGGCTATCATATAATAGGTCCCCCATTAGTTGATAAATATCTTCTTAAAATAATCCCAGAAAGAAAATTAATGCATATCCTTTAAAATGTTGGCAGGAAGGAAGAACTTTGATAAAGAAGAGAAAACTAAATTCCCTTGGTTTTTGCTGGGTGACAGAAAAATTCATTGAGGGAATAAACATGTGGTGGTCCCTGAAGCAGGAAAAATGTATGCATATAGAACTGGGGAAAAAACAGCATGAGCAATCATATCAAACATCTGAATTAAAGTGTGACAACTTGAGAAAACGGAAAACACTACAAATGTGGAGCAGAAAGCAGTTAAAGTGATGACACACAGCAGGGTCTTAAAACCTTACTTAGTCCAAAGACTGAATTTTGTTCACTGAAAACTAAGGGACTGCTGAGAATACATCAAAAGTCCCATTTAATATCAGAATCTATCTTTGTGAAGTTATAAAATGTTTATGTAAATCTTTATGAAAGTAAATTTTTAAGCCTCAATTGCAAACTCTGATAATAAGGTTAAGTAATGGGTAATAGAACAACTGGAAGATACTTAAATTCATAAAACATATTTCAATATAGTATGATCAATTTCATATACTTGAATAGCATATATACATTAGGATGATTCTTTATTCATTCAGGTGTTTGGGGCCATATCCAGCTGTGCTCAAGGATTATTCCTGGCTTTCTGCTCAGGGATGATACCTGGTAGTGCTCAGGGCACCATATGGAATGCTGGAATTGAATTCAGACCAGACACATGCATTAGGCTCAAGATGACTTTGAAGGCAATTAAAGACAACCCTAGATATTCAAAACCTAAATATTAATCACTGAAAGACAATACCTAACTATTAAAAGGGGGAATTAATTAAAGGGCTCAACATATTGGTGTCCTGGTGTTATGTACAGAATGTCTAGGTTTTAAAGACCGAGGGAGCACTCCAGTGTTGTTAAATAATAAAAATAATAAATAATAAAAATGGAGATTTAAAACACTAGAATCAGACTAAGTATGTAGAAATAAAAAATTATGTTTTTGTATATGAATACAAAAATTTAATATGCCAAATACAAGTATATTATTTCTAGATTTTAACATTATAATAGATTTTTTTGTTTTTTGCAAATCCACCACAAATTTGTCAATGAGTAACAGCCTTTGTAATATCATCAGGTCACAGAGAATTATTAGTTTCAGAGGTACTATATTCCTGATTTTAGATACTAAATTGATACTATTATGTATGTTCAGAAGCTCCTGCATATATATACTAATGATAGCAATAGAAAATATTGCTTACACACATTTATAATTTGCAAACATTTTCAGCTGGGATGCAATGACTGACTCACAGTGTACAGTTAATGCCTTGCTAATAACAAACCATGGTTTTAAAGATACTGCATTTTAAATCAAAATTCATTTTTTGTATAAAGACTTCCCTTTATATGGCTGTGAAATTTATACATTCTCAGATAGTATGACCAATATTAACTAGGATTTATCTATATAAAATAAAAATCTTTTTAAAATCAAATTAATTCTAAATTCTTTTGAGAAATATGATTGTGAGAAAACATTGGAAACAGAGATTAATATAAATCTAGGTGTTTTTATTTTTTAAGTTGAATAACTTTTAAAAACTTCCCTAAGCCTTAGTTTCTTTATATATTAAATAAAGGTGGGGCCTGGGAGATAACTCGGGGATATGAAGCACATGTCTTGCATGCCAAAGACCTGAGTTAGATCCTGAATTTTGCATGGATTCATCTCCCTTCCAACCACCCTCCCCCGGCAGCAATGCTGAGTATAGCATTACTAGACATTAGCATTAAATCATCAGGACTGATTGGTTAAGTATTGCTGGAAGTGATCCCTGAATCCATAAGCACTATTCAGTAGACCACTAGAAAGGGGGGAGGGGAGGAGAGAATAAGAGAGGGAAGAAGAAAAAGTGTGAAGAATAATTTCTACCTTATAGGATTTGTGAAAATACTACATTAAATAATGTCAGCAAAGTATTCGATACAACTTATTTGGAAATAAAAAAGACTACATCTATTCCTGTGTTTTGTTAGATAGGTTAA
This sequence comes from Suncus etruscus, assembly GCF_024139225.1. Lineage (NCBI taxonomy): Eukaryota > Metazoa > Chordata > Mammalia > Eulipotyphla > Soricidae > Suncus > Suncus etruscus. The sequence goes on from NC_064850.1 coordinate 162,655,179, forward strand.
TGACCGAAGTCTACTACAGATACAAAACTGATCCTCTCCCTTAGTCATCATTACCATGTACTGTAGATTAAGTTACAAATTTAGACTATTTCTATTTTGATGAACTTATTTAATATTATGAAATGTTGTATAAGACTTCTTTCCCTGACCAATGCAACTTGAATAGAATGAGTACTTGGCTGAATAAAACCTTATATAACTTTTAATTTTTCTTTTTGTGCCACACCCAGTGATGCTCAGGTGTTACTCTTGGCTATGCACTCAGAAATTGCACCTGGCTTGGAGGACCAAATGGGATGCTGGGGGATTGAACAGTGGTTGTTCGTCCTAGGTTAGCCACATGCAAGGAAAATGACTTACTGCTTGTGTCACTGCTCCAGTCCCTAATCTAGAAATTTTTTTATTGAAATGGGAGCATAAGAATTTCACTCACCCAGGGTTAAAAAGATTAAAAAATAAATAATAATCGGAGTTCAAGAGATATTACATGGGCTAATGTGCTTGCACATCTTGGTTTGCTCCCCAGCATTGCTTATGTTCCCCCAAACACCACCACCACCAATGATCATTGAGTACACAGCTATCAGTGATCCCTGAACACAATCAGCGGTGACCCAAAACAAATAAATTGAAGCAAATAAACTAATAATAAGAAATGTTATGTCTTTAAGTTTTTAATGCTGGAATAGACATTTAAAAACACACCATGGCAAATAAGTGCCCAGGTTTTGGAAAACAGTAAGAGGTCATATATAGAAAGAGAGATAGTTTATAGGACTGAATGCATGGTTTGCAACTAGAAGGCTTGGATTCAATCCCCAGCATATCATGGTCCCTTGAGTATTGCCAGTGAACATTGCCAGAAGAGAATTACAAATACACAGCTGGGAGTAAGTCCTTAGCACCACAAGGTGAACTCCCCCAATTAAAAAATAAAAAATAAGTCACATAAAATAAGTCATAAGATGAAAGGAGAATAATAGAAAAAATAAGTTGGTTGTAAGAGAAGCAATAGTAAAGAATATCAGGCTGTCCATGAATTTTCTATAATATAAATTTAATATTAGCCTAATCATATAAATAGTTGTCTCTAATAATACAGTCTTTTGTCGATAACAAAGAAGCAGACTAGATTAAGGCTAAGGGAGAAAAAAGAACAGAGTTAAAGCTTTTAACACACTCCAAATTGGGAGATTATTTAGCATTTGTGCTAGGTGCCCATTTTTCTCTTCAGAGTGAAGTTAAATAAACCTTTCACTGAGGCACATTTTTAGGTATTTTTAGAGATTGCTGTTGTATAGGGCTTTTCTTGTGCTCTCAGTTGTAAATGTAATTGGAAAAAAGGTAGGTGATGTTTGTCTTGAAGTATATTATGTGTCTGCCCTCTGTTCATTGAATGCATTCTTATTTTATGCCTTTCCTTGTTTGTGGTTAGTAAACTAGGTCAATAGTTCTCAGGTATTTGTATTTTCATGGGCTTGGCACCATAAACTATTACTGTAATTTCATAAAATAAATTTAATTTAAAGATGTAATTTTGAGTAACTGAATTAATTTAGCCATTAGAAAAATTCATTAGTGTCTTTTATTATTTCCATAGCACTATGAATCAATAAAATTATTTTTAGCTTGATATAGGCCTGTGCCAATATTTGAAATCACTAATGGCAGAATTTTCTTTTGATATCCAGAGACTATGGGTAGAGGTAAACTTGCCAATAATAACTACATGATGGATACTTTAAAACTTCAGAAATTTGGCCGTTGGACCCAGCAGAGCGCACATGCCAGGAAAGCCGTCCCTCTTTTTCTGGTATGTCAGGGTCTCTGGGAACACGAGGGCCACAGCAGAGCACACATGCCAGGAAAGCCGTCTCTCTGTTTTCTGGTATGGCAGGGTCTCTGGGAAGACAGCGGGCCACAGACCTCCTAGACTGAACACTAGGTCCAGGAGACTGAGACGCCCCCATGCCAGGCGGGTCTTCATGGCCGGCTCTGGCAACTCGGGCCCTGGGGGGCAGGCGAAGGAGGGAGACCCCTCCCTTATGCATACTGGACCCCTGTATTGTTTGCTACTAATACTGTTTTTCAAAACTGCATGGGCACAAATGCACCTGCGCTACAAATATACTTTTTAAGCATTATCCAAAAATGTTCCTTATCCTAGACTGTTCCTAGGAATGGAATCAGGATGCCCAAGATTTGTATAGAACACTCAAATAGACCTTTGTGTGGATGTGACTTTTCATATTGACTCCAAGACTAAACCATAAACAGTCCATCTATATATTGTATATAGTCTCTACCATGTATTGCCTCTCCCCTCACCCCTGTGTCTCTCCTACCTCCTCATCCCCTAACCCTGAATCATTGTCTTCCCCTTACTTAACCCTATTTATCCTCAGTTCTTAACTGGGTAGACACCAAGACTGGCCTTCTGCCCCAACAGACCACCATCCAGCTCCTCATTGAAAGACACCCTCTCGGTCCCCATCTCATGCCTCGACAAAGAACCAACACGCCCGCTGACCCATGCTTGGTGGCCCCTCTTGCCGCCATCAAACTATGGACTGTTACGTGATACCGGAATCAGCTTCAGCAAAACCCCTAGTTCAAGGACAATATAGGGTTCCATAATGCCGCAAAACATGTCTCAAACTCAACTATCACCTGTTGTCTTCAAATACCTTTTTTTTCTTTTTTTTTTTCTTTTTAAACACAGGTTTATTTGTTCTATTTTAATGTATTCATATTTTTGCTATCATTATCATTTTTGGTGCTGCTTGGTACTAATGCCTTGCCTGAGATATAATGGCAGATCAAAAACGGACCACAGAAAGTGTGAATATAACCAGTCATCCTTACCCAGAATAGCACCAGCAATCCAACATGAAACCATATGTTTTTGTATGGCAAAGTTAACAAGGGGAAACCATAGGCACAGAAATAAGATCTTATCTTCTAGGGATAAGACATTACACTTTTTATAAAACTAGGGTGCCTCCCATCCTGGACATGTGTCATGTGGATACAACCCAGTCTCCAGGAGATTGGACAGTGGTAGTTCAACTCCAAACCCCAGATCCCAGATGTAGAACTGACACAGCTCTGGGCAACAACTCCAGGACCAACTCCATTGGGAGAATTAGAGCATAGCTCTGGCGCTAACTTGTACCAGTTATGATATGACAATGAGGAAATGACAACTTGACCCAAGACCAAGTCGTCTTATCACCTCACCTAACAGGATGGAAACCAGATGATGTACTGTCTTTAGAACAGCGAAAAATAAGAGCACCATGTACAGAAAACTGACTTGGACAGCTGTGACTGGGCAAAACTATCCTGGGGACCAATAAAGAAAACCCTGCCCTAGACTGTGGACCAGAACTCATTAAAAAATGAATTTCTTATTGCAGAGGCCCAATTTGGACAACAGAGACTGAGCAGAACCCTTAGATCCATAATATCCCATACTTCGGCTTGGGGACTGAATGAAAACAGGGAGCATCTGATACAGAAGACTGTACACAACAATGATAGAACAGAACCTTTAGAACTGTAAAGACTCTATCCTAGACCCTGTCCTAGGACCTGTACAAATGCCAAGAACGCTGGATACAGTGGCCTCGTTGTCTCACCCACAACTGAGAGGAAAGTTTCACCACATACAAAGCCCTTGGGATGAGGTAATGAACACCTATGGAGACAGGAGTTGATCCCATGATGGTATACTTCAAGGATGGAGAAGCCTTGAATCTCCTAGGCCACGGGAATTCCCATTCTCCCCCAATGCTTACTGTGCCTATACAAAAAAAAAAAAGTGGAGGGAACGCCAAACCCTACCACTGCAGCACCCCATCTTCTTGTTTTGTTTTGATTTGTTAGTTTTTGACTTTATTTTCTTTCTTTCCTCCACTTTTTTCTTCCCTTTTCACTCCTGTGATTATTATTTGGTAATGTTTTTTCTTTTCTCATTAGCCAGGTGCATTTTTTTCTTCTTTTTCTTTCTTTCTTTCTTTCTTTTTTTTTTTTTTTTTTGGTAGTTGCAGCCATTTTCTCTCTCTCTTCCTTTTTTTTTTTCTCTTTTTTCCTTTCTTTTTTCTTCTTATCCTTTTTATCGCAAACAACAACAGAATAGATAATCTACAATAAGCTATAAAGTGGAGAACAGTTGCACTAGTATTCTGGGGGGAATGGGAGGGAGATATGAGATGCATGCTGGACGGGGGTGGAGGAAGGACAGCACTGGGGTGGGAATGCCCCTCATTCGTTGTCACTATGTACCATAAATAATGCTGTGAAAAATTAAAAAAAATGTACATCCCCCTTCAATAGTGCCAAATGAATGCAATCATTCTCTATCAGACTTTCTCCCTCTGATTCACTTCTCTCAAGCATGATACCTGCCAGATCCATCCATGTTATCAGCAAATTTTACAAATTTATTTTTCCTAAAGACTGTATACTAAAAAAATATAAAAATAAAAAGATTGCATACAAAAAAAACTTCAGAAATTTGGGAATCTCAGCTTTCACTCCAGTGCCACACAATCTACCTAGAAAAATGTAGTGCTTGCAAGCACACATCAGAAAGGAAGAAGGGGCATACCTGAATAACATAATGATGCAGCTCACAAAATTAGAAAATTATCAACAAAAGGAACAAAAAGTAGGGAGACAGAAGGAAATAACAAAGCTGAAAGCAAAAATCAATGAAGTGTAAACCCAAAAAACAATCCAAAACATCAACAAAAGCAGAAGTTGATTCTTTGAAAAAATAAACAAGATTGTTAGATGATTGGCAAAATTCACAAAGAGAGAGAGAGAAACCTGATAACCCATATTAGAAATGAAAAGGAGGAGATCACAACAGATATTGCAGAGATCCAAAGGGTATTCAGAGACTACTTTGAGAAACTTTATGCTACTAAACATGAGAAACTAGAAGAAATGGATATATTCCTGGACACTTATAACCTTTCATGGTTAAGTAAGGAGGATATAGCATATCTAAACATCCCCATCACTACTGAGGAAATTGAAAATATAATCAAACAGCTGCCTAAAAATAAAAGCCCAGGCGCAGATGTATTTACTAATGAATTCTTTCAAACTGTTCAAGAGAAGCTACTGCCAAACCTAGCCAGGCAATTCCTGAAATTGAAAAAACGGGAACACTTTCAAACAGCTTTTATGAAGCCAACATTACCTTGATACCAAAACCAGACCGAGATGCTGCCAAAAAAGAAAATTACAGACCAATATCCCTGATGAATGCTGATGCAAAGATCTTCAACAAAATCCTGGCAAATAGGATCCAATGCATCATCAAGAAGATCATACACTATGACCAAGTAGGTTTCATCCCAGGAATGCAAGGATGGTTTAACATCTGTAAATCTATCAACATAATACAAAACATCAACAACAAGAAAAATAAAAATCACATGATCATATCAATAAATGCAGAGAAAGCATTTGATAAGTTCCAACACCCATTCTTGATCAAAACTCTCAGCAAGATGGGAATAAAAGGAACCATTGTTAATCTAATTGAAGTAATCTACCACGAGCCAATGGCAAATATTATCCTCAATGGAGAAAAACTAAAAGCCTTTCCTCTAAATTCTGGTACAAGACAAGGCTGCCCGCTCTCACCACTCCTATTCAACATAGTACTGGAAGTGCTTGCTCTAGCTATCAGGCAAGAAAAAGATATCAAGGGCATCAAGATAGGAAAGGAAGAAGTCAAGCTCTCACTGTTTGCAGATGACATGATACTCTACTTAGAAAATCCTAAAGACTGTACCAAAAATCTTCTAGAAACAATAGATGCATTTAGCAAGGTGGCAGGCTACAAAATTAACACACAGAAATCAATGGCCATTTTATACACCAATAATGATAGGGAAGAGATGGACGTTAAGAAGGCAATCCCATTCACATCAGTGCTACTCAAACTCAAATATCTTGGAGTCAACTTGATCAAAGATGTGAAGGATCTATACAAAGAAAACTATAAAGCCCTGCTCCAAGAAATAAGAGAGGACACACGGAAATGAAAACACATACCCTGGTCATGGATTGGCAGAATTAACATTATTAAAATGGCAATACTCCCTGAAGCATTATACAGATTTAATGTGATCCCTCTAAAGACACCTGTGACATTCTTAAAAGAAGTGGATCATACACTTATGAAGTTCATCTGGAACTATAAACACCCTCGAATAGCTAAAGCACTCCTAGGGAAAAGGAGTATGGGAGAAATTACTTTACCCAACTTTAAACTGTACTACAAAGTAATAGTTATCAAAAAAAGCATGGTATTGGAATAAAGACAGACACTCAGATCAGTGAAATAGGCTTGAGGTCTCAGAGAACGTTCCCCAGACATACAAACATCCAATTTTTGACAAAGGAGCAAGAAATCATAAGTGGAGCAGGGAAAACCTCTTCAACAACTAGTGCTGGCAGAACTGGTTAGCCACTTACAAAAAAGTGAACATAGACCCCCAGTTAAAACCATGTACAAAGGTAAAATCCAAATGGATTAAAAACCTTGATATCAGACCTGATTCCATAAGGTATATAGAACAACACATAGGTAAAACACTCCATGACATTGAGACTAAAGGCATCTTCAAGGAGGAAACTGCACTTTCGAAAAAGTGGAAGCAGAGATCAACAGATGGGAATATATTAAGTTGAGAAGTTTCTGCACTTCAAAAGAAATAGTGCCCAGGATACAAGAGCCACCCACTGAGTGGGAGAAACTATTCACGCAATATCCATCAGATAAGGGGCTAATCTCCAAAATATACAGGGCACTGACAGAACTTTACAAGAAAAAAAAAATCTAATCCCATCAAAAAATGGGGAGAAGAAATGAACAGACGCTTTGATAAAAAAGAAATACTAATGGCCAAAAGACACATGAAAAAATGCTCCTCATCACTAATCATCAGGGAGATGCAAATCAAAACAATGATGAGATAGCATCTCACACCACAGAGATTGGCGAACATCACAAAGAATGAGAACAATCAGTGCTGGAGGGGATGTGGAGAGAAAGGAACTCTTATTCTCTGCTGGTGGGAATGCCATCTAGTCCAACCTCTATGGAAAGCAATATGGAGATTCCTCCAAAATCTGGAAATTTAGCTCCCATTCGACTCAGCTATTCCACTCCTAGGGATATACCGTAGGAACACAAGAATACAATAGAAAAACCCCTTCCTCACACCTATATTTATTGCAGCACTATTCACAATAGCCAGGCTCTGGAAACAACCAAAATGCCCTTCAACAGAAGAATGGCTAAAGAAACTATGGCACATATACACAAAGGAATATTATGCAGCTGTCAGAAGAGATGAAGTCATGAAATTTTCCTATACATAGATGTACATGGAATCTATCATGCTGAGTGAAATAAGTCAGAGGGAGAGAGAGACACACAGAATAGTCTCACTCATCTATGGGTTTTAAGAAAAATAAAAGTCATTTTTGCAACAATCCTGAGACAATGAGAGGGGGGCTGGAACTTCCAGCTCACTTCATGAAGCTCACCACAAAGAGTGGTGAGTGCAGTTATAGAAATAACTACACTGAGAACTACCATAACCATGTGAATGAATGAGGGAACTGAAAAGCCTGTCTAGAGTACAGGTGGGGGTGGGGTGGGATGGAGGGAGATTTGGGACATTGGTGGTGGGAATGTTACACTGGTGAAGGGGGTGTTCTTTACATGACTGAAACCTAATCACAATCATATTTGTAATCAAGATGCTTAAATAAAGATATTATAAATAAAAAAACAAACAAAAAAAAAAGAAAAATGTAGTGCTTAGGATTTAATTTTTTTCATAAGGAAGCAAGACAACTATAAATGAGCATAATTCTGTTTTAATTTCTTTTGTTTTTTCATTTATTTTAATATAAACTATATTAATATTCATATAAGTACATATATACATATAGATGTATAAAATAAATTGTGTTTAATATGCAGATATGTACATATATACATATAGAGAAATGCCATGGCCTGTCTTCATAAGCCCAGACTATGAGCTTGGTGAAGAGAATGTCCCATCTCTTTGACTTCTGTCTCCTGTATGGAGCACTGAGCAGAATTATAATGAGTATAGATGCAAAAAAGCAAGTTGGGATTTAAATCTGTTGACATAAGTAAGAATCTGTTGATTCCTGATGTTCTTACAATGGTTTTGAATCAATTTTAATAGCTTGTTTCTTCATATGCTTATTGCCTTTGTGTTAATTTCCAGATACTTTAAATCTTTAAATGATTGGTTTTCTTTAGTAAGTGTTTGAATTAAACGGTTATTCTTTTTTTGTTTTGTTTAGGTTTGATTTTTGGTTTTTGGGCCACACCCGGTGTCACTCAGGGGTTACTCCTGGCTATGCACTCAGAAATAGCTCCTGGCTTGGGGAACCAAATGGACGCAGGGGATCGAACTGCAGTTCATCCTGAGTCAGCCACGTGCAAGGCAAATGCCCAACAGCTGTGCTATTGCTCCAGCCCCTAAATGGTTATTCTTATGAGGAGTTCTACTAAACTATTCTTTCATTCAAAAAGTCTATAATATGACCTCTGACTTATAAAGCAAAGAATAGTTCATAAACTGTAACATACCATGCATTGATTTTGTTAACTTTTTCCATGCAGTGATGAATAATCTTATCACACTTGGTTTTTTCTTGTTAATGTTAGTAGTGCCTATGATTAGAACGCCTTTCAATAATGTAAATGATAATCCATCATCACTATCCTTTCTCCTGTTTTATCAGGGTTGTAGTCTCTATGACTCCTTATGCTATATATTTGCTAACCTATTTATGATATTACTATAATGCATACCTCCTCTTCTCTCCTTTCACTTATATACATGCCTGGACTTAAAAATTCAACAATTTTGGGGCGGAGAGATAGCATGGAGGTAAGGCGTTTGCTTTGCATGCAGAAGGATGGTGGTTCGAATCCTGGCATCCATATGGTCCCCTCTGCCTGCCAGTGGCAATTTCTGAGCATAGAGCCACGTGTAACCCCTGAGTGCTGCCGGGTGTGATCCAAAACAAAAACAAAAACAAAAAAATTCAACAATTTCAATTTATAAAGCAGTGTGCAAGTCTATTATCCTCCCTAAAAAATCAGTTTCCTGCGGATGGAGATCAATTGATAGATTAAATGCCTTGTATGTGTGAGGCCTGGATTTTATCCTAAGCTCAGGGAGATCCTGATGGCACTCAAGTACTGCTAGCAGAGGCCCCTAAACAGTGAAACATTTTTTTAAATATGTTAATTTATTTATCTAAAAATGTGAATGAAATTAGTGATTATATACAAGGGCTTGTATGAGACTTAAATGAAGTATTGTGTTTAGACCAATGTCTGAAATTTAGTTTACTATTAGTCATTCACTTTTTATTATTTTAATTAATTATTGGTGTTAATTTCTAATAAAAGATAAATGATTTAATCACAAAATCATATGTTCTTATAAAAGATAAGACAAATAAACAATGACACTCATGATGATAACTGTGTTAGACTTAGATTCATAATATTTTGGTTTTGATCTTCTCTCACCTTGAAACATACTGAATTTTACTCACTTCCATCTGTCAGCAGGCAATTAGGATTAAACAATTTTGCTGAATCTTCTCAGCATGTTTTAGAAAAACTACTTTTGATTTTTCTCAAGTAGTGCTATATCTCATTTTCCCAGTTGAATCTTTTTTGATGGTGTCTATACTGTCATATCCCAAATGTAGTAATTCAATTTATTTATTGGATCTATAGGCACATAAATTATTTATACAAGTGCCTGAAGAATATATTTACACAATCCAGGTTATCACTTAAAATAAATGTAAGGTTCATATTTCCCTTTATTTGCTTCAAGTAGTAAGACTTACGTATGATTAATGGCCTAGATACCTCCCGTAGGAATTAACTGGAATTGTTTAAGTGTAACTTTTGTCTGTTACTCTTCAATGTTTGTTGTAAGATCTTAGTGTTTCTTGCTAGTTATTAAGGAAGTAACATAATGTTTGTGTATTTCATGTGAAAAATCTGTCTAGAAACTGTGCTTCCTTGTTTCTATAATGTCTTTATGAAATAATAGAAAGGAATGTGACCAGTTTGAGAGGGCTCAATAAATTTCATCCTTTAACTTCTCTCTCAAATTCGGAAACAAATAACTATGTAAGAAGAAAAAACGAGGAGGCGAGTGGGAAAATAATTTTTTTTAGTTTTGATAGAACTGATATAGAGAATGTCTTATGCCTATGGACAAAACAGATATAAGATACTTTTTGAGCCTCCAAATGCTAAACATTTAATATTATACCACAGTCAGTAAAACTATGAAAACTTTGTTATAGAGGAATATAATTACTATATCTTCCAGCATATAAGATGACTTTTGAAACAAAAAAAAGTCAACCGAAAATTGTGGGTCGTCTTATATGCCAAGTATATCCAAAAAAATGTTTCAATATGTCGCTAAACAAAAATTGTCTGAATATTGCCACAAAACGAATTTTCCAACTCGATCCTGCACCAATCACTGCCAGGCTGCTTGGACTGCCTCTCTAACTCAGCCAATCCTAGCAGGCTTTTGATGCATGCAAATGAGACAATGTTCTGCACCAATCACTGCCAGGCTGCTCGGACCACCTCTCTGACTCAGCCAATGCAAGCAGGCTTTTGATGCATGCAAATGAGACAGTGTTCTGCACCAATCGCTGCCAGGCTGCTTGGACCGCCTCTCTGACTCAGCTAATCCAAGCAGGTTTTTGATGCATGCAAATTAGACGATGTTCTGGACCCGAATCTACACTGTCAAAAGCCTGCTCAGATTGGCCAGAGTCAGAGAGGAAGTCTGTTACAATATACCCTTTGAACCTTTGCTTGTTGTGATTGGCTCACTGTGGCACATGAGCACAGGAACACATGCTGCACATGCAGCACAGGAATGTTCCTCTGATACAACGAATATAGGCCTAAACCTATGTTTTAATTGCAAAATTAGGGGGTCGTCTTATACGCTGGAAAATATGGTAGTCAAATTCATCGAGGAGTTGATTAGAAATAAGATTTGACCTAGAAAATAAAATTGTGCCTGCTTTTCTCCTAGTTCCTTAAACCAAAACCAGTTTCAACTGAACTCATTTAGCGATCAACAAAGTGACTAATTTCTGAATTAGACTATCGTCTACACCTCATAGTCAGCTGTATCCCTCACATCTTCACATCTTTTCCTACATTACTCATCTCCTATTCTTTTGCTAACACTCCTTACTTCTTTAAAGAAAGAGAAACCTTAACAAGAATAAAAGAAAATAATTTAAATAAATAGATGGCAGTAGAAAACGCTTTTATAGTATTTGCAACAGTCCAAAGTGTTGGGTTTTTGTTTTTTTGTTTGTTTTTTGTTTTTTTTGGCCATACCCGGTGATGCTCAGGGGTTACTCCTGGCTATGCACTCAGAAATCACTCCTGGCTTGGGGGACCATATGGGATGCCGGGGGATTGAACTGCTGTCCGTCCTAGGCTAGTGCATGTAAGGCAGAGGCTCTATATTTTGCGCCACTTATCTGGCCCCCAAAGTGTTTTTTTGGGCCACACCTGCTAACACTTAAGGGTTACTTCTGGCTATGCACTCAGAAATTACTTCTGGTTCAGGGGGCCATATGGGATGCCTGGGATCGAACCCAGGTCCATCCTGGGTCAGCACGTGCAGGGAAAACTCCCTACCACTGTGCTATCACTTTGGCCCCAGTCCAAAGATTTTTTTAAAGTATTTTCTCTATAAATGTATGAATATAATTATATGTGATATGATATAATTAGTATCTGATGTTAAAATCTGGGCAATAACTACTAATATTATGTCCATTTTACTTGTGAGGAAATTGAAATGCAGAATGAAAAAGTAATTTGTACTAGATTATATAACTAACTAATGTGGGTCTCAAGGTCAAGCCATATTTTAAAAATTAAGTTGCTTTGGTTCAAAAAGTTTCCAGTCACCAGTCCTTTCTCATAGCCAAGATATTCTCCAGTTTATGTTGCTTTGGGGGTATTCTTAAGTGTAGACCTGTGAACACCACAGCAATTCTTGGCCAACCAGATAGGTGATACAATGCAATAACCTAAAGATATGATGCTACTTCTCTGTCCCTGGTGAAAGAGGTCACCCCAGGACTATAAGTGGCCATATTGCCATGTGATGCTGGGAATGGAAGTGGGTAAGGCACATAAAAGATAAGCATTCTAATCACTCTACTGTCTTTATCCCCACAGCATGTATGTTCTTTACTATCATATATCATACCCTACCAGCTTTCTAGAGAGATAAATGTAGCAAAAAAATTCCAAGTTGCAAATCATAGTAATAATTCTTTAAATTTTAATGACTCCAAGTAAATCATTGAATGATTACAAATAAATGTATAAAAGGTACTTGAAATACATATGAATGTATGCTTGAAATGGCAGAGAAATTTGATTGATTACTTGATTTTGGTAGAGAGTTTAGAAAGTTTAATGCAATTTTTAGAAAGTTTAATCCAATTTTCTGACTTAATAAAATATTTCAGGTTTTTGCATTTCAGAGAGCTTTCATGTGATTGTAGAAGTTTTATATATATATGTACATATATATATATATTTCTTATATCCCACAAATGAGTGAGATTATTCGCTTTGTTCCTCTCCCTCTGACTCATTTCACTCAGCATAATATTCTTCATATCCAGTCATGTATAACAAAGAAAAAAAAGATAGTATGGTAATAATATCCAGAGACAATAGATTTGAGAGCCAAGAGGACCAGTCTATGCAAGAAAGCTTGCCACAAATAGTGCAGCAGTGCAGTTAGGGTAGAGAAGGGCCCACTATGAAAAGGAACTGATCACTCTGAACAAGAACTGGGAGTTGAGAGGAGATAAACTGATATGCACAGTACCATTTCATTAACAATAGTGCAAACTACAATGCCTGAAGGGAAAAACATAAAGAGAGAGGGGAGAAAGAGAGAACAGTAGAGAAAAGGAGAGAGGAGTAAAATGCCTGTCTCAGAAATAAGCAGGGAAAAGATAGAAAGGGAAACAGGGGACTTTGGTGTCAAAAAATGTTCATGGATGAAGGGTGGAGTACATTGTAAGACCGAAACCAATCATAAACAACTTTGTAATTATGGTGTTTAAATAAAATGTTATATAGAGCCCGGATAGCTCATTCGGTAGAGCATCAGACTTTTAATCTGAGGGTCCAGGGTTCAAGTCCCTGTTCGGGTGGGATTCCTTACGCCAGGAGTTGGTCCCTTGCACTGGTATGTGGTGGGCGCTGGGCTGGACAGCTAGCTTAAGAACCCCCGGACAAGTACCCAAAGCAGATTTATCTCAACCTTTTTCAAAAGCGCGCGGGTGCAAATGCGCCCGCGTGACATATGCCCTTTTTAACATAGTCCAAAAATATTCTAATTCTTGACTATTTGTAGGTAAGGAAATGGAATATCCTACGTATGGAGGATAGCACTCAAATAGATCTCTGAAGTCAGTGTCTAAGTAGATGTTACTTTCTATACAGTTGTCCTTTCTGACTACCGAGCCTTAGCCTTAAACATTTTATCTATACAATGTATAGAGCCCTTCTTCTATGTTGCCTTTCCACACCCAGAGACCTCTCTACCCCTCCATATATCAATCTGGATTTGTTATCTCCCCCTTATTTAACCCTGTTTACCCTCAGTTTTTAACTCGCTAGGCACCAAGACCGACCTCCTTCCCAACAGACCACCATCCAGCTCCTCAATGAACGACACCCTCTTGATCCCTCATCTTGTGTCTCAGCAAGAAACCACAACCAATAAGCCTCCTGACTCAAGCTTGTGACCCCTCTCACCCTCTTCAAATAGTGGACGGTTGCATGATACCGGATTCAGCTGCAGCAAAACCCCCAGCTCAAGGACACTATAGGACTCTGAAATGCCACAAATCATATCTTAAACTCTAGACCAAAGTCTGTGATACGAAAAAGTACCTTGGCTTTCACTCCCCACAAGAATATCTCAGAAGACCTAATTGAGAGGCCTATATTGCCTACATTATCTTAATACATTTATAATAATGTATCTTAAGATATGTATTCCTAAACATAAAGATAGCCTCCCCAATCACTTTCTTTTTTCAAATATCTTTTTTTTTCTTTTTTTCTCAATTTTCTTCTTTTTATATATCTCAATTTTATCTGTATATTCTACTTTTATACATACATATTTTCTTTACCCTCACCAGTTTTGGTGCTGCTTGGTCAAAAAACAAGAAAACGTCTTGCCTGGGATAAAAGCTCAGACCACACCACAGATACTGTACGTGTAGCTTACCTGGAATAGCACCAGCAATACAAAAGGACACCATATGTTTTTGTATAGGCACAGTAAATAAGGGGAAAACATGGACTCAGACACAAGATCTTATCTTCTAGGATAAGAACTCACACTTTTTATATAAGGGTGCCTCCCATATTGGACATATGTCATGTGGATACAACTTAGTCTCCACGAGATTGGACAGTGTTAGTTCATTCTCAAATTTCAGATCCCAGACGTAGAACTGAAACAAACCCATGCCACAACACCAGCAACTAAGTTGCGTTGGGAGATATACTTGTGCCAGTGTTAATATGACAACGAGGACAGCGAGGATATGACAACTTGACATAAGACCAGGAGGTCCTATCACATCACCTAACCCTAAGTGGAAATCAGAAGATGTATCGTCCTTTGAACTATGAAAAATAAGAGCACTAACTACAGAAAACTGACTTTGACAACTATGACTGAACAGAACCTACCTGGAGACCATTAAGGAAAACCCTACCCTAGGCTATAGCCCAGGTCTTTTACAAAAATCAAGTCTTCTTAGTACAGAGGCCCAATTCTGACAACAGAGACTGAGCAGAACCATTGGAACCATAATTTTCTAGTCTTCAGCTTAGGGAACGAGCAAAAACATGGAGCACATGATACAGAAAACTGAGCACACCAACAATGGTGGAACAGTACCTATAGAATCTTAAAGACTCTATCCTAGGCCCTGTGCTAGGACCTGCGCAAATACCAAGTTTGCTTGTTATAGTGGCCTTATTTTCTCATCCACAACAGAAAAGAAAGGTTCCTGACACCACAAAAAAAAAAAAAAAAAAAAAAAAACTGGGATATGGCAATGAGAAGGTATGGAGCCAGAAGTTGTTCCCATGACAATATGCTTCAAGAGTGGAGAAATCCTGAATCTCTTAGGCCATGGAAATTTCCTTCCTTCCCCAATACTTGCTGTGCCTATACAAAAAGAAAAAAAAAGTGGGGTAACACAAACCCTGCCACTGCAGCACTTTTTCTGGTGTTGTTTTGTTTTATTTTTTGTTTGATTTTTGATATTATTTTCCTTCTCCTTTTTCTTCCACTTTTTTCTTTCTTTTCCAATTTTGTGGACATTATTCAGTGATTTTTTTTTAGTAGTTGATACTAAATTTTTTCTGCTCTTTTCCTTAACCTTTTAACCTCCAACAGAATAGCATAATTTGAATCATTCAGCCTCATAAATTGAGGGGGGAAAAGAATGATACCAGGACCAGTCATATGAACATGTAGTGTAAATAAAAAAAATGACCAGACTGGAACACCAAACAAAATAGATACCCAACCTATAACAAGCTGTAAGGCAGAGACCATTTGTACTAGGATTCTGGGGGGTAAAGGAGGGAGATGTGGGAGACATGCTGGGAACAAGAGTGGAGGGAGGATAACATTGGTGGTGGGAATGGCCTTCATTCATTGTCACTATGTATCATAAATAATTTTGTGTAATGAACTTCAGTCACAATAAAAATAAATAAATAAGTAAACAAATAAATAAATATTTTACACTCAGAAAAAACTTCTTTACTGTAGTTAAAATAAAACAACAAGAAAAATATAAAATGTTATATATATTTTTAATTTCTAGCCACAGAAAGAGTAGTTTACATTGACCAAAAAAGGGCTGTGGTTTTAAAAGATTTAATTTATATATTTTCAATCCTGTGGTTCATTTTTAATGAGCCTATAACATCTTAGAATTTATATATAAAATATAGTAGTCTATAGAAAAACTTAATCTTATTTATAAAGTATTTTGTTGTCTCTTTTCTATTTAAATTCTGACAATCTTAAAGAAAAATGTCATAAAGTCAGTAATAACTTTTTTCATTTACAAATGTGGAAAAGTTATAATTTATTTAAATTGTTTTTACTTTAATCTGTGAGTTTTTTATTCCAGTAATCTTAAAAATGTTAATTTTACCTTTCTAGCTTTTGTGTTTAGGATTTTTTAGGCTGAATATCTTCCTTTTAATTGATTATAATAAACAGGCTTAAAGATGATATACTTTGTAACAATTTATTAAAATTTCAAATAAATCAGTTATTAGATTTTGCAAAAGTTACTATAGCTTACTTATTATTCGTCTTATGAGTTTCTGAATTGTGTAATTTAAGAATTAATTAACTTTCGATAATTGCTTCCTATAACAACAATTCACATCCTCTATGAAGAATAAATAAATAATAGAGAAATGATTTGCCATCTCTCTGCTTAGAAAAAATGTTAGCATGAAAAGTCCTTTCTCTTTAATGATAAGAAGAACATAATTATTGTTAAAGAAACTTCTAAATTATAATTGTTTTTAAGTTATATTTCATTCAATAGTCCAAGTTTCCCCCTTACACATAAATTTCACTTAGGCCTCTTTTCATAATGGCAGAAATAGTATAGGTGTGTCTAAATGAAACGGATCACTAGAAATGGCCGTGCTATCTCAGCTACTAACTATAGAATTGTTGACCTTTCCTATATCTTTGGGAGTCAACAAATAAAATTAAAATTCTAGATCTACACTAGTTTCAGTTAAATAAAGAAAAATAAAAGAAGGGAAGTTTCCTAGCCATTTTGAAAAAGGTTCTTTCACTTATCGTGTACACACATTACTAGATAGCTTGAAAAGACAAATTACCTAGAATTTATAGTAAAGTAATTTCTTTCCTTGAAGTTGTGATAATGAATCTCTATTATCCAACATCTTTGGTTTACTCTAAGACTTCAGAAAGAGGAACAATGTTTAGAAAGTCTAGTGAAAATAATAAGTACCTTCTTTCTTTTATTCTCATACATATTTTTGCACTTACCTTTGCACTTATTAAAGGATTTTAGAGATGGATGTGCCACATGATAACTTTATTTCTAAGGCTCATTCCTGATTTATATATTGTTTCTAAATTATATATTAAGATTTTAAAAAATAAACAGTTATCATAGAAGTATATAGGCTATATGTTATAACATATGGGTTCTATTATGCACTAGAACCTTAACTGTCAATTAACAAATAAACCGGAGCAAAGATTGGGCATAACTGTTAAACTAAAGGTGACATTCCTCTTTGGAAGAGGTGTTGAGTAACTTTTCCCATCAACATCAAATCTTGAACACTATTGTAACCCTGTTACTTAAACACTAATTTTCAAAATTTGACAGTTCTCAATTTAAAAGCACTCTTTTGCTCCAAAGCCTTTTTCTTTTTATTTTGTTTAAATTTTGGAATAGATTTTCTCAGTGAAGTAAAAATATAATCACCTTTGTCCCCTATTAAACCATGAAAACTTTTCATAGCTATCCAGTCAACTAGTATATGATTCAACTACTATAAACTTGTAATTAACATATATTTTTATAATAGCAATAATATAAGTTATTCATCTTGAATTATCTTTTTGATCTACCAATGTAGTCCAGAACTTTTATAAATTAAATACCCCATAAAAAACATTTCTGCATGTGAGCATAGTATCAGGACTTATGGATGACATCAAAATATTGAAAATGACAAGAGTCTAGTGACAGTTTGATAGAATTAATAGATAAGCATTATATACATACACAAATTTTAATTGTTATAATTAGAAATATAAATTTTAGAGTATGAAGTATATCTACAATTATCACAGAGGTAAATATTGAAAAATGGAAGGTAGTATGCATGATGACATTTGCCATATCAGTAATTTAGAGTTTGTTTGAAATCACCTGAAATGCTGTATTTTAGGCAATATGTTCAAATATTGAGCAAAATACTCATATGTTATAAACATATGCAAATATAGTTGAAGACAGTGGCCATCTCTAGAAAGGGTATGCAAATATTCTTCTTTTAAAAATCTTAGCTTTAAGTGCCAGAACAATAGCACAGTAGTAAGGCATACGGCCAACACAGGATGGACCCCGGTTTGAATCCCAGCATCCCATATGGTCCCCTGAGCCTGCCAAGAGCGACTTCTGAGCACAGAGCCAGGAGTAACTCCTGAGCACCGCCGAGTGTGAACCAGAAACAAAACAAAATATAACAACAAAAAATAGATTGATCACGTATTAAAAATCTTAGGTTTTCAGAGAGTATAGTTATTTTCTTAATTCTAAACTGTTAGTCTTTTCTATTGTATTGATAACTGCACAGGTAGCACAAAACAGTAGTGAGTAAAACTGCTCACACATCAGCAGCATTCAACGCAGTGGTCCCAAATTGTACCCATAGTAACAGATATATATCATTCACAATAAGAGCATCATATTTACTCAGAATACCACTAAAGCAGAAGAAACTAATTTACTAACCTGGGCTGTGTTGCTATTATTTTAACAAGTGACAAAATGAGTGATTTGTATAAAGTACTTTCACTACATTCCAGAGTATTAAGGCTGTCTAAGGGAAATCATTTATGTGATTATTTGAATTACAATTTGGACTAACTAAATTGTTTTAAGCAATATGTTTACTGGGATGTTCACTGCTAAGACATTTACATTATGCCAGAATAAATTATATCTCTATGGATATCATCTCTGCCAGATACTTATGGCAGGAAAATAGTTGTGAATTGATGCTTTAACTAATAGAACTAATTACTAGAAAGTCCATAATGATGCATGGTGTAGGTCAACTTTTACCATGTACTCAGGTACATTATTACCTGTCTTTTCCACCATACTCTGTGTAGAACATAACTGACTCATCTATTTTGCTTATTCTTATATACTAAAATATAATTATTGAATTGTTGAAATGTCAAATGTAGATTTGTTAAATAATTGAGCACTGAATAATGGGAATATAAGTCATTAACAGTTAAAATAGTAGCAATAAAATAGCTATTTCTAGGACAGAGAAATAGTACAATAGGTAAAGCAGTTTCCTAACCCTGGTTCAATTACTGGCACTACATATGGTCCCCAAGCTTCTCTAGAAGTGATCTTTGGGCACAGAACTAAGAGTAATACCTAAAACACTTCTAAACATACACCCACCAAGAGTTGTAATTTCTGTTTGCCTAGACATGATTTTAGTCATGTAGCTTCACCATGATGATTTGAATGAATTTAGTTTATATAAACAACATTTCAAACCATTACTAGTACTTATTTATTTTGTGTTTGGGGGAGAGCCACACCCAGTGATGCACAGGATTACTCCTGGCTCTGTGCTCAGAAATCATTCCTGGCTTGGGGGACCATATGGGATGCAGGGGAATCGAGTTCAGGTTCTTCCTGGATCAGCTGCATGCAAGGCAACTGCCTTACCCCGTGCTATTGCTCCAGACCCATACTAGTACTTATTTATTATAGATTTACTTATTCTGTTTTATTTCTTCTGTCAATGTGGAACACACCATAAGTTGGGGGGGGGCTACTGAGTAATCTCAACATAATGAATTGTTCTCTTATTACATGATTAATTTTTTTTTATATTTGAATTCAACAAAAAATATCTTTTTTGTTTTGTTGTCACAGCCAGGAATGTTTAGGACTACACCTGACTCTGCTCAGTCATCACTCCTGGTAGGACTTGAGGAATCATATGCAGAACCAGGGATAAACCTCAGGTCAATTACAAGCAATCCTGACACCCAATCTGCTGTTTTACCACTCTTGCTTCTAATGACTTAAGCATAATTACATATCTACTCTCCAAGGTATAGAAAATATACTGATTTACATCCCAATTGATTTATTTACAGCAGAAAGTCTTGATCAAGTATCAAAGAATAATGACAATTACCTTTTCCTTTTCCCTCCAGTTATTCTTCTTTGAAGCAATTATTCCACTATATACATCTAAAGAAGGAAGCAGCTGAGTATACAGATTATCCTTTCAAAAGAACCATACCAGAGGAGTGGTGAAGCAGAGCCACGGGCAAAGTGGCGATTATGGGTGATGGATGTACCAACTGTGGCTTCAGTAGAGCAGGAGGGGGCTTGGCCTGACCTCTCTTTCTGAAGACACCCCATTTTCAGCTCTGTGGCCAGTGGAATCACAACTTTTTATGGGTCGGTTTGTAAATCTTCTAACAATGACTTCAATGGCCTCATTGAAGATAAAATACTTTCACAAACTTGCTTCTCAGTACTTTTTTGTTCTTTTTCCCTCCTCTGTTTTCTTTTCCCCCCCTCCTCTGTTTTTTTTTCTTTCTATTCTTTTAAAAAATAATTGTGCTCTCACTTATCTGGAAACAAATGTATTACAATCAATTATGTCAACTATGTGATACATTATATTTTAATAAAACTAATTTAAGACAAGGAACCACACCACAGAGCAGTCGTCATGGTACCATGTATTGTCTCCTATGTTGCTCTAAGAAATGTCATTAATTCTCCCAAAATTTATAAGACACAAATTTATCAAACTCACAAGTCAATGACTAGAAAATCAAGAATGTCAGTTTATTCATTTAAATTGGAATGCACATCAATACTTTTGCCCACTAGCAATGGCAAATTTTTTTCCTATAAATCAGGCATTTAGAAATTTATTAGAGAATAATTAGAATAATTAGAAAAACTGTTCAGTGAACATTTTTTTATAAAAAATCACTCACTGTATGTTCTTGAAAATGTTTCAGTCAGAAGAGAATATAGAAAAACCCATGATAGAAACAAAGAAATCAGTATGCCAAATTAAAACTCTTTTTTTCCTCTTCTGCTAGGTCCTAGGAGATGCTAAGCCTATGAATTGTACCATTTGATTTCCTGTTAATAGATACAAAAAGCAAAAGTTAAGCAAAATCACTGCACATTTTAATAGATTATATACTTACACATCACTAACAACTGAGCTATACTCATTTTGCTTTTATTTAAATTACAGTTAGTAGTCTTAGCTATCATCATTATACCTTTTCCCATTAATCTCTGTCATAGCCCTGAGAAAACTGTCTACTACAATAACTATATAAATCAAAAATTTCCAAATTCAGGTATGGGTCAGAAAACCTATTTGATAAACCCCAGTACTTACTCAAATCTCTCTATTGTGTACACACTGTCACAGCTAACATATAAACATTTTTATATAGACAAAAAATTACATGTCTTTCTCTTTTACATGTCACCTAATGTTTAATTTAGGCAACATGATTGTTTATAATCATTAGAAAATGTATAGTACATTTTTAGGCTGAGTTCATAGTGATAATGACTATAATCTTTAAGAATTTATCAACTATAAGGTGTAGAATTTTGTAAGTAGAAAGCTAGGAGAGTATATAAAGATTAGGATTGACATCTGGTTTATTATACTCTTTTTTTTTTTGGAGGGGGCCACACCCAGCGGTGCTCAGGGGTTACTCCTGGCTGTCTGCTCAGAAATAGCTCCTGGCAGGCATGGGGGACCATATGGGACATCGGGATTCGAACCAACCACCTTAGGTTCTGGATCAGCTGCTTGCAAGGCAAACACTGCTGTGCTATCTTTCCGGCCCAATTTATTATACTCCTCATGACATATGTAACTTATGCTAGTTTAAATTTATATAATAGGCATATGAAAACAAAATCTAGGATACTAACTTCACATTCACTTGTTCAAATATATTATTTTAAAGTTCAGTTTTGATAACCATAAAATATACTATTAAACCAAGTTAACGGTTTATTATTCTGCTTAATTTTTTTATAAATATAGCTAATATTTCTAGTATTTAAAGTCTGTACTGTCAGTATTGCAATAAGTTGTTACAAGTAGAATGGTTATCTTTCTGACACCCATTCCCACTATTTCCTACCAACAGTAGTCTGATATTCATAAGGAATTCAGTCCCCAAATCCTAGGCTACATGGCAAAGACAGAACTGAATTCTCATGTTCAGCCTTTGAATTAAGCCCCATAATTGACTCAAGGATAGAACTTTTTTCCCATTCTGGACCAATAAACTTTCACATGATATGTGCATAAGATATGGCTATTGATCTTCTTTCAAATGGAATGTTTTAAGAGTCTAATACTTGCCTTGGGCATTTTGTGAGCAGAAAGAAAGCCACCATTAGTACTTGAGCATAAAGCTGACACAGTGGAAGCAAAGAGAAGATTAAAAGAGAAACCAAATATTGGTAGTATTGTTTAAACAGCTGGCTGGCTGTTTAAACAATAAGATAAAAACCAGCATACAACTTTTATTCATTCGTTTGTTTTTACCATTAGATCTGTGTTATGTATTACCTCTAACTAAATGATTTCTGACACAAAGACCAACAGACTTGATCAGAATGATATTCATTTAAAAGCTAGCAAGAACTTATTTATTGCAGATTATATGGTAATGCTTGAGGATACAGGGGCAAACAAAACAAGACTTACCCCTTTACTCAGAAGATCCATTTGGCATTCATAAGAAAGATATTTAAAATTAATTACATATTGATTCATCCATTTGATTCTGAAGAAACCTTGAAGAGCAAAAAGGATTTTCTGAAAAACTTTACACAAGACTATAGACTTAGTCTGAGGTTCTATGGTTTCCAAGGTCTGCTATAACAAATGGCACAAATGAAATAATTAAATAATAAAAAATCTATTTCTCCACATTTCTATAGACCAGAAGTCTCAAATCAAGGATTTTGTCTAAGAGCAGACTCATCTGCTTTTTTTCTGGAGCTGCAAGTGGCTATCAGCACTCTCTTCCATGTCTTGGTTAGCTGTTTTGTAACTAGTGTTGCTGCCCTGGGTATTTATCTGAGACTCTCCTCTAAATTTGTGTCTCCTATATGTCTCTCTTTAAAGAACAAGCATGTCAATCCTGCCCGTAGGGAATGCAATTCAATCATAAAATGGGCTTTCCCAAACACGTATCCCTGGGAGGTTCTTCCAGAACTGGTAAGAGAACAATAGAGAGATGTGTTTTCATGTGCATTGCATCTAATGTTGTTCAGTTATGTCTTCTATTACTCATCACTGTTACTTCCAGTTAACTTCCAGTCTTCCACTTGGAAGACTAATATTTTTAATAATAATTTTTATTTTGACCAAAGTGGATTACAAATCTTTCAGAGTAATATTTTAGGTACATATTGACATTGAATCAGGGGAATTCCCACCATCAGAGTTGTCCTCTCTCCACCCTGTTCCCAGCATGCATCCCCTATCTCCGTCCCCTACCCCTCAGGCTGCTAGTATAAGTGGTCCCCTCCATGTCTAGCTTGTTGTAGATTGGGCATCAATTCTGCAGTCACTGGCTTAGGGTTTGGTGCCCAAGTCTGATTGTTTTTATTACCACTTAGTGATCATACAACTGTTTGGTCTTGGTACCCTCCACTATTTCCCCCTCAATTTGAGAGGCGGAACAAGATGGTTCAAGTTATGTGGTTCTGTTTGAAGAAGAGAAAAAAAGAAAAATAAATAAATAAATAAAATGGGGTAAAAATCAAACCAGCAAAAAATGGCCAGAGTCCTTCTAGAGGCTATAAATATTAATTTGAGAGAAGAAAGGGAAAAGGAATAGAAACACAACCACAATACAAAAGAAAAAATAAAAAAAAAGAAAAGAAAAGATAAAAAAGTGCCTTAACAATAAAGAAAACCACTACACAATACCTACAGTCCTGAACTTAAAACTAATATTTTAAGGGAGAGAACTGAAATAGGGAAAATCCCAAGGAAATGATACAATCACGTAGGTCACCACTGATCCACATGACAAATAAATAAAAGTATTCTGCTTGAGTTTTAATTCATTAAAAATACTTTTTCAAAAATTATTTAGAGCAGTTAAGAGTTATTCTATTTTTTCTTAATCTTCAAACTAATTATTATGTGTATTCTGGGAGAAATAAGCATGTAATCTTTTTTGCATGTTCAATTTTCACTACTTTTTTTTGGGGGGGGCACACCTGCTGATGCTCAGGAGTTATTTCTGGCTATGTGCTCAGAAATTGCTCCTGGCTCGGGGGACCATATGGGATGTCAGAGATAGAACCAAGGTCTGTCCTGGACTGGCCGAGTGCCAGGCATATGTCCTACCACTGTGCTATCACTCCAACCCCAATTTTCACTACTAATGTTAAACTCTTTACACATAAATTTTGTCAATTACAGAAATTACTTTAAAACTTTCTCAATTAAATGTTCTCCAAATGAAATTTAGACTCACTGCTACTAATATTTCTAAAAGAACCTCAAGCTTTGTAAGATGAAATCAATCCTCTTGAGTAAAAGTTTTTTATCTGAATGTAGACAACCTTGTCCCAGGTTCACTTCTCACCTTCACAATTACTCATTGGTGGCTAAATTTAGTCTTTCCTTCTACATCTGTAGATGTATACATGAAATCTTATTCAACATTTTCATTACTCAAATGATGTCAAATATTAATTAAATATTAACTGGGAAATTATAATTTGAGATGTATGTAATCAGAGAAAATTGATGTTTATCTAATATGTAACTACATACCATCATTAGTATAGAACATTTTATTTAGTCAGATACAAAAGTATTTGAAATATTACATATACATAGACTCTCACTATTAAATTAAGTCTTTTACTATATTCATTGTGTTCTCTAATTTTTTTCTCGCCCCACTGCACCCCCAACCCCAAGTGTCGTGTTCTCTAATTTTTTTTCTCTTTAGGCTGGTCAAGTGAAGCAGTGTGTGTGGAGAAGGAACAAAGAAATCTGTAACTAGCTGTAATCAATTAATAGTAAACACCACTGCATTCGGACCAGCCGTGTTCTCTAATTTTTAAGCACAGTTTTATACTTTTCTGAATGAAGACAACTGTTACTCCTGCTCACAAGTAGAAAATAAAATGCTATGTTTGTTTGAATATAAAATGTTTCCGTTTTTTTAAGTGGAGTTTTCTTATCTTCAAAATCTCTTATACAGAATAGAACATATGTTTTTAGAAGTGTATATTCACTCATTTTTATATGAAATTCAAGAATCCCTTAGAGGACTACTTTTACTTATGTCTCTGTACAAATGTTGTAGAAACAACTCCGTTCAACATCTTTAATGAGATATGTTTCAGTGCCAACTAAGTATATAACATTAGCTAAATGCTAAGATGGGAAAACAAATCTGACACTTTATAGATGTACATATAAAGGAAGTCATAACATATAGTGGGAAAAAGCAGACATGACACACTCCATTTTTCTCCACATATGAACTTCTGGCAACCTTATGTTCCTCTTGGACTTTGTGTTGTCTGTTGTGTGTTAATATGTAGTATTTTTAATATAATTCATATCTAATAATGGAACAAGTGTTAATTAATCACTACATAAGGGAAACAATGATCAGGAGAAACTTTAGAGAGAGTTTTCTGAAAGCTGTTATCAAGCTCCCATAGGCAGACATCGTTACTGCAAAACTTTAAAATAGAAGTATACCACCATCATCAAATCACTGATATCAGTCAAATGGATGCACAATTGGACATGTCCTCATACTCATAGTCAAACTGATCCTTTTTGTCCTTTATAAGCCTCCAATACCAATCTAAGAATATTGGAGTTTTCTTTTTACAATAAGTCCATCATTTTCTCAGATTGCTATTATTTGAATAAGTCTTTTGATCACACAAAGCTTCAGGTAGACAGTAGGTGTTAAATTTTCTAATACACAACACTTAGCTAGAGATTACTTGCTATAAGTGTTGGAAACTCTCCCTCCAAATTTAAATTAGATCTCAGAACCTAAAAGACTACCCAAGTCCTGTAAAGAAAGATGATACTAAGGTTTTCAAGATTACTATGAGATTCTGTAGAGAATAAACTGCATTTCAAACAGCTGACCAAGGAAACATGAATTTTCCTTTGGGTCAAGTTAATCTTTGTTTAGCATTGGTAGAACAGAAGACTGAATTCATTTTAAAATGGATTTTTCTCCAACGAATTACTTTTCCAGAAAACAAAACAGCCCAATAAAGACATCCTAAAGGAGTTGAAGCCCAAGTAACCACAAGTAAGAGAAAATGACAAGTGGCCAGCAACGAAAAGACATTCTTTTGACAAGAGCTGTGGTGAATCTCTCTCTTTTTTAAAGGCATAAAAAGTGCAATTTTGAGACAAAGAATCAACCAAGAGCCATGCAAAATATAGGCATCCTGGGCTTAACCTACATGGGATCAGAAACAGTGGCTACTCCCTAGGACAAGTTCAGAAAATAGGAGTAAAAGGAGAGCAAAAGAATGGATGAGGGCAAAAATTGTAGGGGGATAAAAAAAAAATCATCATGTAACCCTCTGGTTCTTCTGAGGCTGCATGAATCATCAAAACCATATTATTTTTATGAGTCAGCACAGGAAGTATCAATAACCTACCTTTTGTTAAGAGAGACCTGCTTAATTGAGTAACTCATGGTAACTTAATTGCCATCATCAATAACTCAGCTGAAAGAGAGAAGATAAAGAAAAGGTCATGTCTGGAAGGCTACCAAGGAAGACATAGTAAACTAATGTTAAGACTTTTAGGAGGTTTAATTTCTGTTGTCTCTGAAAAAGAGTTTAGGACAGAAGTAGCCAAGCTTATTAAATGTAGTAGTCTTATAAATGTATTGATTTACCTACTATTTTCTTTCCAAAAAAAGAAATCATTCAACATCCCCCTGGAAATCGACCTCCTCTTATCTCAGTAAGCAAACAGAAGCATCCTTGAGTTGCAGCTGAGGCTATCTAGGCCTTCCCTTGATCACCCAATGCTGGCCCTGTCAACCACCCACAATCTGGGAATTGTATTACTTTTTCAGGGAAATGCTAGATGAGATTAGGTTTTACTTAAAACGGTATGCGAGAAAACCTACAAAGTGCTTTTCCTTTCTATTGTAAATGTCTCTAACAGTCACCTCTACCCAGTCATTGGAGACCTTCACTAAAAGTGAATTGCAAAAAGCCAAACCAAAGCAGGAAAAAAATATCCTAGGAATCAAGATAATATAGCTGCCTACAAAAATTAATCCTCCTCTCCTCCACTTTGCTCTTTCTGATTTAAGAGTAAAGCCTTTGACTGCATTTATTTTTTATTTGATTTGAGGGCCACATGATGTTAAGGGAACCATATTCAATTCAAGCCCCTTACCTCCTGTGCTTACTATCTTTCTGGCCTCTTGAATTACTTGAAAGTTTGCTCTCTATACTGAAAAACCTTTTCCTTTGTTCATATATGGTTTGCTTTTGTGTTGGAAAAGGATGAGAAATATGCTGGGGGCAGGAAAGTTGCAAGTCCGGTGTGTGCCTTTGTTGGTGTACTTGTATAGAGGCTGACCTCTAGCATCTCTAGTATCTCATATGGCCCCCTGAGCACTGCCAGGAGTTATTCCTGAGTGCAAAGCCAGGAGTAAACTCTGAGCAAGCCAGGTGTGTCCCCCAAGCAAAAAACACATTTAAAAAATTAAAAGATATGTAGTTCTGATCCTTGAATGAAAGCACATATTCATAAAACAAATATAATGACATTTAAGTTCTTTATCCTTATTAGGTCAGCAAAAGATTTCATATTTATTATTTACTATGTTCCAAGCACAATGCAAAATGATATCTAAATGTATGTATACATATATGCATGTGTTTTTTCAGCCCCTTTATAAATTGATGTTACTACCCCTTACAAGTGAGGAATTACACAGGTTAGAGGTATAGTCAAGGTCATTTAGCTGTTACTCTAATACTTGGTAGCAGTGATATTCCTATGGATGAAAGTTCCATATGCCACCTTAAGCTCAGAGAATTTGAGTGATGAGATAGGTATTTATTATGTAGCCAAACTCTGAAAT